>NW_008795365.1:429761-455444 GCF_000699145.1 Aptenodytes forsteri | reverse complement strand
ATACCAAACTGAGTGGGGAAGTGGACACTTTGGAAGGGAGAGCCACCCTGCAGGAAGACCTGGATAGGCTGGAAGAGTGGGCTAACGAGAACCTTATGAAGTTCGACAAAGACAAATGTAAGGTCTTGCACCTGGGAAAACATAATCCAGGAGTGCAGCACAGGCTGGGATCTACCCGGCTGGAGAGCAGCTCCGTGGAAAGGGACCAGGGGATCCTGGTGGACAACAAGCTCAATATGAGTGAACAGTGTGCTGCTGCGGCAAAAAAGCCAACGGGTTGCTGAGTTGCATCAATAAGGGGCATCAGCAGCAGAGATAAAGAAGTCATTATCCCACTCTACTCAGTGCTTGTCAGGCCACACCTGGAATACTGTGCTCAGTTTTGGTCCCCGCTATACAAAAGAGATGTGGACGGGCTGGAGAGGGTCCAGAGAAGGGCCACAAAGATGATCAAAGGATGGGAAGCCTGCCATGTGAGGAAAGGCTGAGAGAACTGGGTTTGTTCAGCCTTGAGAAAAGAAGGCTTAGGGGAGACGTTATCACCATGTTCCAGTATTTAAAGGGTGGCTACAAAGAAGATGGAGACTCCCTCTTTTACAAGGAGTCACTTGGAAAAGACAAGGGGTAATGGGTACAAGTTACTCCTGGGGAGATTCTGATTGGACACAAGAGGAAAATTTTTCACAATGAGAACAATCAGCCATTGGAATAATCTCCCCAGGGAAGTGGTGGATTCCCCAACACTGGACACTTTTAAGATTCGGCTGGGCCATCTTGTCTAGACAGTGCTTTTGCCAAGAAAGGTTGGACCAGATGATCCTTGAGGTCCCTTCCAACCTGGTATTCTATGATTCTGTGAAGAAGCTCACATGGCAAACTGCATCCGATCTGCAAGGCACAACAATTGGTGCAAGAAGACCCCTCCCCACCCTCTGAACACAAGCTGAACCTAAACCCTTGAAGTCCTGACTCCAGCTTTATCACACTTTACTCAGACCCCTTAACCAGGCTAGGCCCCCAGTTCCCATTTACACCAGCTTAACTCAGACCTTCCTACTTCTGCTCTGAACAGGCACATGAGTACCAAAACCCCCAACTGCCTGAAGCCTTCTCACAGAACACCCACTCATCACAAAAGCTGCTTGAAAGACTAAGGCAAGAGCTAGATGGAGAAGGAAACTTTTGAAATAAACTTTACCCTTTATAGACCCTTACTAGACCCTTCATAAGGACTTTGTTACAATTATGATTGCTTGGCACATTTCCCTCTTGGATCCCTGCCCTGGAGGAGCCGATTCATACACAGCAAGTGAGGCAACTTTATGATACATAGGAAGGGAGAGATTCTACTACTTTTAAAATGCCATTTATAAAACCCACTTCTTTCCGTTCTAGCCTTTCAGCTGTGCTTTCACACCGCAGCTCCTTTGGGCCTGCAGATGAATTTTTTACAAAAAGAAACTGTCTGGAATGTAATATAATCCATCTTTCCGCACACGTAAGATGATAAATTTCTCGGGCCAGGTGCTGATTTGTGTTTTCGCCTACTACCAAGAACACTGGCAAATCTCAGCAAATTAAGTGAATGAGACAACTGGACAACATGACACAGCAAGACTGCACAATAAATTGTGCTAGGGGAGCCAAGAGAACTTGAGTGATAAGGTACCTACGTGTTTCCCTTAGTTGTACTTGTTTCTGCCCAGTTCCATAACCTTGGATTGCAGAAGAAGGTTATTGTATCTCTAGGAGCCTCTGATACCATGCCTGAATCCAGAAAAAACAACAGAAAACTGTTCTTAAAATTGCATTATCCCTATGTGCTGTAAACCATCAAGTTGCTGGTCACACAAGAGACGTAAATAATGTCTCTCTCACAAGAGAACCTTAATAATAAAAAGAGAAAGAAGGTGATTTTGGGGCTAAGAAGGTAAATGTTCTTAAGATAAACAAGGCAAACATTCCTACTAGTACATCCATGTGGCTAGACACACAAATCCCATTCAGGCAAATGTTTCTGTTGAATCCTGTCCTAAGATAATGGTCATTCATAAAGCAACCATTACCATGCCAGTGCTACACATCACTAGATAAGCAGTTTATATCTAAAGTCCATGGACTAGAAGGCCCAGGGCAAGTAGCCTGGGCTGCTGGGAGCACAAAACAGTCATGGTAAGGATTTATCACAGCACATAAGAATTGCTGAATGCTTACAGTGATCCAGGAATTTGAAAGAGAAAAACAAAAATTTGGGCTCTGCTGGGAAGAAAAAGCAGCTGTGCATGAAAAAGCAGGTTACAGAAAGGGGATGAATGCAGTATAATTACCATACAAATGGACAACCTTGCTTGTTTAACTGTATGCTTGGCTCATGTAGCTCCTGCATAAATCTAACCCTGTTTGCTAATACTTTATGATTCACTGAGAAAAGCTAAGTAAAGCAGGTAGCTGTGCTTCGGGAATCGTTTCCATTAGGGCACTGGGTAACGTGATCAAATTGTGCTGATGGGAAGACTGGCAGTGCTCTAGGAACACTACCTTTGAGGAAATGCCTCCTGATAACCACTCACTGCCCTATTATCTGTAGCATCAGCATGATAACCTTTTCCACAGTAGAACTGGGAATGATGCCGTTGTGTCATTATACCAACGGCCAGCTTTAGGAGCTACCAGGCAGTGTTACAGCTGCTTCAGAGCATTCAGCACTTGTTAAAGATACTGAGATAAATGGACTTGACCTTACTTTATCGTTTCATTTATTGTAAATGAAGATTTTTCTCATGGATACATCAAGGAGACCCAGACCAGTTATTTTAGTTATCAAGTCAGAGGTCACTGGTCTTTGAGACATTATTATTTATTGTTAGAGAACTAACTGCTAAAAAAAACCTTGTTGCATCCTAAGACTACACTGAACAATGCCAGAACCTCAAGACAGATTTGACCTCAAGAAACCCGCAACTTATACATTAAGAAGCAACAGAATGACAGCAGATGGACAGACAGCACAGGAAACCAAACAGACTGTGTGTGCCAGGCTGACAGTCCCTATTTTGAACATACCAGTAGCCTGCATGGCATCAGAGCAAGGGTGAACTATAATGAGACAAACAAGGTGACAGGCAATCAGCTGCCTGCACTCTTTGGGGCCAGCTCCAATAGGCTTGAAAGGTCTGGCTTCAGATAGTCTGTGGTGATCATACCCTAGGGGCAGTCTTCCTTCTCTAACCCAGAAAAGGCCACACACAGGAGATACAAGGAGATGCAAGAAGATACAGTTGCTACAGTTCTGCTGCACTCCTGACTCTTGACCACTCAAGGCCAGGATATTTTTAAATGCACAACTGTTTGACATGAGACATTTATTTGCTTGACGAGTGTCAAAGTAGCTGTGGAGAAAGTGATCCTATTCTATACTGCATAGCCAAGTACTCTTTTGCTTTATCCTCTAACCCTGTCCAGCTTCCAAAAGACTCCTACAGGCTTGTTCAGCACATCGAAGTTGGCTTACCCACCTCAAGGAGACAGAGAATTGTTATACGCAAAATGCTAAACACACTTGGCTGCAATTTCAGTGGGCTTGGCCTGAATGCTCAACACTGTTAGAAGTGGAACAAAAATCAGGCTCCTTTACTGAAGCTTTGAATTCCACCTCTGTCAAGACTTCAAGGCAAGAACAAATAACTTGAAGTGTTGACTGCTCTTCAAGAATGATCAGCTCCTTCCAATGACAACTTCAACATGCACAGCTGAAGGCAGAGCTGTAGCTATGATCACAGACAGATGCACTACTGGGGAAATAGGAAAGCAGAACCCCAGAACTCCTTTGCATACCTTCTTTAACTAAATCTATATACTAAGGCAGGTTATTAACCATACATTCAGACCCAATTTTGCTGTTTGCAAAATAACCTTCCACTTTTGGAAAAAACAGTGGCTGGAGCAAAGGCTTATCTCAGCACTCTGTGGGATTTACCCATTATTGAAGGCACAAACAACGTTCTAGGAGTTGGAATGGAGAGTTGTAGCAAAAGGAGGTAAGAAAAGAAATAGAATAGGATGAAGAGGAATGGGAATGTCTTCTGGGCACATGACTAACACCTGCATTTGGGATTGCAGTATTAGTCAGAGACATGGAATACATTTAGAAGCACGCACTGGGAGTCCACTGGTTCTCTGTGTGATGACGAGATGGTAGATGGTCACATCACAACACACCTGCACAACACGCAGGGATATTCTGCTGCTGTGAGAAGTGATCCCAGCAAGCCACACTTCTGACAGACTGAGTAATCTGCGTGGGGTTTGTACAGACACTGTACCTGTTACCACGAGGGGCAAGGGACTTCACTTTCCAGTGCCAGCACTCCAGCAGATTTTCAGTTTGCCACATGGTACAGAGAGATGATATCCAAAGCATATTTGTTGTCTACAGTACTACTGCATAGACAATTCAAGTATGGGAGTCTCGTATGATTCTTTCATGCACGGTTTGTCAGGTGTACAAGCAATTAACACAATGTGATGTGAAAAATGAAGTGAAACTACTGGACTTCGTCAAGTGCTCCAAAAGACCAACAGATTTCAAGGGGAACAGGCAGCATTGCTGTCTGAGGAAGATGGAAACAGCAGTGAAACTCATTGACAGTTACCCTAAAGCAACCCTAGCACAGCTGGACTCCATACACATTTCGCCAAGGTGCAAAATTGGCTCTGAAAGGCACCTGAGTTTATTTGAACAAGATACATAAAAAAATGGAAAATCAGTAATAAGAGTGGTCTGAGGTAACACTGAAACTTTTTCAATGATCTTAATGCTAAAAGGATAAAACACTTTCTGACATGGTTTTTGTGCTTAGCCTTCAATGGGCTACCAGTGATGGCCTACACAAATTAGCTACAATTTCTGTCCTAATCTTCCCCAGGGGTTTAACAATCCTTGTAATTCTGACTGACAATACCAAAAACATTACTGATGTTGGAGACGTGAGAAGTAACACAACAGACTTATACAGCAACTTCTTTAGGAAGGAAAGGCTGAAAAATTGGCATGCTACCATATTTTCCACAGCAAAGCATTCACCTGAACTTTTACGAAGAACAATAAAAATGGTTTATAGTCTGTGGAGGAGAACCCAGCAATAGAAAAGTGTGGTGTTGAACACGTACTTCCCCCCAAAGAAATAAAAAGCATATATATATATATATGATTCAAAGGAATTATGAGTATGAGGAATTATGAAGAGACAACTGTAGGACAAGCCATGTATTTTTTAATGGGATAGCCTAGTGTATCTGTGTTCTTGAGGACAGTGTAGAAATATCTAATCTGGCTTTAAAGAGAGCTGAGAAGCCAAATTAGTCCATACAAAGGTCCTTGTTACTGAATACCACGCTGCTTCTATGACCAAGTTAACTTGTTTAGAGATAACACTTTGTTTGGGAATCTGGTTATTACACTGAAGTAGCAGTCAGAGCCCTACCAGAGAAAAAAATTGATTATGGAGGTCATCACAGTACAAGGAAGACGAAATCCACTTCCTGGGACCCACTTGAGGAAATTAGCAATTAAATCTGCTCCCAGCCCAATGATTTATCCTTCAGATCATATTCTCTTAGCCAGCGAGATCTCTCCAGCACTTCATTAAAACAAAACTAACCGCCCCTTCCCTAACATCTCATTACAAAACAAAGCTCCCCACAGAGCCCACTTGGCTGGCCAACACAAATCAGTAGAAATAAAGCACAAGTGATGTTCAAATTCAGGTCTGAATGCCAGCTGCAGGTAGTGTTCTGCCTTTTTTTTTTTTTTTTTTTTTTTTTTTTTAGGCAAAGCAGCACTGTTCCTTACCCCCACCCCAGACTTCAAGGTGAGTCACTCCCTCACCATGGAAAACAGCAATGCCATCACAGCATACAGCTGTTTTTTCTCCTTACAAAGAGAGCTAGCTGAAGGTAGTGAGCACTGTTCTGCTTCTGGAAGAGGAAACACTTGCCCCCAAATGAAATAATCTGTTTCCAAGACTCAGCCCCATCACCTTCCTCTCACAAGCCCAGCCAGGATTTCTAAGCCACCTGCCTGCCATGCTGCTGTTGATGACCAGGTGCCAGGCCCTCTTTGAGCTCTGCACCACTTCTGCTCTGGGATTCTTAAAGAGGACCTGAACATGCTTCTAGGAGATCATCCATGAATCAAAAGATGCATTTTTTTCTACAGACCCTTATTATCTGACAGTATCTTTGACTTACCTTCAGACTAATGCAGGCCTGTTTTCATTGTTTATTTGCTTTCTTTTGCCTTGTATTAAGTTTGATTTTGAAACATTACAGGGGGGAATGCATTGATTTGCTATTTCAACTTCTAGACAAAAAATGTAAATTCAGCAATGGAGATGTATTGTATACAGCTGCATATCAAGCATTTCTCTGTTTCACTGCTATGCTTTTTTTTCTTTAGTGCATTTCTTCTCCCCTTCAATCAACAGGTACATACACTTTTTTCACACTTCATGTGAAAATAACTGCTGGATTATATCGGACACACTTGTATCGCAGGTGAAGTATGAAGTAATATACCACAGACACCCCACAGAACTCACTGTGCCTTTAATATTCAGAGCCCTTGCTACGCTGTCCTCTCAAAGCTGCTTAAATGATGAGTAACATTTCCTTGAGTTTACCCTTCAGTTGGCCAAGATCAACTGCACTAGGAAGGCAGCACAGAACAGATTCTCCACTTCTGCCATGCTAACAGCCACAAACCACTTGATGTTTGCCCCTAGCTTTGTTCTGACTTGACTATCAGTAAATGTCATAAATTCAAACTTGCATCTTGGTGGCTCACATTCCTGAATGTTAGCAAAGTGCCTTCCACTCCATTAACAACATTTGGCCCTCAGCTCATAGGTTTCTGTACCCCTGGGTACTGTAGAAAAGACATCACAGACATCATGTGTATTAAAAGCGGATTCACTTATGTGAGAAACACTGAGAAGACATGAACTAGGAAGTTGCTAGCATACACAAGGCACCAAGCTGCTTTGGTTTCCAAGAGGAAAAGGAGGTTTTTTGATTTTGATTTTTTTTTTTTTTTTTAACATGGAAGAAGTCAGAAACACTTTGTAAGTGTTTTACCACCTGCAAGTCAGCTGTTTTTGAACCTTCAAAGCTTAGATTAAAGTTTTCTTCTACACTGTTAATCATACACGCTACTTATCCTGGCCCAACTATTATCGTGTGCCTTCATTTAAGAGGTTTGCAGGGGTGGGTATTACACTGGCTTCTGCCACACACGCGGAGTCATTACAGAACACCTTCACTACGATGTAGTTCACCTCACAGAAAGAGTTGTCCAGCTGCCAAGATTTCTCCCATGTCATCTTTCATTATCCTAAGTCCCACCTCACCATACAGACAGAAGACTTTTTGCAGCTGTAGAATCACCTGAAGACCCAAGAGAATGGGCCTCTGTCTGGGCTTGCACCACCAGAGGATGATGTACAAATGCTTTAACAGAAATACAGGCCCACACCCTGGTTATGAGCCTGCTTCCACTTACTTAAAGGACATATTAAAATCTTTTCCCACCACCTTTCAGGATCCTCCTGCAAAACGCTGGACACATGATAAAGGAAAGCATTCCCTACATACAGCAAACTTTTCAATCATTCTTAAGTACTTATTTTCCCCAGATAGCTAGTTCCAGAAGGACATAAGCTGTAAAGGAAGAGGCTGCTTAGAAGCATTCAAGGAGCAGCAGTAATAAGCCCTCAAAATAGTCTCCAAGGAGCAACTGGAATTCCTCTTTTGTAGGCTGTTGCCCTTCTCTTGCATAGGCAAAGACTAGCAAGAAAAACAAAGGTATGATAAACTACTGATGGCACAGGGCTGCTTATGTAGCAAAGTGTATATGCTTCTGTCAGCTAATTCTGGTTGGAAGAAGAAAAGGATCCTTTCTCTCTTGGGTTAACACACACAACAGTTCTTTAATTAGAACCGTAATAGGTTATATATCAGGTTTTTTCCGAGTCTGGTAAGCTTTCTGCTGAAAATCAGATACCTATAAAAAGGAAAATCCCTTTCAGCTGGAGCATGTCCTGGTTGCTTACTCAGCAAGACATCAGAGTTGAAAGAAAACAGAGAAAGGGAAAAAACAAACAGAGAAAGGGAAAAAAGAAGCCACTCAAGATTTTTTCCCCTTGAAAATTATATAGTCAGCATACTAAGAAAGCACATAGCATATTTTCCATTCAAGGAACTAGCTTCTCAGTCATTCTTCTTCTCATTTCTTCAAAGGGGGCATAAAGATTTTAGGTAGCCTAATGCTGTGGAGAAAAAGGTGAATATTGGTACGTATTTCCAACCAGGTTCCCCATAGAAACCAAGCTTAACCAATCACACTGCGTAAGCATGTCCATTTTCTTGTAATAACTTTTGAGCTGTGGGGTCTATTTCAACCAAACTGACCACATCAGGTGTCACAGACGGCAAGTTCCACCCACTTAGCAGAAAACAGACCCCCTCCCAGTGCCCTCAACAAGTATTAGACTAGGGAGCACTCCATCTTTATTAGATATCCAATTCCTCAAGGTTAAGACAAAAACCCAAATAAATTCAGACCACTTCTCAAAAGAGGCCAATGCCACCTTTCACCATACATGCACAACTTCTTAGGAACACCTGGATGCTTCCCATTGGGGCCCATCTGTTTTATCATAAAGTCAGGGTAATCAGGAATATGGCCAAGAAAACTTCAGTGTAGGAACTCCGTACTACTCCTGCATGATCTTGTTTGCAGCTGTATACTGATGGTACTGGGAGGATGATTTCAGATGGAAAGAGCTGGATCAAACAGATTGAAGGCAGACATAGAAGGGCCACATTTATCCTTTTTTGGTCAGACAAGGATGCTTTGCTCCACAAGATCCCCAGTTTCTTAAAAAGAGTTAAAATAGTTAATAAGTGAGTAGGGATAGCTGGGTTTCCCAGCTGGACTTCTGGGGTTGGGGTCCAATACAAAACCTAAACATTAGCAGGGTGAATAGACAGGTCTGTCTATTCACTAACCATGCGCTCACCTTCCAAGGGTAATCATCTGAGAAACTGAAGACTGTCGGGGGTGTGTGTGTGTGTGTGTTTCCTCTTTCTGAGGATGGGGATGTTAGGTCAAGTTAATTATCCTCTGCTTTTCTACGCACCAATCATTAAAAGGAAATTGGGTATAACATACCCTAGATCTTCATATTTTTGAGGACACGCAGCAAATCCTGGAATGTTGTACTGATTTGTGTTTCCCATAAGCTGTGATCTGATGCAAATTGTTTGCGTCGTACCAAAGTGGGCTTCATGTAGCATACTATACAAAAATCAGTTCCTGTTTCTACGTTGTTTAGCACGTGTCTGAAAACATCTAAAGGAAGAATTCAACTGCCTTAACCATACTGTCTAGTTACTAGAACCATTTTTTTGTTTCTAAAAACCAGACATACCCAAATCCTCTGAACTCACTATTTATGTTAAAACAGTAGCAGCAGTGTTATCAAGTAGCTGCATTTACTTACTTTGCCTGTCGACAACTGTAGTCCTGAAAATCTTCTGTCTTCACTTTAAAGCTCCTTCATATAGGTGTATTGTCAACATGGCTAGTCAATTTGCCTCTGCTTCTATCTACACAGAATTAATTTTCCTTCCTCCAACTACACTGCTCTGAAAAAGGCACAATTTTTCAACTGTGTTGGTATGCTGGAGGGAATAAAAATCATAGTATTACTGTGACAAGTGAAAAAGGCTCTTTTACTTTTTAAAGTCATGCTATTGCTAGCTAGAATACCATCAAACAAGGAAGACAATGACTATTTCAGTTTTGGGACACCAGAACACTGTGGGCTATTATTTTGAAGAGTGAAAACCTTGGATAATCGCAGGCCTCTGAACTTATTTCCACCACTGCAATGCAGAATGCTGTCAAATTAGTACTCTTACACCCTTCCTGACAGCACAAGTCACAAGCTTCAGTTCTGGTAAGGATTGCTGGGACAGGTATACTGCTCAAACGGTCCCCTGTGCTGGCTGATGGCAGTTATTCATCATCCAAGATTCCCATACAGCATAAAATGAAGACTTCCTTTCAGAACAGTTTTGACTGTTTATAATATCACTAAACTACTGAGTTACTTAGAACCCAATATGCTGCCTCCCAGCAAACCTGGTTGCTTTAAGCAGAGTAGATTACATCGTTGTCAGATCACTGCCATAGCATCCAAGCGCAAACACACCCAAAAAAATGTGATACGGGTCTCAATGCCCAGGTATACTGAAAAACAAGGAGGGAAGGAAAATATCCTCTTCCTTTCACCATAGTGTAGAAACTGTCCAGAAAGGAACCCACAGCTCTGCAGGTTTTTTCAAACAGACACTGAAGAACAGAAGGACACTGAAAATTTAAAACATGCACAGCCCTTTTGTTGCAAATTTCTTAAGTAGTGCAGCAACCACAATGAAGGATGCAATGCAAGGCCAAGAAAAATCAGTCACGAGGACACAAAAATACCCAGACCCACTGATCAGTGTACTTTAGGTATATTTTTTATTTACAGAGTGGAGATGCCTAATCAGTTATAAGGTTAGACACCTGATAATTCAGCTTTTTTTGTAAAAGTATATAAATATATACATGAAACTCTATGAAGTAAACATTATTACTTGTGATACTTACAGTAAACATTCACTACTATCCTTATGCTAACAGGCATCTCTTAAAGCTTAAATGATGATTTCAAGATACCCTCTATAAAATAGCTGTAACTGTACTAAAAGGGCAAAAATTCTGTGCCATAAACAAGCTTTTAAAAGAGACTAGTAAAATGTCTTTGTAATAAAGTTTGCCAGGGTAAAAATACTGCTTCATCCCTCCCACTCCCCAACCCCATAAGAAACAAATACCCCAAAACAGTTGCAGAACTGCAGGAAGTATTTTAAGATTACTTTTTTCTTCTTTACTTTTTTTTTTTTTAAATTAAAATATTTTTATTTCAGTATTTTATCACATATTAAGGAAGCTGCAAAAAATGCAGCTTTATTAAATATTATTTACTGTTATACAAAAATCTCACATATGTGTCCATGGGGCTGAAGACATTAGTGGTACTGTATGAGCTATCCCTTTTCCTTGTAACTATATACCTTATTTGGAATGATGGAGAGACTTTATAGAAAAGACATTTGACAGCAACTGAAGAAAGGGACTGGAAAACTATTGGCAGAACAAAGAAATCATGTGAGAGCCTCTAGACCTCCTTGCTTCCTTATTTTAAAAGCAATTCTGCTTCAGTATTTCATTTGCCTCTCTGTTGTTCTTCATGTTGGAGATGATTCAGGACATAAAGGACAACTTGATAGCAGAAAATGTACTGATCCTGAAAGGGAAAGGAAATCACAGAACATGTGAAAAATGCTTGCATCACCTAAGCAATTCACTCTCACCTGCACTTCACAGGTGCACGGCACTTGATTTCAATACTATATTTTAGTGCACAGTGGAGAAATACGCAACCTCAACTTAAAACAAATACAGGCACTCCCCTGCCACTAAAGATATATTTTTATATGGGACAGTTATCCTCCTTTCACACCAAAACCACTTCAAGCAGAGTAAGTACTTTACATAAGTAGAAACAAAGACAGCAAGTGAATTTCAAGGTCTTGCATCAATGCCAACTAATACAGAACTTAGATGACAGTGCAACTTCTTATCTTAATCTCAGTGATACAGGTGTGGGGGCTAATACATGTTTTGGGGTGTGAGGTGAAGCTGATAGTTTTGTGGTTTGGTGGTTTTTTTTCTTTCTTTTTTTTTTTTAAACTGATTTGACAATTCCTTCACATTCAAAGAAAAAGTGCAGATTTTAACAAGACCTTGTGATGTCCATCTCTAAGGTAAAGTTAGTTAGCTCTAGATCTAGATTATTCCTACAACATTCATTTAACTTCTAGTTAAATATCTCCCCAAAGGAGATTTCAAGACATCTCTGGTAGGATCAGTGATCCATAGGAGCTACAGTTAGGTCTTCTCTTCAGTTTATAATGCAATTTTTAGCCAAAAAAGCTGAGGTGATTTTCTCTATAACACATGCTTTTGAAGATGAAAACTCCCAACTTTTTGCTTTTTTTAAAAAACACAGATCAAAACAGCACAGCATGTTAAAAATTGCATGCACTTATAACCGTTAAATATGTACTGCTACTCACTGGTATGCATCTGATTTAATTCTCATGACACAAATGTTGCATTAGAGGGCACAAAGACAATAATTGTGTGCATCACAGAAAGTTTCCTGGCACATCAGAGTTAGAATTCCATTGTCTTTCCTTTAGTGTATACCTGGGGAAGCCAGACTCACCTCTGTCTGAACCATCCCATGCCTCTGCAAACGCATCGTGCGCACCAGGTCTGAGATGTCAAACTACCAAAACAAACAGCAAGTTAAACATTCAAAAAAGACATACATGCATATAAAAGAAACATCCCCAGCATCAAACCAAGGAATCCAACTATGTACATTAAACATTTCGTAGTGAAACAAATAACAATTCACTATAGCCTATGCATGTCTGGCAGATAATCAGCGTGTGCTGTCTCTGGGCAGCATGGATGTGGCCCTCCTACATCAGACACCTTCCTTCTCTTGTTTTCTTTCTCTGTGCACATGGTTTGTTGCTTCCTCTTACTGGGAGCTGAGTGTGCAGGAAATAGAGCCCCTTGGTCCAACCTAACAAAACGCTTTTTATTTCCCCAGGTCTATAAAGTTCTAGACATTTAGTGTGTGCTTAGAAACCCCGCTGAGCTAAGCGTGACATAGCTCATCTTCTCTACAAATTCACAAAAAGATTTGCTACACCAGGCCACTGAAGGACATAAACATAAGGAAGCTAGCACCCTCCTGTGGATCACCCTAGAAAGCATATCCCTGGTTGTGCTGGAAAAGTTAATTTACATACCCTCATCTCCAGCTGAGATGTTTGTACACTGAGTTTTTGATTCAGTTGCCTAAACAGATACTCTGGTTGGCTTCTAGCTGCCTTCCAACTGTTCATAGATCTCTGACCGATTGAATGCCACAACTCTCAGCCCTAACGCCATCTAACATGATAGGTCCACTGAATACATCCAGCCAGGTAAGGCAGGCATTTTAACTTCTCTTTCAATTGCCTGAGTCATCATGGCAACACACTGTTGTTCCCAAGGCCTAAGCCAGAAGTCTGCTACGGTAGGAGATGTCCTTGCAACATATCCTAGAACGGTCTCAAGTGGCACCTAACAATGTTGGATTGCTGAGATGTCAACAAACAGGACACTTAACAAGATTCCCTGAGATAACCCAAGAACCAGATGTTAGAGCTCTTCCCCCCCCTCCCCCCCCATCATCAATAAAGAAACATTTCACAGGTACTGCTGTTTTACACCCTGATTTATGTTACATTAAGACATGGCCAGCATGCTACTCTCAAAAAGCATGGCATATTCTTTAAACAATTGGATAGATCCAATGGAACACATTTCCTGCAAGTCAAAAGCACAGCTTAGCCCATCCTCTTGGGTACTCACGTCGAGGTCTCTGCTGATTAACCCTAGAACAACATCTATACAAATAAGGGTCCCCGATCGTCCAATGCCTGCACTGCAGTGAGTTATGATAGGTCCTGATTTGTGGACATGCCGCATGTAGGAGATAAAAGTAAGCAGGTCATCTGGTTGAGAAGGGGTGTCATGGTCAGGCCAGGCGATGAAGTTCAGATGAGAAATGTGCCGTACTTCACCTGTCTGAGGTTTAAAAACAACAACAACAAAATGTAACACATGGGAAGAATAAAAAGACAAAAGTTCCCAAAGGAAACAGTCTCAGAAGAGAGGGATAAGGAAATAGTCTCAGAAGAGAGGGATTTGCCCAATGAAGGTGGTTTGTAATTTGATAAAACAAGAGAAACAATGAGCTAAACTGAAAATAACTAGCAAGTAATTGAATAGTATAAGGTTCACTGTGCAGACTGAGCTGATCACACAGAAGAATGAACCAGCCAGACTGAGTTATTAGTGAATTTCATATCCCTATATATGTTTCTGTGGCCAAAGGCACTTAGGGAGTCAAAATTTAGAGTCTCATTAGCATAATTAAATCATCTCCTGGCCCAACTGCTTTCTCCTATAAAGGTCACAAAGTAGCACAAGCTGCAATGAGGAAGAGTTGCCCAGTAATGATCACTGGGCAAAGAGGAGAAGCCCCGGGTTACCTTTTGATGTAGACATTGCGATTGAAAGCAGGCAAGCCAGCAGTATGAGGATAAAAATGCCAACACTCAGAAAAAAGTTCTCAGCATGCAGAATTAGAGTCACTTACCTGAATCTCTTCTAGCTCCAGCACTCTAATGATAAAGCCCTTCAGCTGCTGGAGTCTTACAAGAGCAAGCCGTAGTCTATCATTTATCATGGTGGTTTTATTGAGTACATCTGGCCAGTAACGCTGGCATTTTATCTTTTCTCCTTCAACCTCCTGAGTCATCATGGCAATCACAGTACAGTTTTGCTCCCAAACCATTTGCCAGAAATCTGCTACAGTAGTAGGGAGAGGTCCTTGACATGCAATGTAAACAAACTCTTCATTCCCCACTGGCATGCGAATGAAGCTGGCATTGATGTATCCACCTTCAATCCCAAGAGGTACTCTAGTGGTATCATCTGCAATCCCCACACAACAAAAATACCTCAGTGTTATGTGTACACATAATTAGACCTTCACAGAATAGAGATGCTGAGCCTTACACACTCACATAGTACTTATCTCCACAGATGCTTCCAGATCATCTTAAAAAAAACATAGATCACTACAATACTTGCTTTAAGATACTAATCAGTACTTCTCTTTGAATAAAGAAAGAGATGGCTAGGGGAGAAATCTAAATCAGCAGACAGGCAGGATACGCGATTTGAACTACAGCACCTCTGAAACTGAAGTTGAATACTTCTCACTCAGAACTAACCTTTGTCAGTTCTCACTTCTCTGCACATTTCCCACCTAACAAACACAATTTTGTTGCAGGAAATTTACTGACAATAGTATATATGTCTGTTTTTCCACTTTTACATGGGTAAAACTGAAAAAATCTTGTCTGGCTCCATACATGTATCTCATTTAGGACACAGGATCTGCTGAAACAACTGAAGAATCTGTGAACATCCATCCCTATCTACTACAGTAGTCTATTGTTCACCGATCTTAAATTGCTTTATAAATGCTTGCTTTAAATGTGTAGAAAATGAGTGGCAGATTTATTTTTTTCCCTATTCAGTAGCAGAACTAGGATTGGGAATCAAACCATCCCACTTCTGATCCAATTCATCTGACCATACAGGTGGAGACAAACTATAAACAGTGAACTTCAGATTAGTTAGGACTTACAAGGAAGTATGTTTTTATATCTGTTCTTTTTCCTATTCTCCTTTGCTTGTCCAATCAAACACTGATCCAAAGGTTTTAACTCCTGAAGGTTCTGTAAAGAAGAGATTACATGTGCATTAGAAAGTGTTGAATGTAACAAGTGTTAAGAGCAGTTACGTAATCAAGTCTTTAACAGACAGAATCATTAAAAAAAAATCCTAATGCGGATATGCAAAATAACCCAGTCACAGGAAGGAATCTAATTCCACATAGCTAAGAAAATGAAACAAAATAAAAACTCCTATTATCCAGTAAATATTGTATCTCATTCTCCCAAAAAAGAAAACATGTAACATGGTTGACTTAAGACTTTGGAAAGGCTGTTTTTACATTCTGCAGCTAGATTTCACAGCCTTTATTTACCTTGTCTATGCCTGTTAACGTCATATTCACTTGGTAATTTACCAGAAGTAAGAATGATGTAAACACACTTTTGAACTGAATTCCTGGTTCAAACTAATCTTATCTCTCAGCAGCTAGTGGGGGGAAGGGAGAGAAGTCTTTGGTAGAAGTTGTCTTTTCATCCCTTTAGAGCTGCAAATTAAAGAGCTGTGTTATTTAAGGCAGTGATGAACCAGCCATTCTATTTCTAACTGTTTCATACTAGAAAAAAGGACTTTAAAGGACAAATAGTTACTCACTTCAATCTCTTTAGAAGGGACTCCCTGTTCCAGCAATCCACGCAACATCCTGATCACTGACTTCAATTTGGCTCCTGAGTACTTGCCTCCAGGGAGCACATTCACAGTAGGGAGTGCAGAGATCTCTTCATTTGTCACTAAAGGGAAATCTAGCAGAACAAGAAGACTGATTGATATAAATATAAATAAATAGCTAAAACCATGGAAACTTAAACTGTAGTGCAATGTTTGATTTCCTTGTTGCTCTTCACCACTGTACTACCTGTTTTCTCTAGAATGTCTCCATACACCAAAGAGAACACACAGATGTCCTCTCAGTTTGACAGGCAAAACCAAATTAACTCACAAAACCAGTATGAGGTAAAATCAGCTTTGATGAATCCAGGAATCAAAAGGAGTATTTTTCCTGAACTTCCAATAAATACACTGAAAGAAACTTCAAATACATTTTAAACGTAAGTTCTTCACATAGTAACCTACAAAATTGATGAATGCACACAGGAATGAATTCAGAACTCTCCACTTAAACATTACAGCCTGTGACTTCATTTTAGCACTTACACTCAACACATCTTTCAAGTGGTAATCGTAAGACGTGTTAAGTACATCTTTTTTTCCAATAAAGCTTGCTTTCTATCAGGCCTTCAGTGTTTCTCTGAAGCACAACAAAATTAATAAACCAAGAGTCTCTCTGGTATTGCAATTAAAAGTGTCCTAAATCTACTAATTTAGTCTAAAGGTTTGCACGGGTTATCCTTTTTTCTTCTAATGAATGCAGACAAAAGGCTGCTGTATATGAATTTCAGGAACTGACATTTCTAATGCTATCTCAAAAAGTAAAGACTAGATTCTGCCAAATGCATCAAACTGAGTAGTGTTCCACTCTGCCATGTTGAGCAGCAGTGGAAGAATGAGGGTCAAGATAAAGAAAAAATACTGCCTAATTTGAGCATGGAGTAGCCGGTATGTGAAGCACATAATATATCAATCTGATCATGGTCAAACATCTATACTGTTACAGCTTTTGTCAGACAGATACTATGGAAGAAAGCATCTCAGCTGGTTTCAACTCTACTACAACTATAGGCGCAACATTGCCAATACTTGTTCCTATTAACTCTCACATATTTATTACACAAAGCTGTAAAGATCCTTTCCAGTGGGTTGCTGAGCCGTTAGACTTCCCATTATACCTGTCATTACACCCTCAAAACACATCTAGGACATTTTAAAATTAACTTCTGACATTTTGTCTATTTAATGCAATCCTCAGTTTTCCACTGATTATTTGTTAAAGTTCTTGCCTTTATTTACACGTTCCTGGCTGACTGATTCAATCGGCAGTTCATCACTTCCCCATGTGATTTCATCTTCATCTGCTTGGCTCAAGGGAGGTTGTGGAGGAGATCTGTAAGAGGACAAGGTATGGAAGTAAGAAAGAACAACTAGAAATAACACACACATTTGCAATCTAATAAAAAATCGCCAGAAAGTAATTTATAGCTACAAGTATTTCTGGACTGGATCTATACCAGTAATCTCAAAAAACCACAGTTTTTTTCCTTTTTTTTTTTTTTTTTTCCCCAAAATCCCCAGCGGGGATTTGAAAAAGGTAACAGTGGAAAAAGACACAGGAAGACATGAATCTAGTAATAACTATCACTGCAATTACTTTTCAGAGGCTAAGCAGTCAAAAACATCCAATAGCAAATTTGTATCATTCACATAATTCACTACCTATACACTAGAATATCTATTTTCAATTGCAAGTTTTCTAACTTTGTTGAAGATGGTCATAAATGTATTAAGTATTTCAGGTCATAAGGTTGCTGCTTGTGCCAAGTCTCAACCCAAAATTTCCCAGAAACTTAATCAAAACATAAAAAGAAGTATATACACTTTGACTGAAGCTTCACTTAGACTAAGGACTAAAATTATTTCACAAAGAAAAATGATCTTGGGAATTTCCAAAATTCAAGGTGGCTCAAAGGGACAGCTAGTACCTTGGCCAGGTGTATCCTTTGTTTTCCATGTTAAAAAAAAAAAAAGCCCCAAGCACCAAAATGGGAACAGATGGACCAGTGGAACTATACGGTTTAATTTCTGTGCTCTAAAACCAGAAGAAGTAACATTAATGAAGCTTGTAAAGATTCAAACTGAAGACAGCATTGTTTGAACGTTTTCTTCACATGCAAGTACCAAATCATTAGTACAATGCAAATTAAGTTATTTGGAACCATTTGAACACAGCCCAATTACTTGTTATAACCACATATCAAAGGAATAAATAAAACTAGGGCATAGTAAACCACATAAAGTTGACTAGTATTCAGGCAAATTATAACCTTGTAAATAACAAGAATAGACAGAGAGCAGTTCAACAAGACACTGCACAGATATTTTATTGGGTTTGTTTTGGTTTGAGGTGGGGTTTTTGTTGTGTTTTTTTTTTTTTTCCCCTCTCATTATAACATATCCCTCTTCAGAGTTTCAGACTTCACAGGTTTGCTTTCAAGCAACACTAGAAAAGAAATCTTACCTTTCTGGCATAGCTTTTACTTCACAACAGTCTTCACAGCCATTTACATGTGTTGGCTAGTGGAAGAAATATTTCAAAACACATTAAAGGACGTAGTTATAACACTTACCCACTGTAAATTTTAACCAATTAACAATTACATGGACTATTTCTGAAGGGTACTAAGTTCAAAGCAGCACATAATGAAAGACTTTGCTCTTTTAAACATCTCATTAACCCAAAATAACAGAGGACAAGAACACTGAGCACCTGGAAAGAGGTTCTACTGTAACAAGGTCAAAAAGCTATCTTAAAATCATTCCTGACTCACAGCAGCAGTAGAGCCAGCTAAATTTTCTCCAGTTGACTTTTTTTGTTTCTAATACTTAAAACCCCTTTATGACGTGTTTGATAGTGAAAACTTCTGCCTCCTGTCAAGCCACCATTCCTATATAGAACAGAACAGGGCTTTACCACTAAATGACAGGTACTCCTATATACGCTTTCCTCAACAGACAATGAAGACTCGGCAGAGAAGGCAGCATTTCGATCCTCCTTTCAAGAAAAACTCTACAAAACCATTTATACTTATTAGGCCAACTTGTAAGTTTCCACTACCATACTCAGAGAATTTTACTTGTGGATCTCCTAGAGCACACCGACACAGAGCCAGATTCCCGATTTGACTCTCAGCTCTACTAACTGGACAGAAAACTGCAACAGCCAGCATGTGCTGGATAGACAGAGTTCTGCTGATTTGAACTACGAGACAAAACCTGGGCATCTAGTGACTGCTGTAAAACAGGACATACGATAATGTAGGGTAAACCACATATAGAAGTTATTCAAGTTAATGAACGTATCCTAGCAAAAAGTAGGAGGAAAAGAAATCTCAAATTTACATTTTGGACAGTTAAGTCTACACAGCATTCATTGTGACTGCTTCCCTTCTCTGAGTAGGAATCAAGGAAATCTTTTAGATTAAATGCCTGAAGTAACATTAACAAGGTAGTTTATTATCGCCCTTTTTGAAAAAAAGCTGTTGGGCTTTATATGAGAAACAGTGTAAAATAACTTTATGCTTTGTTCTCTTATATAGTTAATTTATGATAATCATACACTATTTAAAAAAAATAAAGCTTTGTACACCATTTACAGCTACTACTGACAAACATGTTTTCATTTAAAAGCCATGTAAAGTTATTTCCACAAGTTCTAAGCCAATAAGGAAAATAATAAATTGAAAGAGTCTGCCAGCTTCTTGCCATCCCACCTCTGAAAAATCTTCAGGTAAAGATGACCCATCACAGTCTGTGTCTTCAGACTTATCTTCTGTCAGCTTTCCATTCATCTCTACTGGAACAGGAAAATCACAAGATACAGCACAAACACAGCAAAAGATGCCCAGGAGTCACCTTCTCACAGATATCAATCCTGTTACACCTGTCTGGCACTACACAGGGAATACAGATGTCAGAATAAACAAGGAACATCTTTTAAGTCCCTTTGCTACCAGTGTGTTGGAAAAGAGGTCTTACTGTATAGAATAATCAGACTTTAGGCTTCTTTCTTTTTGAACTGGAACTGCTGTCATTGCATATGAGGCTGTTTGCATAGCTAACAGAGTATCTGTGCCACAGCATAATGGATGGACAGACTAGTGCTAGTAAGTTATCAGATTCCCACGTCAATAGTGTTTCTGCAATTCAGTTACATTTAGACCAACAGTAGGTCTACACCGGGATTCTACTTGCTCTTTGTATTAACAAGACCTAATTAAGATGGGCCAGATAAAATCTGACTTGTATCTGTCTGCTACATAGTTCTCGGCTGCTGTATCTTATGGATTCAATTAATCTTCAGTTGCAAAGGCCAGATCCTAGCTACAAGGAATTGGAAGTAGTGGAGCTCCAATGATATTCCTCACTGATTTCTAATGTAATGACCAATGACAATAAACCAACGAACTTGAAGAGCAGCAAAAGAGCTGAAATAATTATAATTTTGGAAGGTATATCTTGAGTTCTAGAAGGAACCTCTACAGGAGTAGCAAGCATCTTGCTTGACCTATTGGAGCATACATACATAGTGTGACACCACAAAGGAACTACAAATCCTACTCCACACTAAATTTCAGTTAATAACAACGGGAGCTGAGGAGATGGAATGAAGGAAAAGAAAGGTGTACAGACAGAAGCAGGTACTGAAAAAAATAGTTTTTCTATAAGAGACAAAGCAGGTTGGCAAATTGTTTGGTTTTGAGAGATCTCAACACATTTCCCTGTTGTGCAATCTGCAATCAATGAAATGTTGAAATGCTGAGGCTGGTGATACAATCACCAGCATGATTGTAGCTGCAGAACCAGGTACCTAAACAACATGAATTCCACTCAAAAGACAATTCCAGAATGGGATTAATTTTCCCAGATTAGAGCAAAATCCAGATTTATCAAACCAGAACTTGACTTATTAAATTGCATCTGAGGTTCACTGGAATCAGCAACCATTTGTCTGTGTTCTTCTTGGGAAACTTTCAGTTCACACATGAATTCAGTGTCAACTCTTCCTCTTGCCAAATCAATTGCTTACTTGGCACCTTGTTTCAAGAAGTATTTTGCTGTTAACGATATGCTTTTTTAATGCCTCTTTACCTGGTGGGTGATCTTCTGATGCAGCCTTCTTGAGATGTAGAAGACTCTGAGCCTCTGAAGTTGCGTTATCACGATTTAAGAGGTTCTGGGCTTCCTCATCTACAACATCCAACAGATACTGGACAACTTCATTGTGATCATCCTCATCATAATACTCATCATCTGGAACCTCTGTTTCTAAAGAGAAATAGTATAAAATGACAAGTTTTCCCAATATAGGATGTTTTTGGGGAAAAAAGAATATTAAAGGGGCAGACACCATGGCGTTATTTCTAGCTGTTATCATGGCTTTCCTTAATTTCTCTCTAACACAGAATCCAATTTCCATAAATCTACTTCCAACATCAACTAATTCCTCTAAAGCAGAGCACACAACTTAGAGATGATCTTCTAAAATTGACTGCCAGCCTAACATTGACTTATTTCAGCCTATTCAACAATGTCTTGATTCTCTTGTACTTGTACACTAAAGACTGAATAATGCTGTCCCCCATCTCACCAGCTCTTACCTGATTTCTCACTGTGTTTAGAAAAATCTGAGATCTGATTGGTAAAGCCAAGAGAAGGTGCATCTCCAGATCCTGAGAGAATCATTAGTCCTTTTGTGTGATGGATATTGTTTTCTGTATTTGCCTGCGAAGGCCCTAGGATGCCATTGCCATTTATCTAAGAAAGTGAAGAACAGTACAAATTAACTCCTAAAGCGTCTCGCAGTTTGTTGAAGCAGCAAGCAAGTCTTAAGAAGTTCACCACTCTACTTAGCAACAAATAAAAAACCCTATTCATATCATATTCTCATCTGAGATAGCTGGGTGATGGGTGGGCAGTTTTTAGGTGTGTTAGAAGTTTCACATGAAAAGAGCAAATAAAAAAAATTTTAAAGCAACTAAGAAAAAAACCCCACATGGTGATGAAGAAGCAACTACTACAAGAGAACACATAGTAGTATTTAACGTTATTATAACCTCTATAAAACATATGCAGGCTTCAATACTTTTGGTCCCACAACACATCATTTCTCAGAAAAAACAAAGGGTGAAAAAAGAAAGAAAACCATCTAGTAAATGTAATATGCAAACATCTGCAGAAACTGTGAACAGAATGGAGTTTTATGGATTGTAGCCTTGCATCCTTCTCATAAGACCATTTGTCTTTTGATAAAGCAGTCCCAAAGAAAGAGAAGATCTATTTAAAAAACTTGCATATTTATTATGATCTCTGCTTACAACTGACAACTGACAATAGTGGGTTTGCATACTTTCAATTGTTTAATTTATTTATTTATTTTAAAAATGTGTGTAAAGTAGATCCTTTCTCTGGTTAATGGGTTTTCATTCTTTCATTAATGAATTGTTTAATTTATTTATTTATTTTAAAAATGTGTGTAAAGTAGATCCTTTTCTCTGGTTAATGATAATAGGCACAATAGAGGAATATTTACCTTGGGCCCATAAGCATCAGTTGTCTTTTTTGTTTTATCACAGGGATTACCACAGGAACAGCCTAAACAAAAATGGGAAAAAACAACAACTTTACAGGAGCTTTTTCACAGAAATTAAATTAGCCCACATCAATTATTTTTGTAAAAGAAACAAGGTATTTAATATTATGTTATGAAATGAGTAACATTTCTGCCTGCCTGGTTACTGGGCCTTGCCAAACTTACGTCTGATGGACTATACTTTATAGTGGCTTTTTGAATGTTACATTCAATGGGATCAGAAGGCATGAATGCCAACACAAGTAACCAACTCTAAGCAAAGAGAAATGTTGATAAATAGCTTAACAACATACAGTGGAAACGCACCTTTGGGAAACAGGGCATGAGTCCCTTTCTCTTGAAATGTGCTAAATACAACCCCACAATCACCTGTCACTAACTTTTTTTTTTTTAAAATAAAAATCATCTGACATCTGGGTCCTTGTTCAAAGGTACCTTTCCCTTCTTCGTAAAAAGGAGAGTCATACTATGATATCAGAGACCACCGCCTATCCTAGACATCCCATTACTAGTATAATAAAGGAGACAAAGTGGAACCAGTAGATGTTATATACCTAGCTACTAGTGAAGCTCTGGATTTGCATATACATTACGCTTTTACAAACAAGGAAACTTGTAGATGAAATAACTGAAGGCTAAGAGTAACCTTATATCTTGTGAACCTATGCATGACAAGTCATCTACAGGAAGGGAGTTTTAAGTGGGGTCTTCCAAGATTTGGTTACAGGGCTTGTTCCTAATGAATATTTGACTAAGTTTTTTGAAACAAAACATGTAGCATACTTGGAAAACGTGAGCAACACTAAACTGTAAGAGTTGAAATAATTTCATAAGGCAAGATCAATACTCAAAGTTATCTAGGTACATTAAAGGAAGCATGAAAAACAAGACTACGATGAATCAAGACAAATGTAATGTGCCACATTTCAAAGAAAAAGCAAATGCTTAAGATGGTAAGTAACGGCATAAGCAGTTGCTCTGCACAGAAGCAAATGTAGGTAGTAAAGGATCCTCAGTCTAAGTGAGTGGACAAGGAACTATTTAGCAAAAGGCAGTTAACCTCACTCAGGATGTATTAACAGGAATGCTGTCTACACAACCCTGGAAATAATTCTTCCTGTCTGCTTGGCACTGGTGAGCCTCACCCAATGCTGTGTCTGTGACCGGAAGCCACCACACTTGAAGAGGAAAACAGTGAGATGTAAACAATCTGGAGGGGAGCAATAAAAATTAGTTCGGGCTCCTTTGGTCTTGAAAAAGAGAAGACCAATGGGAGACCTGAAGCCCTTTCAAATTAACAAATCGGTATTTTTATGCCTGGTCAGAAGAAACAACATGATTATTAATAGCAATTATGATGATGATAATAAATTGATTGATTTTTTAAAACTCTTTGAAAGACTTAGGCTTGATATTAGAATTTCTAAACTACAAGAGAAATGGAATCCTAAAGAGACTATTGTTGAATCTCTTTTCATGGAGCTTTTAAAAGAAAGATCAAGCAAACACCTGCTGGAGCTGATCTCAATAAGTGGAGTTTAGTGCAGTCACTGGACTAGGATGGTATCTTAAGGCCCGTATAAGTTCCTTCATTTCTATAAACATGTGCATTTCACTTGCAGTAAGTAAGCAAGCAAATCTTACCATTAGCTTTCATTGGCCATGGATTTGAGCTATCGGGGCTTTTGGATTTTGGAAACACTGCATGACCATCTCTATGAAAAGAAATGTTTACAGAAATTTTTATTAAAAAAAATAAGTAACTCATGGTAATCATCAGATATTGATGTAAATATGTACTATCAGTAAAACTGCTAATCATGCTTTCTATTACAACAGTTTTGGAATACTTAAAATATTCAATGAGAGAGATTAAACACTGGTAGTTAGGTTAGTTCCTACTTCAGGGAGCACCGAAGAGTTCATTAGAGCTGGACTTTCCTTCTAGATTCTGACAAAAAGATTCGACTTCGCAGTCTCAGGACTTTGCAACTCCTTCCCCTTCTGGTATAAAACAGATTGGGAAGGAGAAAGGGAGAGAGGAAGCGAAGAACGGCAGGCATGGCTGGAAGACTTCAAAAATGAAGTAAATGTTTCAGTCCCAGGTTTTAGATGTTTCGGTCCCAGGTATTAAAACAGAGTAATCTGAAAAGTTTTTTAGACTGCTGCATTGCCATAAAAGCAGCAGCAGGGATCAGTGAAAATACAGTGGCGCACTAGGATCTGTGCCACAGGGTTTTGACATTCACCAGTGTGCTGGGACATCCATGTGACAGTAGAGCTATTTAAGCATGAAACAACATTTTATCTCCTTTTTATGATTATAGAACCCTCAGTAGCAGTTTTAAGAAAAAGGAGTAATTGTATTTAACCTGTGTCATATTTTGAAAATGGTACTTTGAACACTTGCACTTCAGCCTTGTCTTCCCAAGAAACACAAAGCACAGCAAATACGAAGTACCCTTCTGCTCCACTGCAAATATACAGACCCTTTTTGTGGTGTCAGTCCTCAATGACATGCCACATAGTACCATTCCAGTGAATTAGTTGTCATACCAGGAACTGTTTTACCCATATACTCATACAATCATGCGAGAAAACCAAAAAGTACAGGGAAGCATTTGCTTCCAAAACATACCTGGTTGCTTTGAGCACCACTTTTGGAAGGTATGTTTCCAGCATTCTTTTGGCTTCTTTCAGAGTCATTCCCTGTGTGCTTACTCCATTAATGTAATGGATAATATCTAGTGCATGGAGACTCTCCTCTCTGGCAGCAACCGATTTGGGGAGAATGTCACTGATGTACACAACTTGGTAAAGGCTGTCATGACCTCCTGATAACAACAAACCTTTGCAGGAAAAAAAGCGGGGGGGGGGGAAA
>NW_008795365.1:428695-429688 GCF_000699145.1 Aptenodytes forsteri | reverse complement strand
GGCGGGAATAATCAAGTTCGTTCTTTGTAACTGAAAGGAAAAATTTTGCTTTAGAGCAAAAAGCAGTATACTTCTGTGTTACCTAGCTCCTCCTTATGGCACGTTAGTGTAATGTCAGGTAGTAAATGAGGCAACACTGGCATCTTAGGTAACTCCAAAACACGCCCTAGCACTAATCTGACAGTCTTTGGAGCAGCACGGAGAAAGTTTACTGCATCGGTATGACTCATGTTAGTGACATCAATGTCATTAACCTGTAAAAATAAAAGCAACAGATCTCCTTGTTAGGTTCCAAGTAAAACAGTTAGCATTACTGCAGAATCATTTATTATTGTTCCTATTGTTGACATTTGACATTAAAGGACAAAACAATAGATGCTTTATTGACAACAGCTGCAGTTCATCATACTTACCCAAGGAGACAGGACACATAACTGAACTTTCGCAAGTGAAGAAACAAGTTTACAGTCCAAATGTCAATATATTAAACAATCTGAAGCAGTATATTATTTTACTGTTCCTGTTTAAAAAATTGGAGTGCTGTAACTGCATAGGCCAACACCTGGAAGTCTGACTCACAACCTAATCCAATTCGACCTGTATTTGCCTAACTTTATTAAGGTTTAATAGTATTAAGCAGTGCTTCAGTGTCCTGATCTAGCAATGACTCACACACATGCTCTGTGTTATGCACTTCGTCACTATTGCTCACAGTCCCTGTAAGCCTAAATGAAGTTTTCAGTCGATCAGAAACTAATACTATAAGGGACAGGATGCCATTCAGAGGGACCTCGACAAGCTCGAGAAGTGGGCCTGTGTGAACCTCATGAGGGTCAAAACAAGGCCAAGTGCAAGGTCCTGCACCCCCAGTATCAATACAGGCTGGGGGATGAAGGGATTGAGAGCAGCCCTGCCGAGAAGGACTTGGGGGTACTGGTGGATGAAAAACTGGATGTGAGCCGACAATGTGCACTCGCAGCCCAGAAGGCCAAC
>NW_008795365.1:408454-428540 GCF_000699145.1 Aptenodytes forsteri | reverse complement strand
TATAAGAAAGATGGGGACAGACTTTTTAGTAGGGCCTGTTGAGCTAGGACAAGGGGGAATGGTTTTAAACTAAAAGAGAGTAGATTCACACTGGATATAAGGAAGAAATTTTTTATGTTAAGGGTGGTGAAGCACTGGAACAGATTGCCCAGAGAGGTGGTGGATGCCCCATCCCTGGAAACATTCCAGGTCAGGTTGGACGGGGCTCTGAGCAACCTGATCTAGTTGAAGATGTCCCTGCCCAGGGCAGGGGGGTTGGACTAGATGACCTTTAGAGGTCCCTTCCAACCCAAACTATTCCACGATTCTGTGATGAACATCTGTACTACGTATGTATGTGGTAAACTCTTCCACAGCACATCTCTTAAAATTTATTTCCTAACAATATGCTAGCCATAGATGTATTTGACCAACAACTCCTCCACATATTTGAGCAACCATCTTATTTAATCAATGAATGCTTTTCTCTTTAAACCATTTTTTGCCATCATGAATAGTGGCTGCACACATGCCTAGCTGTGGGACATACCGTAACTCCCTTCAGCAATCTTCTCATATGTTTTCATACTTGTATTTCTTTTGTCCAAGTGCTATCAAATTATGTCTCTCAGAAGGTGCATGCTTTTGTTCCTTAACCACATTTACTTTGGCCCACAACAGAGTTTGCCTTTTTTTTTTTTTTTGGCTCAAAGTTGTCCTTTTCATGCAATCCCTTTATCTGAAAACATTAATTCTCTCACTTTTATCAGTCGGTCTCCAGGTCGTAGTCTCCCATCACTTTTGGCAGGATCCTGAACAATGTCATGAATGTAGCAGCCAACGTTATCATTACCTTTGGTCACTGTAAAACCCAGACTACCCTTTTCTGACTTTGTCATAGTGACTTGGAGCTCTGCTTCCTAGGGGAAGAAAATAGCACTTTACAACACAAACAGAAGCAATTTGAATGCTTTACTGAATTTAAGACAGTTAGAAATAGACAACTGATTTACCTATTGGTTTAAGTGGAACACAAGCCTGGACAGTACCAAGACATGTGTCTTAGCAGGCTCAGCTTAGCTGCTTCAAGTAAGTACCTCTAATGAATTCAGATGGACTACTGTTTTGCATGGAGCTAACCTTGGGCCAAAGGCCTATGATCTAAACAAAATTGTGAAGGCACATGCCAAAACCGACACCTTACTTTACCTTCAACTAGCTGCCATATATAAAAAAGGCTCTGTATTTTTCAAGTAAGACAACACATCAGGAATTATTCAACTGAAGAAAGTAGGTGAAAAAGTAGAAAGTAGACGTGAAAGACCCTCACACAACTGAGACATATCAAGGCTCAATTTTCATTTTTTTCAATCTGTGAATAGATTATGTGAGGATATGGAAGCAGAAGTCCCTTCTGATACACAACGTATTTCTGGGGTGGCAAGAAGCTATCTCAGAAGAGTCTCAAAAATATGCTGCATTTTGCAGCAGACCAGAAAGTCTTTGGGATTCAGATAGAAATGCAGCAAAGAACAGGGTCTCCTGATGTCCCTGCTGCCCCGATTTACCCTCTGATCTCTGAACAGCCACACAGAAAACTAACAGGGCAGAAGCAAGACATTTGCCATTTAAGCTTCACCTGAGTACATGGTTTAAAGGTAGGTAAATATTTAATGCCATGTTTTCCAGGCTGAAATGACACACAAAATAGATGTATACACATCTACCTATGTACACATGGATGCCTCCACATTCACAGAGGGAAATGTATCAAATCCTCAAGAGCCCGGAGAGAAAATGCCTGTAGACATTTGTATGAGCAGCTACAGTTCACTGGTTACAAATGGCACATGTATGTGTGCCATTTATAAGGCACACACCCAAGTTAGTGCAAGTATAACCCACAACTATCCCATTTGTAAATTAATATGCCTAACTTCTATCCAGTCACTCCCAATACCACGGCTAAAACAACTTCCAGTTGGCCACAGAATTAGGTACATTTATGCTACTGAAAGACAGAAATAGTAAATTACTGGCTCATATTCTTCAGCATTTTTTTCCAACTGGCTGAGTAATGAATCCATTCCTCCCAGGTGTGGAGTCAGCTCAGAAGCAGGAGTAGCATAACAGTCATTTATTAAAATGGATGTGGTAACATCAGGAACAGTTCTACAGGTTGGGATCAATGGCAAATCCAATGGCAGATTACTACAGATAAACAAGCAAAAAACAAGGATCAGGTTGTACAACATGGCTGTCACCCATAAATTAATATATGGACCAATATTGACATTATGCAGATCTAAAAAGCAAAACAAAAAAATATTTCTATGAATAGGTCCAATAAACTATTTTTGTAAACATAATCTGCAATATTACGAGGATCATTATAAACAGCATACCTGTCCTCAAGCTCTGACTTGCTAGGAGCCTCTTGATCAGGATATAAGATGGTGCAAACAGCCTCCTCCTGACCACTGTGTGCCTCGTACTGACTATGTGCCTGTGTCACAGCTTCATCTGAAGTTTGGTATAGCGCAGAACTCCAGCCAAGGCCCACTTGTGCTGGCGAGTCTATCACCTCCTCATCACCACTCCTGCTGCTGTCACTGTAGCTGTCTCTTCTAGAGGGAGATTTTAGCCTTTTCTTGCTCAGATCAGTAGTTTCATTTTCATCTGAGCTGTCACCTTGTTCTCCATTTGATGGACCAGAAACTTCTCTGCTGACATCTGGAAATACTTGTTGGGGTGAATGGATGGGAGTCTACGGAGAGCAAGGACATTTAATTCATCAAACTCCAGTTTTGATGACAAAAGAAAGTTGCAAAGACTGCATAAAATTATCAAAAGCAGTTAGTCAGTGGCTCCTTCCATTTAGATGTTGCCTCGACTGTGTAAATGTATCATAGCACAGTTTCACCAAGTTCAACGCAACTTGGCCAAGACAAAGTGTGCAAGACTTTGAAACATATACTGCTAAAGAACTGCAAATTCATCTAAGGAAAACAAACATACTCTTGGCTTTAGTCTCTGAGAGCCTACTGACAGATGCCTTTAAGCTATGCCCAGCAGTCATCTAGGCAATTACCATGAAATCCCTTCCAACCGGAACACACTGCTGACACTTACAGTGCAACTGAAGTCAAACTAATCTCACACAGGAGGGAAACAGAGAAGCTTTCAAGCAAAAAACAACATAACAGACTACAAAAACAATGATAATCTACACCAAATGGAGACTGTTCAGCCAAATTATTAACTCCCATGAGAATGAAGAAAAGTTTTGCCAATAATCACATATTCCCAAGAATGATGTCAGCTAGCAGACACACAAAGTTTAAAAGCTTCATATATGCTTTTATGGCCAAATTCTTGTGTTCATGAACACACCGATCTGTGATAATGTAATAAACAAAAACTGTCATTTGTTTATTGGTTTTTCTCTTAATATATGCGCTGTTTTATTAAAGTTATTCCATACTACAAACCGGTTCATTACAGGACTAGTTATTTGTATTATTAGTTTGTTCAGTTGCTTATCTCTTACCCTAATTTTAATTTCACTTAAATTTGTATTTGTACATTTAAGTTTCTGTCATCAGACTTGAGTATTATGAAAAGCCTACTTTTCAGGCAAATTCCCCTCTACATTCTCTTTTACTGAAACACATAATTTCCACTTCTTCCAAGTATCCTAAAATGGCCTTCTGTTCTTTTGATTTACTTAGTGGAGCACTTTGAAAATATTCTTTGGGACACCGCTAATTTCCAGTAAGTAAATATGGCAATCTTTTCCCTGGTTTTACATGCATCAAAACCAGACAAATTGGTGTTTTGCAGAATATTCTTCACAAACATTACAGAAATATCCAATTTCTATTTGAGATCAACTTTAAACCACTGGGCTGCAAAGAAACCCCTGCCACAGAAACAATGTATTAAACCAATTTCCAACGTCTTAAGCCACAAAATGGAGGGGAAAAAAGTAATTATTAAAGCCCTGCATTCTTTTCACATTTCCACAAAATGCTTAGTACACTCCTGAGGGATTTACTGTAAGAACCATGTTTCTGTGAGCACCCTGCCCATCTTTCCATCTGCATCTTGCATTTAACTAACCCACCCACCAGATCGAATAAAGGAACCTTCAAATAGCAATTAAAAAAAAAAAATCAATCATATGCCATAGACCTTACCAACAAAGAAGGATCGATGTCTGGTAGTATACCAGATGGTGGCCGACAAAGGAGAAGAGAGACTTCTGGAGATGTTCCCCTCAGAGCAGAGATGACTTCCTATGGCCACAGTGGGATTCATTATTAGATGCAGACCCCCAACACTTGCAGGACTACCACAGCATGAGTTTCACTGCTAAGATACAAACCTGCTGGGATAAACCCTTTAGCGATGCCCCATTCACTTTCAGAATGACGTCCCCAATTTCTATCTGCCCACTTTCTGCGGCGGGCTGCCCAGGGAAGAGCTTTTTCACCCTCACAATAGTTGAGCCCAGTTGCTCTGGGGTAAGGTTATCTTCACGGCAGAAACTGAACCCAAGGCCTGAGCTATTCTTCAACAGCTTTACCTCAAATGTGTTCTCTGCAAAAGAAACATTAACATTATTTCCTACAGCATGCTGTCCATGAAAAAAAGTGGCTAGTGCTCTCACTCCAGACATGACAATGCGCATGCTCCCCCTCACAGGGTTCTTCCACTTTACTGAACACAAGCGTTATCTAAAAGATCCCTCCAAGTTAAAGAGGACAAAAAGCTGACCATGCCTTCTCAGTCCGCTGGCTTGCCCTGACAATACCCACACTATACAGAAAGCCAGAGTGTCTCCAAAATACTGTTCCCCAGCAACTCCATTAAGAAGCCTATTAAAGCACAGTGTGACACAATCTTTCTGGCCACTGATCAGACATTAGTGAGAGCAGCAACTGGAGTTCCTGGCAGACAGGGTAAATCCCATGCAGGAAGACTAAAAGGTATCTGCAGTGGTTTCCCCACCTGGGTAGGCTTCCCTTCATTTTCACGAGTCTCCAGCAAGAGAAGTTGAAATATGCCAACCTCTAGTCAGCTACACAAATACCCCTTCTCTCTTCATCCAGCTCTTGATGTTTTCTCTCATCTAGACAGGACCAGCAGGACCTACAGAAGCTCTCATTTACATACGAGTATCTTAACCTTCCCTTGGCACTCCTTAGCAGCATCAGAGATAGCAGCACCCCTTTTACTCCAGCCTTGCTACAGCCCTGGCCTGCAAGGCTAGTGAAATTGGGAAACAACAAGGAAAGGTGAGAGAGCAAACAGTTAATAGTAACTAAACAAAGTTAGCAAGATGTGAAAGGAAATCTTAAAAACAAATGCAACAGCACAAAAAGGAAGAGACTGCATCATGTGCAGGGGCTTGGTATAGATTCCTACCAGCTCTTTCTCCTGTCTGTCTTTCTGTTCTACAGAAGATTTGAAGAAAAATATTACAAAAACTAAAGGATGCTTTGAAAGTTCAGACAATTGTCCTATGTGACCTGACCTGCAGTGACAAAGTTGTAATCTTTGGCATTTGTAGTTTTTGTCGCTGGTTTCTCCTGTGGCTCACATTGCCCCACCTGATTTGGAGGCGTGCACTGTGGTGTTACTGGAGCGTGAACCTTGGCCATTGAAAGCTGACCTTTTTCCAACAGCAGATGCACCACCTAAAGAGATGAAACGTGTTTCTTTCTGACTTGTCAGGGTCCTAAGTTTTACAGCAGCAAACTTTACAGACACCTCCCTCCCCATACCTCCTCCATTTGTTCCTTATTTTAAGGACTGTAAATGACAACCTCCAAAATACACTAATGGACTTGCAAGATACTTGCCAACATAGAGTAAGAAGGGGTTTTCTTCCAATAAGGCTGTGAGGACACATGTGTACAGGGAATAGAGTTAAAAGCATTTTATAAAGTGAGCACAAATAGTAGTCCTTAGCAGCTCTGAATGTGTACATTCACTGGCTATTTTCAGGTGTGCATGTACTTTCACATATGAAGCAGCCGCCATAAATATTAATACTATTAAATGAGTAGACATTATTGACAGAATCAAGCGCTTTCCAAAAAGGCCAAGACTCAAGTAAAGCTACTGACACAGCATGCAAACACAGTTGCATATATGGAGGCCCTTGTCTCCTCAGTGGTTCAGATTTAGGACCCGTCTGTAGCATGCTGCTACAGCTGCTTTCTAACCTGTGCACCTGGGCTTCCTTCCTGTGAAGCCCAGGGACAAAGAGAAACCAATTCCATGCAGACCTCTCGTCTGCACATGGAGTCAGAATTTCACTAGGGTGGGCAGTGAGATTCGAGGCCCAGGAAGCCAAGGAGTCTAAGAAAGCACACGTAAAGCAACCAGGACACTGGGGAGAATTCCAGTCTTCAGGTTCCTTTACTGCTTTTCACTCATGAAGATCTGGTTTACTACAGATAGGAGTAGAACCAGCAGCTGCTTACCTGCCCAGTGTTTCTCAGCGTTTCAACAGCTTGCTTATGGGTAGCACCTTCCAAACTAATCCCATTGACGGAGAGCACACGGTCACCTACAAATGATTGATTACTAATTTAAGAAAAAGCAGGCACAACATCATCTATAAAACACATATGATGCGCAGAAACCTTCAAGTCTCAGCTAACAAGGACAGTTATGGAAGTAAATTCTCCCTCCCCTCCACACTCTGAGTCAAGAAGAGAACTTTGCAACTAAACTATATGGTTGGACTCAATGATCTCAAAGGTCTTTTCCAACCTAAATGATTCTATGATTCTATGGGATAGCCCCACGTCAAAGCTAGTGTTAAGCATCAGAATGATAGCCTGCCACAAAGCTCAGACTCTTTATTAAAAACAAATCTTAGTCTACAGTGGGAATTCTCAGTTCAGTAAAGAATGTGGCCTGGCTTACAAACAAGAAAAGTGATTTTCTGTATTGAGTTGCCCAGCATGCTGAGCAAGGCGGCCACAAATAATTCAAAGCCCTCTCTCTCCATGGCTGGAACAGAGAAGTGTTCTCCATTAACACAGGCTGCATTAGGGAAGAAAAAAAAAAAAAATCCTGCAGCTTATCTCCTATTTTTCCCCTCCACAGTCTCAGCACTTTTCTGTTGGTTCTGCAGTTGTTCTACACTTTTTTTTAATCTTCAGCTGCAGAATTAGCTATCAAGGCAATATTTAAAATGACAACTACAAATGCAGTAGCTCAGAAAAACAGCTCTTCTCCCCAGTGAAAAAGGTACAATGAAAGGAGGCAAGCAGAGTTCCTAGCTTCTAGGCCACAGTGCATCATCTAGTCCACCACAGACAGTTATCTGCCCTTTTTTCACATTAAGAGTCCCAACTGAAAGAACTGAAATACTACCTTTTTCTATTCTGCCATCTGCTTCAGCTGCTCCCTTAGGAATAATTGCTTTCACATAAATACCACCATGCCTTATGCTTGTATTTACACCGCCCTAAATGGAAAGCAAAAATAGGATCTGTTAGTCTTTTTGCAGTTAGAATACTTAGTAATTAAACAGTGTCACACAAGGAAAACTGTACTCAGGAAGCACCTGGGCTACTGGTATGTAAAAAGAACAGCCAAACTATCAAAACCAAAAAGTTACACAAAGCATGTTTTCGCAGTCATGCAATTTATTACGAATGAAGTTGGGGTGGGAATATTGTAAAAACACGATGCATCACAATGCAAATGCACCCAAAACAAATAAATGTCCTTCAGCAGAAACGTCTGCATTATGCCAGACTTTCCATGCTTGCATGCATATCAAAGCTCAAAGGTGTGTGACAGCACAGCATGCCAAAGCAGCAGATGCATACCCATGCAGCGTCCTACTCCAATATACCCTCTCTCTGATGTAACTAAGGAGTCCTGCTTTCTCTCAGCTCATACAAGTTTGAAGGTCTAAGCTGAAAAAAATCTGCTCAAGCTCAAAAGGCATTGTTTTTGGAGGGCCTTAGCCTTTCTGCTCATTGCAGGGGGGGGGGGGGGGTGGACTAGATAATCTTTAAAGGTCCCTTCCAACCCAAACCATTGTATGATTCTGGCTCACTGTTGCACTATCAGTGCTTCTCCACAAACTTGGAGGGAAGAGGGAGACCAACAGTATATTAATGTTCACTGCCAAAGCACACAACATTACATGTGAAAACTTAAAACACAGAGCTAATTGTACACCTCTTCTTTTCACCACTGTACAGGACAGCAATGCAAGGGGCAGAATGGAGGCTGGAAAAGGAAAGGTCAATGAAGATAACACTTGGTGATCCTTTAAGGGAAATCTTTGCATCGGTTGGCATCTTCTAACATTTTCTACAAAGCCAATGCATGCATACAGCAGGCCTGATGCTATTCAATAACCAGCTCCTCCTGAACCTTTGTTCCTCCAGCTGTCTCAGGTTATAAGCTTGACAAAGCAATATGACTTTGAATAGACTGGGATGCTAAAATAATAGAATTTCATTCTGCTCCTCTTACAATACTAGCCATATATATGAAAACAGTGCTAGGCTTGCGAATTGGCACTTCACCTACATGCCAATCTGTATGGCCACATTTGGGAAAAGGCCAACTTAGTTTTAGGTATAAACAGCCAGTGAAAGCCACCAGTTTTGAACTATAGCTAATAACTGCTCTCTGTTGTTATAATTTAAACAACTTTTCCTTTTTTGAATTACTGTGTAGCCCGGCAATCAATCAACCAGAGATAATACTTGAACATTAAAACACCAAAATGTATTTTTGAACACAACACAAGAACAGGAGCAGTGAAAAATGTGTGCATCTCAAGTTATAAATCATTCTCTTCTTCCCTGAAGTGCCACTCTGTAGTATGGCAGGCCCCAAACATAAACTACCTTCAAAATTTTATAGCCTGAAGAGAAATTAGTCCATTAAAAATACATTTTTGTCTTGTATTGCAAGAAAGCAGTGTCAACCAGGTCTTATTTGGATTTAAGTAGTTTTTTACTTTCTGCCTTTTATCCAGCAGATGGAGAACACTGAACATGGTATATGTGTGTGGATGTGCATAGATACTCTTAAGTAACACTACTGCTTCCACTGCCTGCAATGCCAGTGAGGGAAGGTCTTATTTCTCTCCCTTGTAAATTTGCTACATTACTAGGTAGCAAGGGACAAAGACCATCTTGCTTTTTGTACTCACAAAGCAGCATCTGTGATAAGATTCTATTAGGACTTTGGGGCTCCACCATAAAACAACAAACAAGAGTTACTTAAAGGGCAGATGACAAGAAAAGGGATATAAAATAGTATTACTTTTCAGCTTTGGTAAGATTAATCACACATCAGTAAAACTATACACTTAACAGTGACTCCAGAAAATATTTTGCTTCCTTGTAATTTAGCAATTTTATGGGTTTCTGGGAGTAGAGAAAAAGAGAAAACATCTAAAAACCTTGTCAAACAGTACCGTGACACTTATTCCCAAGCCGTTATCTTTTTTGGCTAGTTCAACCTCAAAGATATCTCCAGGTTTAAGAAGTGTTGCAGTAACCTTTTTAGAATTCATTTTGTTTGCTGTATTCACTGAGGAAGATTCCTTTATTAAAAAAAAAAAAAAAAAAAGAGAAACAAACAAAACAAAAAGAGAATGATTTGCCATTAGAACAGAAGTTTACAGTTAAGACCCTAAAGGGTGTGTTTTTGAGTCAGATGCAGCCAAAAGGAGTCCACATGGCAAAGTACCAATTAGTAAGACCCATAAGGCTCATTGCTTTAACTCTTCCATTGCTGCCATTGAACAGGTTTAGCACAGAAATATGATTGGCCTTCAGCAGCCAAATCTTTATTGTCAAAGTGAGTTGGTCACAGAACACAGAAACTATAGTACTTCAGTATTACAGCAGCCTAGGGTCTGTTGGATTAATTTGCAGGAGCTGCCACAACTTGATTGAATAACCTCCATCAGCTGAAAAGAGGAATCACTGCAAGTTAGGAATTAAGTTGTAGTACTTGCCAATTGTGTACTTTCAGAAAGGTGAAGCAGCAAGCTGTCTGTTCGGAGCATGGCTCACTGCTAAACTTGACTACACAAGAGCAGTTTTCCATGGATTAGATCAATCTCAAAAGACAATGAGTTCTGCTGCTACCCATTCCAGATGCATCACTACTACTTTCATCTAGGAAAAACTTAATTTATCTGCCAGGTGAATCAACTTACCTCTAGGGGTGGTCGCTAGACTATGACCATATTGGACAAACACACAGAATTGAAAGGAGGTTTTCTACAGAATCAACAAATGCACTATACGTTCATCCCAAAGCACAAGCTGCCTCTAGTAAGACATGCCCATCTTGTGACACTGGAAAGCTGGGAAGTTGTTACAAGTTACAGGAGTGATTTTCTCCATTTATTTTGACCAAAATCACCAAACTATTAGAAATCAGCTATTAGCATTTGCCATTAGAAGGATAAGCTGCAGGCTAGGCTGTCCTTCCCCTACATCCTTTTACCTTATTCACACCCACAGTCAGCTATTTCACTACCAGAGTTATACTGATGGGAAATATTCATACAAAATATGCTATGCCTTTTTAGCTGGCTGTTGCTCCTGACTGCTGGAATAAGTTGCTTCATCCATGTCAGAATCCCCTCGGTCAGAATATTCCACAGACTCCACTACCCCAGGCCTTTTATTTTTTGCTCGAGTACTGTCAGACGAGGATCTTCTCTTCTCGTTCATTTTAGAAAGCCCAGACTGGGAATCGCTGTAATGCTGAGGATCCTGCTGGGCTCTACCACTTGCACGTTTGCCAAAGAAGCTCGCTGTCTGGCTCTGAGAGAGGCTGGCGCTCTCGGTTCTGGAATCCTGGGAGCTCACGCTTCCATCCCGCTTGCCTCCTGACAAACCAGACAAACTCCCTGAAACAGGCCTCTGGTGACCACGGGAACGGTTGTGTTCTTCTGAAGAGGACTCTGCCTCATTGTCCTGCACTGACGATGGCCTCCTTAAATAAACCCTGGTTCCATTACTGATGTGTGCAGCATTAGACGATGCTGAAAAGCAGGAGACAAGACAGTCATCAGTAGCTGGTAACATCTTATCTGCAGTATGACACAAATTTCTCAGCTTACAACCACGTAAGGTTTTACCCATTTATATTATGCAGAACACTTTCTGTTTACGATGCAACCGGTGTGTCCTCACCAAAGGTTACCATAACACACTTCTTTGTTCAGTCTTAGAACACAATTTCAAGCATATACTAGCTGGGGTTGCTTACAGAAGTGACTGTAGTTAAGGAGATGTTTTACGGCTATCTCTGTTGATTAGATTAGTAATTTAAAAGAAACACAGAAAGTACTTTACAAAAGGTGTCAGAGAAGGCAGAGTGCTCAAACTCAAAGAACAACTCTTTAATAATATGGAATATTTCTCTCTGTACCTTTGGATAGCTTGTCCTTGGGCTGAGAGATAACAAGTGTCACGTCTTCAGGTGTGTTCTCCAAAATTTCTAATGCTGCATGGTGGCTGACGCCTTCTAAACTTGTGCTATTTATGGATATTAGTCGGTGTCCTGTGCAAAAGGGTTTGTTCAGATACAATCTAACATCTACATTTTTACGAGAATGTGAAGTACAGGTCTGAAAATCTCTACACAATGCATGGATTAAAAATTACTAAAATTCAAGTGATGCTGGAATAGGGAACCTTAATCATTAAAAAAACCCCAAAACCCAAAACAAACCACAAGAACTGGTTATGAATATTTCCTCTTTTTAAACCTGCCAAACCTTTCCATATTATGATTTCTACCTTCTCTTCTGCTGTAAGAAAAACGTATGCAAAAGCAAAAATCGAGAAGTGAAATAAGCAATATGCAGTTCATTTCAAGGCACAGACTAAAATGAAAAGAAAAAAAAAGCGGATATTAAATAAAATAAATTCCCACCCGCTATAGTAGCCATATGGTTACATTCACTTTTTCCAAAATCAAAGTATGGATTTGGAGTTTTAAAAAACTGAAATTACAAAGTATCTATAGAGAGACAATAGCAAATAAAGCCCTTATCTTTATATGTAACTTTAATTTTCTGCTACTTCAAGATTTATCATTTTTACTTTGATTCAAATGATTTTTGTTTTTGTCTAGTTTAACAAAGAAGTATCACCAGTTTTCAGAAATTATCCAGAAGGTAACTGAAGGTCAGCATTTATAAGGGACTGACGCCCGCAGCCATAGATGGAAACGGTACTACATACATGTTTGGCCTTTTCTTTCATGTATACACCTCTTCTTATTTACACTATTCACCTGGCTTTAGAGATCCTTCCAAATCAGCTGGCCCTCCGGGAATAACTGAATGAATAAAAATTCCCAAATCAAGTTTCCCCGTCTTCTCTCCGCCGACTATTTGAAAGCCTATTGAAAAAGGCCCAAAGCAGGCAAGAATGTCAGTGATCACAGTGTAACAACACAAGTCCATATTTCAGAATGGACAAAAACTTAGTCATCCTAATAAATGTAAAGTAAAAGAAACCTATACAGCTCAAAGAAGTCTACATGAAAGTAAATGGTAAAGCTTTTTTGATTAAGCTTTATTGCACACTCTGTTTTTGAGCAAGCGATTCTGATTTTGTCTAGCTGGCTTCCCAGAAAACTCCAGCAAAGGCTACAGAAGACAACTGTGGCAAGAGAAACACACGCACAAATAGATGACATTAAATGTACATTTGCTGACCAGATGAAATGTATTTTCTCTTACTTAAAAATTTCTGGTTTTCTCCATTGCTTCACCTAAATGTTTGACCCTGGTCTTAAGAACTGAGTTTTTCAACTCCCTGTTTTCTTTTGAGACTTCTAATCTGTTTCTGCTAATTCTACCAGGTAAACCTGGGAAGGATGTTCAAGATGAAAAAACAAACAAAATAGAAGATATTAGGTCTTCTCTATTCTAGCTAAAACAGCAAAGTACCATAGATTGCATGAGGAAGAAAGAGAATAAACGGTGCATTTCATATGAATTTCTTTCCTTTTTGGTCAACTCTTAATTTATCGTGCAGGGTAAACACTAAATATTATTGTCTTGTAGGCTTTTTCCCCTCTTCAAATTTACACAACAGTCCTATTTTGAATGACAGACAGAACAATGTCCTCAAGGACACTTTAGGGAGCCTCCCTAAAGCACAATACTGACAGCAAATTAGTCATTACTCATACAGGGAAAAATTACGTGGGTTTATGAAAAAAACTCAGCGGTAGAAGAAGGAATGGAATGTAAAACTCGTCTTCCAAGCTCCTTAAACCTCAAATTAGTGTTCCAACTGATGATATTATAAAAGTAAGAAAAACACTCCACAATTAGCTCATAATGGCTTTTTAATGTCTTTTTTGTTGTTGTTTAAAGCCTTCAAGCTGTCACAGCTGCGAGGTGTCCACATAGACAAAAATCTTGTACCTGAAAACAGAGATGAACTTTAAAGGCCAACTTTTAGGATGACTAGTTCACAATATAAATATTATCCTACACTTACAATACGAAAAAAACAGATTTGCTTAACATCACTCAACAAATCAGTAGCAGCCACTATCTAGTAAGTCCACGCTTCAGCATCTTAAATGCCTTCGTAATCCAGCTACTGTCTGCACTGCTTTCCTCAGTCCTACAATAAATACTTAAATACAGACCAGAAAGCTTTATTTTGTTTTTGCCTTCTAGGAACACACATAACAACAACAATTTTAAAGCCACTTACCTAAGCCCAATTTTTCATCCTTTTTCAAGTTCACCAAAGTGATCTCTCTTTCTGGTGAGGCAACTCTGCTCTGTGTTGTTTGCAGAGCGTCAACTGAAAAGTCAACATTTCATGATCAGATGCTACCTGAATGCTTCCCTTCAGGTTTGCTTTGAAGTTCTATTCCATTAAAAAAAGATTACTTGCCTAATAACCTGAAAAGCTATTCTGAACTAGTGGGTCCAACTTTCATCTTCCAAGCCATGTCCACATAAAAAAAACCAAAACACCACCACTGTTATAACTCACTCCCATTTTCAGCAATTAAAATCTTTTGTCCTAAGAAAAGCACCTCTTCGAATTACAACACAATTGAGCCCTAGAATCTTCAAATTTATTAGTCTCAGTTCAGCAAAGTGTTTATGTGCCCTGCTCAGGTAGGCATGACGTAAGCACATTGGTAAAAGTGAAACTGAGGCTTATTATATGACGTTACTAAAAGGTTACTCGGTGAGTTCTCTTAATGGTGGTCCTTCATTAAAAAACAACCAACATTAGAAACATCTACTAAAACCTATCTTGTTTAAATTTATTTCCTCATTTGCAGCTCCACAGGCTGCTGATTCTGCCTCTTCCAAAATCTGAACACCCTCGCAACAGATTTATGTGACTCCTGAGGGTTCCCAACAGGCTGAAGTAGACCCAGGCACCTCAGAGACAGAAGGAGCATGATTAACGCCAACGTATTGTAAGTCTGAACTCATGAATTTGCCACCTAGAGAAGGTACAACTTGTTTGGTCTGGAATGCCTGGCATACTTTTGCCCTCAGTGGAACAGGCAATTCCACAACGGTAGAAACTTACTGAGCTCTACACACTGGTACAAGCAGAAAACAGTGGTGCAAGAGAGTGCAACAGACTGCACCACCTGGAGAAGGAGTTTTTCTCCCACAAAACCAAGTCAAACCTAAAGAATAAAAGAGGAAAAAAAAGGAAGAAAAAAGGAAAGGAAAAAAAGGAAGAAAAAAGGAAAGGAAAAAAAGGAAGAAAAAAGGAAAGGAAAAAAAGGAAGAAAAAAGGAAAGGAAAAAAAGGAAGAAAAAAGGAAAGGAAAAAAAGGAAGAAAAAAGGAAAGGAAAAAAAGGAAGAAAAAAGGAAAGGAAAAAAAGGAAGAAAAAAGGAAAGGAAAAAAAGGAAGAAAAAAGGAAAGGAAAAAAAGGAAGAAAAAAGGAAAGGAAAAAAAGGAAGAAAAAAGGAAAGGAAAAAAAGGAAGAAAAAAGGAAAGGAAAAAAAGGAAGAAAAAAGGAAAGGAAAAAAAGGAAGAAAAAAGGAAAGGAAAAAAAGGAAGAAAAAAGGAAAGGAAAAAAAGGAAGAAAAAAGGAAAGGAAAAAAAGGAAGAAAAAAGGAAAGGAAAAAAAGGAAGAAAAAAGGAAAGGAAAAAAAGGAAGAAAAAAGGAAAGGAAAAAAAGGAAGAAAAAAGGAAAGGAAAAAAAGGAAGAAAAAAGGAAAGGAAAAAAGGAAAAAAAAAAGAAAAGGAAAAAAACAGTCTTCTCAGGCTCTACAGAACCAGTAACCTCCCAAGTAAGGGAAATGAGCTCTGGAGAGCATGGTATGTCAGGTAATAGCACCCTTCAGGTCTCAAACTAAACAGACACTATTCATATTTGAAAAATATTACACACAGATGTCAAACTCTCCCCCAAGAAGCAACCCAAAAGAAATATTAGGAGTTGTATTTAGGAAAAGGTCCTATCCAACTAACTGGGAGAGGTATTTGATTTAAGAATAGCGAAGAAACAGGACAGGTGGAACAGTGAAGCACTTGAGAGTGCTTCGCAAACTGACTGAATTAATTCTGTAGGCATATTATTCATCAACTTACCACTTTCTTTTAACAGCGTTGATGATGGAAGATTTCCCAAACTATTCATGCTAACACCTGTGACATGAATGGAAATATTAGACATTGTTATCAATTTTTTTTTTTAATATGAAAGCTACCAAAAAGTATTTCAGGCTTTACACAGTACACATGAGCTCATTCACAATATCAGATGACTTACTTATTTTAAAAATCAATAAACATGAAAGTAGTTTTGGAATAGCAAATCCAAATTACTTACATACTTTGGTTGTGGTTCAAGGTTCAGATAGACGGTAGCTCATGCAAAGGCAAAGAGTTAAAGAAAGGACAGAGGTTTGGCCTTTACAACCATTGTTAACTTCAGATAAAATTAATGGATCTTTAAGAAACTAAGACAAAGACTAAATTTTGTAACAGGATTGCATGAATATGTCTAACCTAATAAACCAACACAACGGGAGTCTTGTAAGATTTTGTACAGTAACAAATAAGTTGCTGCAGTAACAAGCAATTTGAACTAAGTATTTCTATTTAAATTAGTTTGCATATAGAATCAATATTTTCTTTGGAATAATCAATGCCAAGCAAATATGGCCATACTTTAAAGAGGATAAAATAATAAATGTACTAAGTTATGAAAGTAAACGAGGTAAGGTAATTCAAGCTTCTTAGAAAAGCAGTCCTGGGCTTTTCCAAACCTCTGAACCCTAAAGTTTCAGTTGATGAGTTTCATCATGCAAAGAATATGTGTCCCCCAGCACAGGCAATGTGATTCAGCAGGACTTTCTGACATGTAGCTAAGATCCTTATCAGAGTTGCTGCCCAGAAGATTATGGGTAAGCATGTGGTAACACTAATTGTAAAGCTAAAAGCATAGGATAAATGGCTGCAACCAGTCACTACAGAAACTGCATGCCTCATCTCACTCTTCGTAGCTTATGCTCTCAGTACTGAAAGAGCATGGTGCCCAAGTCAGTCCTGGTTTCAAGTGCAGTGGGGGCAGATGCAGTTAAGTGTTTGTATGTCACACTCTGTTTTGGTGTTTTTTTTTTTTTGTTCATGTTTTTTGAGACTTTGTTTATACTGACCCCCATAAACTTAATCTTCCTCCACTTTTTCTGATGTTCTGTAACTAATCAGTATTTAATATTAAGCAAAAGGAAAGCAACAAAAGCAAGCTAAGGCTGCAAATGTTTCAGTCATTGTAGTTTCTGTTATTATAACAGGGAACCTCCTATAACCAGAAACTGATGACACATAGATATTAAAAATTAACGTACAATAACCCAACGCACAAGTTTAAGTCTATTTAGCTGCTCTGAATCTTTTTTTTTTTAATGTGAACTCTGTATTTTTACTGCCTAGTAAGACTATTTGTGTGCAATCCAATCCTTGCCAAGAAAATGGAGTAAGTACGTCTGGCTTAGCTCATTACAAGAGTGTTTTTGTGAAACACCCAATGCACTGCAAAAAAATTGTACCTAATTTATTATATCTAAATGAGACCAAACAAAAAAAAAACCCCAAAACTGTGCAGTTACTGCTCAGAGGTACTAGCCAATAGCCAGCTTATGCGAAACTGAGTCCACTTCCAAAAAATCACTCCCTGCACCCTTTCTACAGAAAACACTAAAAAATGTCAAGCTTGACAAACAGACTGTATTGCTTAAGACTAGCAAATTATTAAAAGATCGATACAATAAAATGGCACTCTGAAGTGACAAAATTGAAGATGTTTTCTGGAACAGCTTTTACTGTCAAGTACAATACTTTGTACACCTGTCTATAGACGGTGTCGTCCAAAGGAGGATTTTTTTGATTCATTGCAACAATTATTCAGGAATAACTGGCAATTGGCCTGGATTACTTTAACATGTGATACTCTACTCCCTTTTTCAAATCGAAATATTACCATCAGTTAATAAATATATCAAAGCATTACACCCAAAGCAATTTTAGAGGTTAGTTAGTAAATACAGTAATATTATTTTTTGCATGCTGACCTACAACATAGGCTTGACCGGTATCTTCAATGGATGAGGAGTCTGATTCATTTTTCTTTCTTTCAGGGCTTCTACTTAAACCTGCATGAGATTTTGAACTTAAAGGGGAGAAGGAGAGAAGGGGAACCAGACAGAGGGAAGAGGAAGTTGGGAGAGGGAAGGGAAGGATCAATGTAATAAAATAATTGTATGAATAATAAATCAAAACTGATGCAAAATGTACATTGACTGTACACAAAGATATTGCAGGGCGGTCAGAGAGACTCTTACTTGTTCAGTTTTAATGCTCCCGCTGCTGACCCAGTATCAAATTTTGGCATTTGCTGAAAGACTCTTCCCATTATGTCTTCTATTTTTTTGGGGGAAGAGTCCAAAGCAGTTATAATATTTTTCCTTGGGGGGTAAACCGAGACGTGGCTCTGACTCAGATCGTGAAACGACTTGCTCATAACCCTGGGTCTTTCCTCCCACAGAGTCTTCTCGTTCTTGTCCTTTGAAGAGCCAGGAAGTGGCTGGAAGAGTGAGAGCTCAGAGCAGGACAGCCTCTTCAGAATCTCTGCTTGAACCGACAGAGGTCGAACGGCAAGTCGGTTCAAAGTGCTGCTGGCCAGGCTACCAGTACTGATTGCTCGTCCCATGTTGAAACCTTTGACAGAGTCCGCATGAAGGTTTAGGCTCCTAAATGAAGCCCTTTCTGTGGATTTTTTTTTTAAACAAAAAACAAACAAATTTAAGTTATACAGCAGAGCTAGTGTGACCTCCTTGTGTAAAGCATGCATTTTAAACAACCAAATTCACACAAAGCGTATTTTCTCTAGATGCTCAGAAGTACGTACCATCATCAGGTACATATAAACAACTACCGTGCATTTTGCTCAGGAAGCAAAGTTTGGAGTTCATGACATTACACTAACCTGACCATCTACTACACTGAAGTCCAAAAACCCAGAATAGCAGAATATTTATCCCCTTATTAGTATGAAGACTTATATTCCCTGTTAAACTGCTGTGCCTTATATACAGGCACATCATCTCTTTCTGCAAAGCAAATAATATCCTCAAGCCAAGTGACCTGGAAGACTACATTTCCTTTAACCTGCTCATACAAGTCTTTTCCAGAATTTGAACAAATAGGGCTCCCCCACCTCTACACCACCAGATCCTACCAAACTTCCGTCCATCCATTGCTCAGTTTTCTTCACGAGTCCCTGACACGCTTACAGTACAGCTGTGAAGTCATGGGGGCTTGGCAGCATCTCTATCCGGTTAAAGAGCATCAGTTCACTCAGGTGCACTTGGGGACTTCCCCTGCCAGAAACATCCTAAATGTTTTAGCACAGAACAGAAAGTGTTGACTGGGGTTCGCCAGGCTTTTTGACTCACAGACTGGGATTCCCTTAAGCAGCAGAGAGAAACAGGTTTTGGACTGTAATTAAATTACTGTCAGCTGAGTCATGGGAACTGTCTGGGTGGATGTTCTTAGCTGAAAGCAAATGCAAGATAATACAACTCAGCTTAACCCCCTCTTATTTTAGAGCAAAGCTGATCAGGGCTCATTTCTATTAGCCTACCTGCCTCCTAAGGCTAGCAGTTAAGTTCCTGTGGCTTGGCTCTTGCACAGAAACTTGGTAAGCTGTGGCAACATGTTTGCTAGTTAGAGCCTTTAAAGGAAATCAGGCCATCTGAACCCTTCATAAACTTCACTGATGTCTTGGAGTCAGTTCACAGGGAAGTCTGAGGAAAAGCAACTGCGTATATATTTCTGATTTAGGGTTAACTAGTGTTTTTTTAAACTCTACATACAGCTAGGAAATAAGCTGCTTTAGGAAGCTGCACTGTAACTCAAAAGGAAAATGCTACTTTTTGCTACACATCATCCATTAGCTTTACTAAATGCCAAAGTATTCACCATTAAAGAGTGTATTTGGCAAATGCAACCTCAGCACTGCCATTCCAAAAGACATTCCTTCCTCCAATACCTAGGGCAGGAATTAACTGCAACAGTAGCTCATACTTTCTCTATAATAGGCATACAGATTGAGAAGATTCAGTTGTGGAAGCTATTTTTTTGTCCTTTTTAAAGGTGAATTAGTATACAACTACCACTTCCTTACCCACACCAAATACCTCCTCTAGCCATTGCCACCAGACAGACTAGATGAGCTACATAAGAACGATTTTGCTCGATCAGACCAGAGGTCCACAAATCTCAAATGTGGCCTTTCACACCTTCTGCCAATCCCTTAACTGAAAATTCTCATGTGCTCAAAACTTGTCCTTCATAAGGCTGACTTAACCCTCAGTTCATCTTTGCGGTTTTCTATATGCCCTTTCAGGAATCCAAACATCCATCTTAAAACTCAGTGCTTGGTTCTGTTCATTGCAAGGCCACAGAAGTTGTGCAAAAAAGAAACATTCCTCATGTTATAGCTTATCTCCCTTCTTATGTACCATAAAATTGCTAGTAGTATTTGGTTGTTTTTTTTTTTTTTTTTTTTAAATTTT
>NW_008795365.1:383993-408295 GCF_000699145.1 Aptenodytes forsteri | reverse complement strand
TTTTTTTTTTTTTTTTTTTTTGAAACTTTGTGTCTCATCTCTTTCTATTCGTGCAGAAAGAATGTTATTCAAGAGGCATCTTCCTTTTATTTTCCAAGCCTAATTCTTTCTATTAGATTTACATGTGTTAAAATGGTTTCTCCCAGGTCACTGAAGACATTGTGCAACAAGTGAAAAACATGTCATGGTACATCACAGGGGCTATAAAGCACTCTCCCTTATGCCTCCATCCTCTATTATGTTCCATGAAAATTTGTTCACCGTCACTATGCATGCCTTCTCCCTTGTCTCAAAGTATTTTCTCCATTCACTGGCTGAAATCAAGGTGAGTCTTGCAAGACACTGTAATACTGTATTTCTAAAGAATCTTCCAAAGCATATTAATCTTCTGAAGTCTGCTACTCCACCCCACGAACGCTGCAAGCGTTACAGGCACATGCTTGCGTTCATTGTGCTGTTAACCCAGAATCAGTCCTTAAGTAAGGAACCTCCAAAACGTACACTTCCTGTGGTGATCAGCCTTGAGTTAATAATACTGTCACCTGCCCTTTTCTTTACTGTTTTGCTGAGTGTTTCCAAACAGCAGTTTTTACTGACATTTTAAGGGCTCTGGAGAAAAAAAAACAACACAAAACTTGATGCTTCTGAAGGCCAAGAATAATGCTTCCCAAATACTGCCTGGGATTTCACTGCTTTAACAAAAGAAAAGCAGTACTTATAATTAATATGCTATGCTGACTAGCTGCTGCTTCATTATTTTCTCTTACCTATATTCCAATACTTTCTCTTTTTAAAAATATTATTCTAGTAACTCTATTGCAATGCAGGAAAGAGAAACATGGCTAATCAATTTAGATCAGTAAAGTCATGACAAAAGCAAACTTTTTGTTTGAATAGTTTTTACTTTTAATAACCAAGTGTAATGGAATTAACCATAATACTGATTTATTTGCTTCTGATTACAGATTACTGATGAAATTTGAGATCTCTGAATTCCAAGTGATCTGCACTACACAGAAGCAAACTATTATTTTCCAGACTCCCAAAGCACAACACATACTGCATCTGTAAGAGCAACCAAGTTTGCCTAGCCAAGAAAGCCTTTCATGTACTGCTTTTCTTTGCAATTCAGGATAAGCAAGCACTAAGTTAGAGAACGGTACAAAGGCTTTAAGTCACTTGGTCCTATTTCTTTGCACTAAGTTGGTTGAGCCCAACAAAATAGAAAAAAGGCTGCACAGTGGCCACATGCCTTCCCCTCCTCCCCCCCCCCTTTTTTTTTTAAATTAGAGATCACAATCTCCACAACAATGGGGTCAAACTCCATCCCAGCTACGCTGATGGAAGTCTGGATTAACGGCAACTGGAATGCAGACAGATAAAAACAGGGAACAAAGAAAGAATGAGCAGGCAGACTGACCAAAATAGCACTTCCAGGCTGCGCTGAAGGCCAGCCAGCCAAGTGAGCTCTGCTCCAAATAGTGAAGGAATTAGTACAGAGGGTTTTTTTAATGATTGCATTCTCCAATTAATATTTTCTATTTAAAAAGAACACCTTTACATTTTCTATTATACACACAAATTAGATGGCAATTGTGAAGAAAATTGACTAGCAGTGCTGTTCCTTACTAGGTCTACCAAACATTAGGTGGAATAAAGACAGCTACACCCACAGCTTACAGATGCATCATTAAATGCTCCCTATTGTATTTGCCCTCGCATGATCACAACATTTTGTCTGTAATTCCACATTATCAAACCAATTAATTTCACATTAAGCAAAAGGTAAAAATCCTATTATTGAAATATCTTCAAGTTCTTTCTGAAAAAAGCCAAAAGCCATTAATCAAATGGTAAAGTACTATTAGTGACCTATTTTTAGATTCCTTTTATTATAGAGGAGCTGCTGTATGCCAGCTCTGTGTGATCTGCCAACTCTCTTTTTCTTCCCCTTAAACAAAACCTAAACAAACCTAGCTAGTAGATTCTCTTTATAGTACAAACCCTCCAAATGTAGAGCTACACGTATGTAGCACTCAGCAGAATTACTGAAGCTCAAGATCAGTTCTTCTCCTTACAAAAATACATATAGATCGCTATTAAAAACCAACACAGCATCACAGTCCTTACCAATGTCCTGAGTGTCTTGGTTGCTCTGCCTAGTTCTCATCTGTAGTTGGAATTTATGCTGGGAAGAGCAGAGATGCAAAAGGTACTGGCAAGTCTTACTATTGTCAGTCTGAAATGCATGCTTGATACCATCTGACATGTTCTGCAAAGTTATTTTCTTCTTCTACACAATGGAGAAAGAAAAAAGTTGAAGACAATTATTTCTTTTGGCCTACAAAGAATTTTGTATTTGCTTGTGCACAGTTACAGCATTCAAACTTTCCTGAAGCAAAATGCACTGATGGGAGAGATACCTGTTAAAATAGGGGTTGAAAGTAATTTGAGATTTACAAAGTAGCATTTTACTACTTCTGGGCTAGATGAGATGGTACTTTATTATTATTTAATCCGTCTCTGTTACTGATGACTAATGACAACCAGTACTATTACATTTTGCAGGACAGGGTTTTCAAAAGCCTCTGAGGAAGTCACAAGGGGTGCTGCCACTCAAGAGGAAGAGAACTAGATGCTTATCTAATTATGAAATCTATCAGTTAATGTTCCAGATCTTAAATTTATCTTTTTAGTAACTTTTAAACTTCAGTTTACCAATTCTAGTTAAAATGATATCACAGACAAAACAGGCTATAGCTTTTCAATAAGGTATCGGAGTTGGAAGTACTGTTTTCAATACCCGTATAAAAGTAAGCATTTGAAGCTCAACACCTCATTAAACACTGACACATGGCCACCAGATTAGTGGTGTACCCACTAAAGTTGGCCGGTATTGTCCTGATCAAGTGTCAGCCCCTGTCACCCATTATTGTTTAACTTAACTACTCTTGGAAACACAACAACTTAAAAACAACATAGGTGCATCTCCTAGTTACACTGAGTACTGGCATTTGCCAGTACCCAGTCCTCTAATGCAGGATTCTCACTCTGGTGTTTCTTCACTACCCATGTCTCAAACGGCAGCATGGGCAGGTTGCCCAGAAATTAAGTAAATGGGCAGAGCGTCTCCCCATGCTAAGAGAAGCCCTTGATCTCTCTTTGTAATAGCGCTTTCCTTAGAAGGCAGGGAAGCCACATTTCACATCAATACAGATTTGCCAAAACACAGGTGCTAAACTCTCTTCTGAGGCTGGAACCTCAGCAGCACAGAATGCAAGCTCATAAAAAGAAAAAAAAATAAAATCTTTAAAACATTAAAACTCCTATTTCAATCCCATAATACAACACAGCTCAGCCACACAAAATGTAGTCAGATCACGCTGTAAAACAGCAGCTTAATTTGCAAAAATAACAAACCAGTATCTAGAGATACAAATATAGACATGTGCACATAGATAGAGGAAAAGAGACTGACTTACACTAAAGGATATTTTCTTTGTCTCTCTCCATGGGAAGCGTAGTACAGGTGTGCGGGCAGCATTATGAACTTCAAAAATAACAACTCCTTTGGAGCACACTCCCAGAAGGATACCTGTTTGGGATCTCTTCTCAGGCAACACATGATGAAGATGAACCCCATATTCTGTGAGCCGCTGACACAACTGTACAGATCAATGCAATGAAACTTCTAAGAATATGAAGTTAAGGCTATTACAAGTTTTTTATACCTCTAGATAAATATTATACCTCTATATAAATATTTTAATACATGCATATATATATGGATTTTAGAAAAAACGATTCTTCTCTGCCTGGTGATTCCGCTTATACAGTTTACAGATGTTACAACAGAGACATGTCAGCTGCTCTAGAGGGTTATAAGTCTTGATAGTATCTCTTGACCTGCCAAACACTACAGCAAAAGAACCTAGCATTTATTAAAATCAAACAACAAAAGCATGAATCAAGAATGCCTGTGAGTAAATCAAACTTGCACAAACCAATTGTTGGCAACAAACTGTAACTAGCCAGATGCACTTGTTATTGACACACTTCTTAAACACAGAATTAGATTAACACTGCAATTCTGTGACCACATTAAGGCATCATAACTGCCAAAAGATGCACTTTCACTCACTCTGCACTCCCAGTCATTCATTCCTGCTGTCTCTTCGGTACTGGCATAAGGGATTGATGCAATGAATGAATTGATGTAATGAAAATGAGAGAATCTAACTGCTCTCCCCACCCCACCCCCAGTCAGACTAGGTTTAGCTAGGACCAAGTCCCCTACTCTCGTTCTCTGTAGTTAAGTTACAAGAACACTTCTGCCAAATGAGCAGCAGCCTTAGAAGGGGCAAAGTCAGCTGAGTGCCTCTTCCACCACCTTCTCAAAGAGACTGTGGAGCTACAGTGTGACTGTGGAATTGCAGTGTAATGGTTATCTCCAGTGTCTCAGCAGCAAACCGTCACCCCTCGAACTTGTTTGCAGCCATTGTATCAAGGCAGGACCTGATCATTATCTCATGAGCAACAGCAGCAAAACCCATAATTACATTTTTTTAATAGGTCCTTTTAGAATAAACCAAATACATCAGTGATTATTATCGTTTTTCTATCATCTTACATAGTATCTGCACAAGGAAGTCTGCTTTTGGCTTGCTTCATACCAAGCACCATAAACAGTATTAGCTGTAACAACACTTCTTATAATTTAAATATTTTTTTTTTCTCAACAGAAAGAACAAAGGACGTAGGGAATGCATGGTGTGCTGCCTCATAATCATAGCTTCCTTCAGAGTAAACACAAGGATCAATAGTTGCCTTTAAACTAGTTTGAGCTAAAGCAGGAAGTCTACTGATTGGAAAAAAATGAAAGGACTTCCTTCCTGTCTATTATGATTTCTTTTCACTTGTAATGATGCGTCTTTTGAGAAGATCTTTTCAGCTTTCTTCCTTTCAGTGTTATTCACAACCTGAGCCATTTTCCTGTGCTTCCGCTTGAAGTCCATGCGCCCATGTTCCCACAAGGAATTTCTTAAGTCACAGATTAAGGAAGCAAACTGCTGCCCACTTACCTTCAAAAATTCCAACTCTGTCTCTTTTTCAGATGCACCCACATAAGTGCTATGCAATTTTGGCAGCTCTTCCTTGATGTAGGACAGATCTAGTTTCTCCATCACTCTAGCCGGGACATAGTGTTCTAGTCTGAAATATGACATGCCATGCACCTACAACACGAAACATCTTTGTGATGGCATCTCCATACACTATTCTATGCACAAATGAAGCATAAACATTCATTTCACAGAGAATCGTACATTACAGCTGAGTAAGGGGAGGGATTCAGAATCTCAACCCTGACCCAGAGCTTAATTTCACATATGGTTTCTTCCTATTCAAGCCTGACTCTACTTCCACTGAAGAGAGAGGGTTCAACATCCAAATGTTAAACTAGCTTCTGCAACAGCCCTGTGTTAGAATAAAAGAAAACTTGCCCACAGCGAAAATTGCCAACAGCGTATCAGCTGAGCTTCCAGTCCAGGGCAGAGTTGTGAAGCATGTGTGGCAGCTCACAGTCCATTCTTTAATTAAGTAGCAAGAACACAGTTTCTCAAAGGTGAAATTGATGGTGTACCTCTGCCTGGTAATCTCCATACTCAGCTTGGAGAGCTAGGGATGCTAATAATAAGGCTGTCTCATCATCACAGTGCATCCTGTCTTCCAGGATGTCCTTCCGCAACTGTAGGTAATACTGGTGACAGGTCAGCGTATGCCTAGAACAGGAAAACAAAACAAAAACCACAAAAAAAATCCACACCATCTTTGGTACTCTTCCTGTTATAGCAAATTTCCAGTATTTGGTTAATATCCAATTTCTGACAATAAATTTAGGGCTTAAAAGGTTAAAAAAAAATTCATACACTCACTGTATAAGACTGACATCATCCACAAAAAACTTTATGCGAAAAAACAAAGTGAAGTTGACAGGGGGCTTGTTCTTTTTCTTCGGTTCTTCTTTCCATCCTTCTGGAGCTACTTTACTTAGCTTTATGTCAGGATCAACGAAGAAAAACTCATTATCTGCCATGAATGTTAAAGAGAAGCACATGGGTAAAAACATTAAAACCAAGTATTTTCTCCAGCTGGAGGATCAAGACCAGATTTACAATTCTGAAATTTGAACAGTAAGGTTTTCTGTTGACTAACATGGCTTATAAGCACAATAGCTATTAAAAGGAACACTGAATAAGGGAAGAAGAAATAATTTTATAGTTATCCCAAAGACACGGGGGGCGGGGAAGTTACCTTCCGCGATAGCTACAAAATAGGAGCTAGGGTTTCTTTGAAAATTTCAAATTTCTTATCCCATAGGAAATCCAAAATCTGTCATTTCTTCCCTCCCTTACTACTTCTGTCCCACTTAGCCTTGAAAAGATTTTGCAGAAATGTTTCTAATTTGCCAAGAGCATCGGGAGCCTGCCATGGATAGAATAAGCTCTTCGGCTGCTAAGGGCTTCTATCTCATGCCAATATTCTGAGCGCTACAGGCCTGCAACAGCCTGTGAGATATGCTGACAGGAAATTTGGGTCTGAACACATTAGTTCTGCCATAATAACCTTCTACCCGGGGGGGGTGTGGGGGGTGGGGTGCGTGCGTGCGTGTGTGTGTGTGTGTGTGTGTGTCTGTGGGGTGTGGAATTCCAACTTCTGGTCTGTTTAATAGCGAAAAATTAACAGCTCGGGAGTAAATTCTTATTTCTTAAGGCAACTCCCTCTATACCAAGGGCCCTCCTATGCATCCCAACAGGTCTGCCTCCACAAGAGGCTGCAACATTGCCTAGGGCATATTAACAGAACCCAAAGCCCTTTCATGTCCTCTGAAGGGTACTAGTCAAAGTGAAGGCAACAAACAGCAGGGAAGAAAACTCGGCAACCAAAGGGAAAAGGCTGCCCAAGGTGAGCTGCCATTACTCAGGCAAACATAGAATTTTATTGTGCAACATTGTTCTTAATCGAGGAATGTATTTTGCCTCAATACAAGAGAGTGTAACTCAAAGTAAACACTTTGTAGACGCAGGCAGTCTCCGCATCTCTTTTCTCAACACCATATAGCTAATTCTTCTTATTCTGTACCTGTCAACTCCATCAAATCATTATTCTTACCTCTAAAAGTAGCCAATCCAAACAAGTGATGCTCCACCAAGCCAATATGGGCAACAACCATATCAAAGACATCTTTACATATCGTTTTGGTATCACAGGTCAGCTCCAGCTTCTGCCCACTTAGAAGCATCACATTTACTTTTCGCCTGGTGTCATCATTCTTCCCTTTCTTAGTCTGCATTTTGTGAAATAAAATATCCCAACATTCACACTTGTGATAAAAGCGCATCTGTTGGTTTATCATACTTCCCCTGTCACTGATTGCTGAATAGCCCCTTTCTTACCAAGATAGACTTCGGTAGATCCAAGGAGATGAATGGCTCAATCGTCATTTTCACAAACTCGGGGCCAAAGAAATTCTGCAAATCACAAGAGTATGAATGAACACTGTGTTGCTGGAAGAACAGACTGAGGCACAGTTAAGTCCTGCCCTCCAAATGCAAAAGAGAAACCAAAGGCCGAAACTAGAAAATTGTACTGAATTCCTCCCATGAGCTGGTAAGTCTAAAGAACCTGATTTTGCCAGCATGTGTACCAGATACCACTGGCAAGCTACAGTGCTGGTGACATTATCACTCTGCATATTTTCCTTCCTTTGCTGGGCAAAAAGCCAACACTGTAATATTATTTGTCTTCCTTTAAAATGCAGGGTGTGGGTTGCATATTGGGACCATCTGGGCTTATCTCAGTAAGCAACTGCCTGACATTACTAAGGTTTTCTGCATTGGTGGCAATTCCACCTTGACAAATCTCTGCCTGTGAACACACAAGTCTCATCTCCTGAAGACTGAAATGTTTCAGCATAATTCTGTCTGCTGGGTTCAAGTAGAGATCCTGGCCAATTTCTGTCTGCCTGTAGACAAATAAATGTTCTACTAATTCACCCTGTAAATTATAGGAGGTTACCTGTCCAAACTGTTAAAGGAAGTCCTCTGCACAATACCCACTTCAATACCACATTAAAAAAGTGGCCCAAGATTCACCTTTTTGAGGTAAAACCTTCAATGGCTACTGCCTACTACCTACTGTGTACTATATGTAAAACATCCGCACGTAAACCTGTTAAGGGCTTGGGGGAACCAACCTGGTTAGTTAAAGCCTACGTGAACTAACTGGTCAGAGTGCTATGGACTGGAGACAGATACAGGAATATTACCCTGGATTAGGACAGCAAATTCACCTGAGTCTTGTTTCAAGTTTTCCCATCCTTAAAAAAATAAAAATAAATAAATCCAATTCACTGAAAGCAGCAGCAGGGGGCACCAAGCCATCATCTCTTCTAAACATCAGCCATTCTATTTACCTATACCTCCGTCTCCCTCTTTGTAATCTTATATTTCATCCACATACCAAGACAGCTAGGAAAGGAAAGGGGAGTTTGCATGGTGATTCAGGGTGAACCCAAGGGCCAAATGAATCCTCCCTGCCTTTCTTTACCTTCCCAACTTGTTCATTTAATAACCTTTGAAGTTGGTGGGACACATCCACATTCCACTAAGAGAAATAAATGCAAACCAAGGTGGTTGAAAACACCACAGAATACAGGAGAAAACTACACCTTGCCTTTGTTAGGATGCTATATTGTTTAATTGATGCAATCTTTAGTCAAGGCTTGCTGTCTGTTTTAGCATCTCTTGATACCGGCTTTAGGCTACGTAGCCACTAATGCCACAAAACCTCAGAATTTTACCCTGTAAGTGTAGGTCTTTCCTATCAGGGCAACACCAAACACCTAGTATTTAATCTGTTAATGACTGTTTAATACAGGACCCAGTTTATGAATATTAGAGTTTCAGTCAAGACACTGCTCTGTTTCAATGAAAATAAGAGTTCACCTGAGATCAGGGCATTACCCTCAGTTTTCTTTGTGTCATGGCTGTTTCCAGGGCTATTTCTCTCAGCGGATCTCTGGTGATATCAAGCATTGAGGACCTAATTGCATCTCCTGGGTAGAGGTTAGGTCGGGACTGCCTGAGAGCCATTCTAGCTTGCAGTTGCATCATTTCTTCTTCCTGACGCTTTAGCATCACTTCTTGACTTATTAGATTGCCTTCAGATGGTGCTTCATGTTGCCTACGGTATAGTCAGAGGGGATGAAAGAATTTAGTAGGTATGCCTAAGACATTCTGCTGCTTTAAGCACTTACCTAAGTGGAAACCCAGAACACAAAACCTAATTATCAAATACTACATTAAACACAACATTTATTCAGCAGCCAGGAGGTTAGCACTCTACAGCAATCCATCAATATAGAAAATGAGCAAACACGCCAAGTTTCTACAGCTGCCTGTCATTTATTCATATGAAAATAAAGGCTCAGCTGCAGTCTAAAAAAATACTTGACGCTACAAACCTAGTGAATCAGTACAAAGCCAGTAAACACACAGGAGGAAGAAAAATATTAATGCTTTGAAAATATCTTAATTTCTCTGTTCAAGCAGGGACTGTGAAAAAGGCATGCTCTAAAACATGTCGTTAAAGAAAAAACTAAAATAGTGGACTTTATATAAGTAAATATTGCTCCAATCACTTCCTCTGTAGCAATTCTTTATGAATTCTTTGCGCGGCACTATTTATTCCCTGATTTTTCCTGAGCAGTAGCATAGCTTGAAATATTTATATAAATATTTTATATGTATCAACATCCTATATACTAAATTATTCTAAATATCATACACTAATTTTTCATCATCTTATTTTGCTGAAAAAAATCCCTTTTCTTTCAAATTCCTAAGAATGGCTTGGTTGACACAGCCACCATAAAAAATAAATTAGAGTCTAAATTAATAATCCAAAGGAAAAAAAGAGAAAGACAAACAAAACCCTCCATCAGCATTTCTGAAAAACAAAGCAACCTATCCTCCAGTTCTTTTCTCAGCAGGTATGGATCCCAAATGTCCTACCAATTTTATTCTCTGTGGAAGGAAAGAAATCCATGTCCCATTTTGGGGGAACAAAAGCCATTTTTTATTTGAAAATCAGGAGGTTTGGAAACGTGAAGAAAGGAGAATTCCAAGAAAAATAAAACGAACTTCCACTTCCCTTCCCTGTGACCCATGCTTACATAAAAACACCTTTAAACCCCAAACTAAATATAAACCAATCAAGGCTTCTTTAGAAAACCTAAAACAAGAAAAACAATGTTCTCCCTCTGCTAACATAACTATACAGAGGCAATTTTTCAACACAAATGGACAGGGGAAAACTAACAAGACTTTCATCCACCAGAAAACACTTACAGCAATTCTAAGCTAAATGTTAGTTTAGATGGTACACTGGAGTAATGAAAAACATGAAAGAGCAAAGAAAGTGTTTTGAAGCCTGCAAATCATTGAACTGAAGTTTAGGAATACAGATAAATGTACAGTAAGTCCTGCACTGACACTGACGTACAGCCCTTTGTAGTAAAAGGTAATCTACAGACTTTTAAAGACATTATATTTATATACCTACTTTTTAAAAGAACCTAAAATATGTTTGGTGAATGATAAATCAGTTAATAAACTATGAGAAAATGCACCTGTCTAGACAGTACAGTTGTCTATGCTAATTAGTGGACATGATTTCAAATTTTTTTTTTTCCATCTTTTTACAGCAAAGTTTCTAATGAATGCCAATAGTGTGAACAGTGCACTGCATTCTCTTAATTTTTTTAATACTAAAGTTTCATTGGTTAGCATACAAAACCAGCATTAAAATAAGAAGAGTTATGTTATCATGAGAGTCCAAACAATAAAATGCCCCTAATGCGCCACAAACTGAGCAAAACAACACTGAAGTTCCTCAAATGGAATTTCAAGGAAGATATAGGGTAGTAACAGAAAAATGTATTAATGTGAGCCCATTATCCTTTCCATTGTGCAGGGCTTTCATAGCATTGCTTCCCTTCTCCTTCCTCTGTTACTTTCTGCAACAGACTTAATGTGCACCTAAAAGGACAAAGTAATGAGAAAAGGCCTGCAAAGACTTGTGCACATGCTTAGCTTTTCACCAAGAGGAAGCTTATTAAGATCAACATATGTGGGAAAATTCACAATGAACAAAAGTTAAATACACCCACGAGCGCCCTTCAGATCAAGGTCTAAGGATGGGCTCTGAAATAAAACAAAAACAAACACTTTCTGAACATAAATATCTATGAATTATCAAAGATGATATGAAAAAGATAGACATGTTGCAACTGGCTGTATCTGAAAACACTTGCTAATGCGAAAACCCCTACCGCAGAAAAAAAATTTGTCTTTTTAATAACATACAGCTCTCTGCAATAGACAGAATCATAAGTTACTGTGTAAAGTATTATCATTATGTTGGTTTATAATCTTCCTTGACATGTATTAGTTTATCTGAAAATTGGGGCGGGTGTGGGGTGCCCAGGGAGGAAGCTCAAAAACCTAATGCTTTAAAGATTTTCCTAACTTAGTATATAAGCACTATCACCAACCAGAAATCAGCATGCTTCAGCATCTTGGGTAAGTAAAACTAACTCTGGCTTGGTCAGACTGACAATTTTCTATGGAGGGTATCAGCATGATTCACTCTTTAGGTTCTAAGACAAGGAATGCACCTCATTCTACAGAAGACGAGATACTGTTGACAGATACAGAAGGTAGAGTCCTTCTGTGAAGTTCAGAATATGCAAGTATTATTACTCCAAGAAAAAAAAAAAATCCAAATTACATTCCTAACAGTTAACATCATAAAAGTGTGTTTCCTATGGTACTTCATCAGACAAGTACTTGGCTGCTACTCTGTATTGTCATCAATGTCTGACTGCAAACCAGAATCTCACAGTTACTTATTAACCTGAAGATGGTAGTTGAGCAGTCACCTGGAAGGCTGACTCCTATAAAAGAGGGAAGTGAATTAACTCCTCACCTATTGTACTTACCAAGAAATTAGCAGGTATTGGATCAGAGAAGGAAGTTGGAAGAAGGGAAGCAGGTAGGCATTCTCTAATGATTAGTGCAGTGGAAAGGTCAGGAATAGACTGAGAAAGACGGGTGCCTTTTGGTAAGGTAGGAAGGATATGGAAATGAAATCTAGTGGAAGGAAAAGGCAACAGAAGAAAGAGATCCATGTCAGCTGCTGCTCCTAGAGAGAAAAAGGAAGAAATAGTGAAGGAAGGAAGGAAGAAAAAAAAAAAAGGGGGGGACAAAAATAAGGAATACAGGAAGCAAAGAGGAAACAGACACAAGTATCCATTGCCATGAAGAAAGCATTCCAAGAAGTTTAAAGGATAACAACAGTCACAGACCACAAGAAGGGTTTGAGTGTACTCTGAGAGTACTACTGAAAAAATCTATGGCTTCTGCTAGTTTAAGGGCAGGCCAGCCCACCCAAACAGCACAAGTCATGCTGGCTGATAACTCTGAACAGCTTCACTGTTTTTTTATTATTGGCGACAGACTCCCAAATCCAAATCCTCCTATTTGATTTACAACTCAGCTTTACAAGGATAACTCCATGGATAATTAAGCAGACTGCCTCTAAGGACATGCCACAGGAGCAGTAAATTTAATATGTATTGAAGTGCAGATGGTATCTCTGAACACACAGAAAAACACTGAAACATGCTCCCAAGTGCTGATGGAATTCAAGTAATGGATTAAGTTGCATACACTTCCCCAAACCCTGAAATCAAACGACAAGCCAAAAAATGTAAGCTCTGAGAATCTGCTCCTTGGAACTACTTGTTATCAAGAGTTTTACTTTGAGAGCTTATATTTCTGAAGCTTTAAAAGCCATGGTCTTCTGCAACACAGGACATTTTAAAGCAGCAACATGCAATGTTCTGGATAAAAATATTAAGTTACTTTCCTAGAAATCTCCCTGCTTCGCTAGCTACCATCTTTGATGGTATTGCTTTTTACACTTGTTAGCCCTGGAAAGTTTTAACAGCTGTTGGAGAGAAAGAGCACGCGCGCGAGAGAGAGAGAGAGAGCACGCACTGTTTTCTATTCAGCTCACATAATTAACAGAGATATTATCTAAGTATTATTTTAGGACCAAATTCTGCTTGTGGCTGCTTTCCTGTTTCTCAATAGGTCTACAAAAAAAAAAAATCTAGTAAAACTAGCTTTCAGGAGTTTGGCCTCATTTTTCCATCTTGGATATACTTACTAGTCTGGTACTTAGATTAAAAAAAGCTTTTTCACCTTCTGAAAATGGGGGAACAATTATGAAAATCAGTAAAGAACTATCTGTGGTAGCTTACCATGACATATTTGTGCAAGTGCAGAGTGGTATCTGTTAGCAAAGGCACAGAGAGGAGGCCAAGCAGAAACAGGAGATTCAAAAAAATACTAAGCCTTGAAGTAAGGCTGTATAGTTACATACATGTGAAATTCATTCCATTACTAAGCACAACAGGTAAGTCTATGCTGCATTTACAAAAGAATATTTTCTTTCTAGATTTCACGCATATACAAAATACGTCCATTCAAGGTACCAGTCTTAACAGAGCAATATAAAGTAAAATAATGTAAAACAAACCATGAGAAAGTATGTACTGTTTTACCATGGCTTTTTCACTTGCATAATAGGCCCGATTCATTTACAACAATGTGACTCATTTACATACCACATACTACTTTCTGTTTCTGAAACATTTTGTAAATAGAAACAAAAGTTCTCTATCAGCATCCGCAAATTACTGCTGTTTTATTTTGAAGCATAGCTACAGTGTTGAATTGGCAACTTTCCTCGGTTCAAGTCAAAGAAGAATGAAGGTTGACTTAGCAGTATTCACCAAAAGAAAAAAAACCAATGGCAAATAAGTTAAAAAAGCTATACAATCATTCTGTACACACAGTAGTAATAGTCTACTTTGCCATTTTAGTGTGGTGCTAAGACAGTATAAAATGCAAAGCAGAAATTTACAGCTCTTTAACCAGGTTACAGGAACATAAACCTGTAACCCGAGTCCTTGCAAATTTGCTCTAAAAGCTCACACACTAGCCAAAATCCTCTTACATCAAGTCAGGCTGGATTTCTAAGACTGCTTGGACACTGCAGTTCAACACATATGCTATTACATGAATAGATACCATATTCCTGCCAACAAAGCAGCATTGACCCAGCTAAGCAATGCCTAATACTTCTCCCATGCAAGAAACGCCAATATATACATTTCTAAATGACTTTACGTTTTTCAGGCAAAGTGCAAATAGTAAGAAAACCAATGCAGCTGCTCAGCAGATCACCAAAAGCTGTAAGATTTCCAAGTAAGTGTTCTCTTGTTCATCTGCACTCAGATCCAGCTTATCTGAGACCCTGCCTTACTCAGATCCATGTTAAGGCACACAATACAGTGCAAGGAGCAGATGTTAATTTATTTTCATCTCCATGTTCAAAGCATGGCTCTAAGCCCTACTTGCTGCACGTCACCCTATATGTTTAATGAACACGGAGGACACATTTGACAGCCTTGCCACATCACAAGTGAAACAGTTCCAATCTTCAGACACCTCTAAATTTCTTTAATAGGATAGAGCAGGATTCCCATCCAACTTATGCCAAAAACATATAAAATATCCCAAAATACTAAGCACAGCAGCAATCTTTCTCCTGATATACCCCAAACAAAACAAAAAGCTGCCGAGAGAAGGCTTTGTTGTTGTAATGTGGTGAGGGAAGAGGGGAAAAACACGTGTCTTTTTTTCCATTTTCCCTTACAACAAAAATTATTTGAATCATTTTGATAAAATATTCCAAGGTGATTCAGCGTCTGGCAGAGACTAGAAGAAAATTTTCCATCCAAAAGGTCAATGGCAATAAAAATTCTCAAACATGTAGAATGGAACCACTCTCAAAACCTAACAGGTATGGTAAGATAGGCTTCTGCTGTACAAAGATGCTGTATTAAGGTGATGTACAAAGCAGAACCTACTTTTTAAAGCAATATTGATGAACGGCACTTGAAAAAATAAAACCCAAACAGACGTAATATTCAAATACACAGCACAGCAAAATAAATTTCAAAAAGCATAAATTGTTACTGAATTGGCCTGCCTAATCAGTGCTGAGGTATTAAAAAAAAAAAAATCCAAACACAACAACATAAACTAAGAGTTTGCCAGAATAACCAACCAAATGTATGGCTTTTGGCTTATTTCAAAGAAATAAGCATGCTATCATTTCCTTATTAAATGAAAAAAAAGCAAATCAATCTGTATTAATTATTAGAAATATTAATTAAATTAATATGTATTAATTTATTAAAAAAGTATAATCAAAATCAAAATTATTAAATATTTGCAAGCAGAACATAGCCCCTGACCTTCTGACAGATATAGCAACTTGATAGAGTACAACCTAGTCTCCATTAAATATGGGAACTGAATTTGGACTCCTAACTGGTATACACCACAGTGCCTCACGAGACTTTTACTTCAGAATGCAATATGTAATTCTGAAATGCTATTTTCTTTCAAGTACAACATGCCATTTTTTAACCTTAAACAGAAGCTGGGATGGGAGTGAAAAATTCGCTTGCAGATTTAGAATACTTTCTTTGATAAAGACAAAGCACTCCAAGACATTGTTTTCGCAGGGTTTACCTTGCCCTCTGAGAATTAGCTTGACTTGATGTGGAGATATCATCAGCACCTGGCAAAGCACCACTGGCATCATCTCTCTTGAAACCTTCATTTCTTCTCACTAGCAAACCAAAAGACAAATTAATACTTGACTGGGCAACAAAGCACACAGAGTAATCCCGTCTAAAAATCAAGGATTTATCAGTCATATGAGATTACTTAGAAGGAATCAGATTCATGTGTTCTGCACAATGGCATTACAGTATTAGACAAACTAGCATTATGAAGTTGATTTAAGTTTTCAAAGCAATCTTATAGTTTCCCCCAATGAAGATAGCTGCACTACACAAGTCCTTTGAAGAATACTAAGGAAGGCCTAAAAGAAACCACAATTAAACCCCACCCCCCAACTGCATAGACATCTTTCCAAGGTGACACATTTCTTTGTCAGCCATGAGTCGAGACACATACATGGCAGAGACGACATACGAAACCACTCCAGAACAGAAACAGAGCAGCTAGATAAAGTAATTATGCATCCAGTTCACAAGAAGGGAGTTAAGAAACCAGTATATTGCTGAGCTCCTGTGTTTAATTTTTGTCCCTGGAATTTGACTCCTCCTTATAATTTATAAAAAAAAAATTTTTTTTCTTTTGGCAATATACTAACCTGCTATTTGTAATAGTTATCTCCTTTGCTGGTATGTCTTCCTGTAGCAGCACCTGAGATGCTACACTTAGAGCTTGATTTTGCAAACTACCTGACTTTCATCTCTTACTGTACCCTCAGTAAACAGAGCTAGCAGGAGAGCTCTTGCAGAACACATTACAGCCACATTGATTTATAAATAGTTCTTTTTGACAGTCATTCCACTGAGTCCAGCAATACTACTACTAGTAGCCAGAAAGCAGCTCTCTCTTGCCTGTACAAACTTAGGAGTTGTTGACTTTGGACTGGAACACAAACAGCCTGTTCTAAATGGCAAGAAAATGAAGGGAAATGCGTTACAGGAGCCTTGCTAATTGTTACTGCTCCTTAGGCTTCTGGCTCAGTAAGTAGGAGGATAGACAAAGACAAGGAAGGTTGAGAGAGCAGCAAGTACAGGGAGGCTCGGTTGGAATTCTGTGCGTACAGAATACATGCGGTGCAGCTATACTCTAGCTTCCTAACTATTGCTTTCTTTCCTCATTTTCATCAAATGGTTTATCTCCATCACTTATAATGATTCTGCAAAGCTGTTTCATCAACTGTGCTCTCCTCTTGACTTCTTTTCACCATTCTAGCACTTCTTTCAAAAAACGCTCCAAGCATTTCCTTCCACGCTGTGCTTCCACCGTGTAAAGAAAACCCTTCCTGCCATATATCAGCAAACAACTTTTCATACAATCTCCTGCTTTTCCAAGCCATTGATTTCATAGAACTTACTTAAATTTATCATACAGTCTGTACTATGTACTACTTTTGCATTACATCGAAATCCTTGGCCTATAAATTATCAACCATTTAATGCTCACAGTAAAACCCACTGATATAAAAATAATTAAACCATGTATGTCCCATATAAAGCTTTTGCAATTTAGTGTTATTGTACACTAACAACAACCCGATCCTTTTTGTGCCTCTAAAGACAGCATGTTATTTAAGACAAGCACTCCAGTAAAAAGTTAACCATTTCCAGCTTTTCCTACCAGGTTCCCTTCCAGAGTGCTGAATGTCAAATTCATTTCTGAACAGACTGCCAATTATGCTGAACTGTACACAATGTTGTAATTACATGAGATCATTACAACTTTGTATTAGTGGTAATTATCAAGCCTCCTACTAAAGATGTAACTTCATATTTTGGGGGTCTATTTTTCACCGTGAACTTTTGTCTTTACATTTTTTGTTTCTTTCTTTCGGTTTTTGCTTGTTTGTTTGTTTTTGTTTTGTTTTTTAAACACAGGTCTTACCTTGCCTGAAATCTGGTTCCGAAGAAATAACAGATGGACTTTCACTCGAAGTACTATAAACGTCGCTGTGGTAAGATTTGTACCTTCTCAAAGGCTCTGAAAGTTTAAATCAGGGTATCAGAAGAGTAAGAGAGCAACAGTTCTAATTAACATTTGAAATCTTTCCAAAGCATTTTTAGATGCCTGTCTGCGGCTATGAGGTCTGAAAGTAAACACACTGTGGATGCTGTGCAGTCCCATTCTGTCCCTGCAGCCTGAGGGTTCCGTGGTCTGCCTGGCCTCTCTTGGCTATGCTAACGGAGCCACCTCCTCTGAACTTCTCTCTCATCGTCACTTCCAAGTTAAAACTAATATTTAAAAAACCAACAAAACCTAAGACAAAAACCAATCCCTCCTGCAAACAAAACTGATGAAAACATTTGGTGTGTACCTCTTGCATGTAGAAAGCAACCACCAGGACCCAGTCCCTGGTTCCTTCACAATGAAAAAGAAAAATATACACAGAGACAAAGCAAGAACTGGAAAATTATAATTCATTCAGCTCATCTTTGACATCCACAAAATATGATTAACAATCAATTAATAAGTCCCGATAGGATATTTAATTAACCAGAACAGCTACATGCATGTGATGAGAAATCAATACAGCAGTCTCGGTTCCTACTCTCAGTGGATTCTTTAAATAACATACTGGAGCAAAGGACTCCACAGAAGGGGTATGTACTTAACTTTTGCAACAATCTCCCAAAACTTTCCTATGCACAAGGCAACGAACAACCACATAGTGTACATAAAAGCAGAAAACAAGACAAAAAAGTCCCCATATTTTGGGATTACCAATGCTTCACTGCCTAAGTGAGAGAAAACTTCAGGTGTCTTTATTTGCAGAAGGCTATCTCTGTTCCAACTATAGTTAATGTTTTTGGAAACAAAAGTGATGATATAGAGAAAACACAGGTAACTGCTATGAAGACAAGTGCAAATCACTACAGCAAGGAATATAAAATGTAAGAATACAAAATGGGGAATACATGAGCAGATGAGTCTGGACACTGCAAAAAGGAAGTTGGAGGTTCCAACTTCCCACATCCAGAAAACAATAAACCTGTGGCATAACCTGTATTAGGTCAGAGGACAAGTTAGACATGCAGTCAACAGCACTACTCATTCAGACTTCCTACAGAAGCGGGGAAAACTCCAAATAGGAAAAAGGCATGAAAAGATATCAGATAATGCAGTAGACCAAGACTAAAGACTAGTTCATGTTAATTTTGGACTATCTGTTTCCAAAACCTTCCTCCTTAAAAGCCAGCATTTCCCCCATTTCTACCAGCTCACTTGGGTTGTGCAGTTCCCCACTGTCCCACCAAATACAAGATTGTTAAGAAAATTGGGAAAAGTAAGCAAAGTCACCAATCAACCCATGAAACCAACTGCTCCCACAAGCCCATCTCAGTTGCACAGTTTAGCAGCATAAACCCCAATTAATCCTAAGGACATTTCACATTACTCTCAGAAACGAGCAATACTGCTTGCACATTTGCAAACCAACCTACAGCAAGATGAAGAGAATTCACTGGGGGTGGGGTTGCTTCAGTCTTTCACAATGGCTACTTTCAGCGTTCTGGATTTTACAACAAAAAAATTTACCACCAATCTAGCAATTACTTGCCTAACAAGGGAAATAAAAACCAAATTCAGTGGGTAGCTTTTGGAAATGTATTTTTAAAATGCTCCCAGCCCTTTAAGTGAGGCATCAATCCAAACATGATACTGGAGCTACAGTACAGAAATGTTTAACTGAAAACAGATCTCTTCTTTCCCAGTAGTTTTATTAGCTGTAGGTTTTTCAAGTCTGCTAAACTGACTTTGAAGCAAGAGGATGGAAAGGGAACAATACAATATAACATGAGATTTTAAACAGATTTATTTTTTTCCACCTAGTCAGCAGCCTGGGCTTCCGGAATCACAGACAAATTGTGGCTCCATCCTGGTTCTTCGAGACATGAAATTTTGCAAAAAATAAATGTAAAGTGGTAAAACAGAAATATGCAGTTAAAACACAAAACAAGTGTTTGTATGTGGTGATGTGATATCTGACTCTGCAGGGTATTTGAATTCTCTTGACGCATCCTGTTAGCAGGAGTTGGCACCCTGCTGTAGGCCAAGGGGTAAGTTCATGAGCCAAGAAACACAAAGCAAGATTCCCAATCACTACTTATCTCAATGTTTTCACAGACCTCCACATGAGGCCCAGCTAGGTTTAAACCTATTCTCCCAGCATTCACAAGTAGAGACAGAGATGGGACCACCCTCCTTTCTTGTCACATCCTTCTCCCTAAGAAAGACCATACAACTTATCCCAATAACACAAGCAAAGATACTCTCCTCATCTTCTGGAGGCATTTTACAACCTTTCCACATGGGGCTGCATCAATGACTATCAGCCCGTTCAGCCTAGAGACAAAAGTTTAAAGGCAATTAAGAAGCTACAGCCTGAAATTCAGGATAAATCCTCTAGATTTTTCTTTGCTTTGCTCAGTTTAGGGAAAATATATACAGATGTGGAAGTGTTTGCTGCTGGGGCATCTTCTCTTTGGCAACCACCTTCCAGTTCTCTGCTGGTATATACACGTGTCTAGCTACACCCCCTACACATCCCCCCAACGCTGCACCTCCTCTTAACCAAACTTCATCTCTTGCGGGCCATAGACAGGATAGGCACTACAGACCTGCAAACATTCAATTAAATTGTAAATATTGAAACTACTGTATCCATAATTCTTGCAAAATTACCCAATTAACTTATGCTGTCTCCTCTCCTCCAGCAAATTCTCCTCAATTCTAACATACCATATTAGGATTTAACTTCAGAGAAGGCACTTGAATCATGTCCAAGCCAAACTTCTAATTAAGAACTGGTTTCCAAAGGTCACAAAGTTTCAATTCTGGGATCAAGTTAAAGTTAAGCTTTTCACACAATAGTTTTAAAAATGAGGACGAACTTCTAGCCTGTCTGGGTGGGAAGGAACTGAAAGATGACATCAATAAAAGCTGAAGACGAAAATAAAACAACTTATCTCCCATACTTACAATTTTCCCTGGGATTTTTGAATGGCCTTGGCTTGTTGTTTTGTTTCGGGTTTTTTTGTTTGGTTGGTTTTTTGTTTGCTTTTTTTTTTTAATTGTTATTTTTGGTGACTGAAGAGAGACTTCAGAATCGATTTAATTTCCAGAAACATCAAGCACATTGTAGCAAAAATTATTCTACCAGTTACCCTTCTTAACATTTCAGTGTTTAGATTACAGTCTCTTACCAGAACACTTCAAGTCATTTCATACCTTAGCAGAAAAACAAACCTGAGTTTAGGCATGTTTTAAAAGTCCATAACTAAAATGAATATACAAAACTTGTACTAATAATTTAAGTTAACACGTGGTAGCACCATGATGCAGAGATGAATGAAGCATTACAACTTGAAGAATCTGTGTTTGTGCTGCTTAGTGCTGCAGTGGTGCTTTTTCAAACTCCCTATCAAAGCCAGCAGAGCACAACTTTACAGGCACCTAACACAGCATAAAAATAACAAGACACACTGTTAACGCAAGGCAAGACATGCAAGCCCAGACAAGTAATTTACCTCATCTCAGCCAACTTCAACAGAAATCAGAGAACCACATTTAGCTTGGAATTTCATTATCCTGAACACATGACTCACATTAGATACACAGGTTTTCAAATACACATTATTACAGAATTATTACTGGCTGTACAGAGAAGAAGGAGGACAGAGAAGATGGCAGAGTTAAACAGGCAGTTCCATGACAGGGAGGGAGCTCGTTTGCTCTTTGAGGTTTGTTGGTGGGTGTCTCTATTACGCAAAAGTGTTACTATAATACTATTTAAAACACATTAACTGTCCTTTAGGAGAGGCTGGGACTTGCTTCTTTCACAAGAGTTTAACCAATAGGTTAGAGTCATATTTACTCTTCCTTTTCCTCTTTTCATCTAAGAAAACTTGAATTATAAGGCAGCATAGATTTAACAGGAAGAACGCAGAGATCCACAGTAAATCCCTGGTAAGGATTCATATCCAACAAGTGTACAAGGGAAACAAATCCATTCAGCCTTCCAGGGGAGCAGGCTCATTTTAACTTTCAAGATTTCCACCACCCATATTGTAAATGAAAAAGTTGTATTGCGCATGCAGCCCAAATCACCAGCCATCCAGGCGACTCCCTAGAGAGCCTAACCGACATCTGATACATAGGGTCTAGCAGGATCTGAGTGACAGGAAGAAACAGAGCCTTGTAAAATTGCCGAAAACACACAACTCTAGGGCTAGGCTGGAAAGGAAAACAGCAAGATTAAAAATAACTCCAGGATCTGGTAAGAACTCAGTGTCTTGTACTTAGAAGGACACCCTTCTTTTCTGGATCCGGATCATGCCTTCTAGGATAAGGTATGTAAATGGAAACAGACACAGACTGAAAGTATGGCCAATAAAGTTGTTTGTTTGTTTTAATTTATATGTTTTATCCAACTGAGAATGTAATGTGTTGACTAAAAATGGATAATACCAGACTGCGTGAGCTACTGAAAGCTCAATAAAGCAGATGCCACTTTGCTGTGCAATTATGGAATTGTAAGAGCTGTTTTACTACCTTATGTTAAACTATGTAATTCAGAACAAAATAATAGTGGCTGATACCAGAGTACTTGTACTTTACAGAAATCCCACAAACATTTCTTTCTTTTTCCTTGAAAAACTTCTATAGTGTCAGTAAAATTAACAACTGAAAGTTTTCTATCTAAAATAGTATCAGTCCATTATCCTACCCTTCAGCTTCATTAATACTATTTCCGAACATTGTTCTAACTGAACCTTATCCTTACTGGACATACCAACCACATGAGAATCCATTTCGCCACCACTGAATTTAAATCATACTGCAGCATGATCATAAGACATGTGTAAACTCAGCCTTAATTTGTTTTCACATGCAAATAGAGAGACCATTGTGGATGACTCGCATTTCCTCTGCTTAGCCTACACATGAACTGAATACATACAATTCAAGAGAAAAAGAAAGTATGCACACTTCATTGAATTTACAGAGATAAGTTTGTAAAGCAGCTGTTCCTCTTTTGCCCTAAATCCAATCTCCCATTTAACCCACTTCTACAGAAGCTCCCAAATTCAAATCTCTGGGGCTTCATTTGCTAGGATAAATTTACTACCAAGAGCTGCTGATTACCTGCAGAAATTTTCCCTTATTCAAAAATGCAGCTTCAAACTAAGAGAGCTTTTAAAATCCAGACATTCAGAGTATCCCTGACGGTAACTCCCCACCGAAACACATGCAGTCATAATATGGAAGTTTTATAAATGGGGTCCAGATGAGTCTTCAGGGTAAACACTGTTTTGTGAGATAAAGACACAGAAGACTTAGGAGGCAGAGACCCATCTCTAGAAACACAGAATATTACTGCCTCTTCTTGCAGACTGTATGAAGCAGAGAGCAATAAGTGGACAAAAAAAAAAGAGGACTTAATCATCTGGGTTTTCAGTCGGAAAAATCAAAGGTAAAAAGAGAGAGGGATAAACACAACTTGAGGCTCTGGGATTCACATGGTTCCCAACTGCAAAAACATTTAACAAAGGCTTGAGAATATTCCCAAACCACCCCCATTCCCCCACCCCTGGATTCAGCATTCCAAAACTTCAGCAAGATCAGCTTTTTTGGTATCCTCCCCTCTTTTTCCTCCCTGTCTGCTATTTAACCCACAGACAGCTACATTACTACTCTCCTAACTGGTTTTGTGCTCCTGTATTCCACCAGGACATAGGCAATCTTTACGCCTTGCTCCCTCGTGCATCTCATTTACAACATCCTCATAAGCAAAACTGCATATAAAGAAGAAGGATGCACATTCACTCAAGTAACACATAAACCAATTCACTTTGAATTATGCATACACCCAAAACAAGGTGTGGGGGGGAAGCTGCCTAAGCAAATAAAAGGGAGAGATTCATACGAGGCTACCATCTCACAGCCTTGTGCCTTACTATTGCGCCATTTGAAGGTAGGCCTGAGATACAAAAACTGAAGTGTGTTTACACTTCATAACTCTCAGAAGATACAATCAGTTTTGTGGGTGAGAAGGCAAAGAAAGCTGGGAGCAAGGGAGACCAGATGACACACGCTTTTGAGCAGCAATGCAGGATTGCAAAACGTAAAAGGTAGAATATTATTTTCTCTCTGAAATGGGACACTATCAGTTAGTGCCAAGCAACAATTTCCAAGTTTCAAAAGTACTACAAAACCAAAATCTGCTCTCCTGGTACAGATCTGCTCTCCTGCAGCCTATCAGTACTTAAAGGGGGCTTATAAACAAGATGGCAGCAAACTTTTTAGCAGGGCCTGTTGCAACAGGACAAGGGGGAATGGCTTTAAACTAAAGGGGGGTAGATTTAGACGAGATCTAAGGAAGAAATGTTTTATGCTGAGGGTGGTGAAACACTGGCACGGGTTGCCCAGAGAGGTGGTGGATGCCCCATCCCTGGAAACATTCCAGGTCAGGTTGGACGGGGCTCTGAGCAACCTGATCTAGTTGAAGATGTCCCTGCCCACGGC
>NW_008795365.1:381970-383846 GCF_000699145.1 Aptenodytes forsteri | reverse complement strand
GGGGTTGGACTAGATGACCTTCAGAGGTCCCTTCCAACCCAAACTATTCTATGATTCTATAAACTGCTTGGGTTTAACACCTCACAACTTCACAGCTCTAAACAATTCTGCCTAAGCTCACAAAACCTACATAACAAAAACAAGAATGAACAATAACAGCAGAGATGCAGAACTTACTCTCCCATCTCTTGGCAAGATTAACACATTTTTGGAGTCTGTTCTTAGTGTTCAGAATTGGCTACACCTGAAGTCAAATAGCAGTCTCTTTCCCTTCCCCCCATCTGGCTAAGGACCTAATCATAAACAATCATCTTTAGTATACAAGAGATAAACAACCTCAACCCTAAAACTGTACAGCAGAACAACATATAAAACAGCAAGTTCATAAGCAAGGCACTTCAATGACACTGTCTTTGGAAGGCTTGCGAGGCTAAATCTGAGATGTTCTGACTGTAGATTATAGAGCAGTTTAGACGGTCTGCAGCTCACTACAAACCACTCTATTACAGCACAGCTGTAATTAAAGCTCTGTCATTCTTTCCACTATAAACTCTAATTTTCATGAGTTTATAATTTGGATCGTAGAAATCTGTTCTGAGTGAAAGCTTGGCATACCAGAGCCTGCGCATGAGGACATTTTCTTTTTCCAAGACAGTCAGCTCCTTAAGGTTTTATGAATAACAAAAAAGTTTGCCAGCTTAACCCAAAATAAGTTAAAGAAGAAATAAGCCACATGTACTTAAGTTCCTTTGTAGTTTGAGGAGGAAAGTTTTATCTGGCCAAGTTTAACCCGCAGAGAGTCCAATGCCACTTCACAATTCAAAAAACTGAAAAACAACATACAGCCAAAAGCAGAGGCTTACTACAATTTACACAGACTTAACTGTAACCTAGACCTGGACTCAACCAAATTGAAAATATCCCCAAACCTACCAAAGAGAAGGCAGATTGTGTCCTCTCTACTAAACCCAACCACCAACCCTGTTCCCATGACTCCTTGCCCATTCCTCCCCTCCAAGCTGAACAGAACCCTTATTCCTGACTACACAAGCTTTCATAACACCTTATTCTCTTTCTCCGTTTTTCCTTTAAATGTCTCTCCTTTGAGGTCGTGCTGCGTCCCACGTGGGAAAAGAGTAGTAGTTGCTGTCACCTTCTGTGGACTTCTTTCCACTCCATTTCTAGTTGTTGCCCACCTATCCGCTATATGATTACCAGCTGTAGGCAGTAAGATACCATGCATCAAGTGCTGCCCAAGAAACTGCCACCACTACCTTTATCAAGATAGGTGACATATTTTACCACAGCTTTCCACACAGTTGCTCATATCTCTCAGCTAGGCTGGGTTTATGTCAGAAGAGCAATTCCACACACACTTGATAATGCCTGGCATTCAGAAATATCTGTCTACCCACTAAGTGCTTGAAAATTACATACAACAGTAATGCACAAAAACCTTACAGACTGTATTTTTCATTTATTTGATAGATGAAACTAGCAATAGACTCTTTTTATGGAAGATCAAGGGACTTGTCTATTGTAAACAAGATCTGAGGTAAGGAATAGTAAAACACATGGAACAAGAAAGAAAAGGGAAAGAAGTCATAATAGACTAGCAGACTTTACGTATTAAGGCTTTTGTGAATCTGGTCATTAAGGCAGAATAGAATACTTTCAGTCAGGCTTTCTCAAGCCCTGTAAAACACAACAGCAACTAACTGCTATGTGAAAAAGTATTCCCCATCCATCTTACTAAAATACTCCTTTAAACTGGCTCTCATTAAAAATTCACATTCACAACGAGGTTCTGGCCTGAAAACTTTTCTTTAAGTAGTTAACTGACAAAAAAAAAAAAAAAAAAAAAAAAAAAAAAGGG
>NW_008795365.1:368958-381906 GCF_000699145.1 Aptenodytes forsteri | reverse complement strand
AGCCTAAAATAAAACAGCAGAGCACACACTCTTAACTTCAGTTCAAGAGTGAAACATACCTCCTTCCTCTGTTGAAGGGAGAAAACTCAGAAGACAAGAACATTGCAACCCAGCTATCTGTTGAGAAAGTATCTTTTTTTTTTTTTCTAGCAAGGAATGACTGTGAATTCAGAAGGATGGGCAGTGAGTCATTAGCTATTGCCTCAATCTTCCCTATACAGATTTGTCACTCAGCTTCTGTGACTACTAAGCCCCAGTTCCTGGTTTACTTTGACTGCACTTTCACCCATTCCCTTTATGAATCAAGTAGTTTCACGCATCTGAACTATCTCAGTTTGCAAGACATGGGCACGTTATGTTTTCTGCCATCTTCCAATCTGTTGAATGAGAATAATAAGCTCTTGCTCATCAATGGGTTTGGCCAAGCTTTTGGTTTTGCTGTTGTGCAACACAAACCTGCACAAAGCTGCACTCCTGAATGGCAAGGCTATTGAGCTTTCCCAATGCAGGGAGTGGCCTCCTCTTAAACTTTGTTAGCTGCCTATCTCCAAAGATCAGAGCTGACTCATATACTTGAGATGGTCCCCTTCAATTTCAGACTCTTAAACCAAAAACCAACCAACCTTCCCCGTAACCTCATCAGACATCTTGGTAGCTAATGACAGATGGTGAACTTCTATTGAGATAAACAATGGTATCTCCACAGTACTACTTCCATCTATGTTCATTCCTTCACATTATAATGTAACCTTCGTCGGAAGGTGCTAATTTGGTAGCACAAAAAAACTCCAGCTGTCTTGTCTGTACAACTTGTACAGAAATCATACTAGCTTTTTAAACTGCCTATGCCATTTCAATAACACTCCTTTCTGGAGCTCAAGGCTCACATGCATAGGAGAGAAAGAATTGGCTTCCCATGCTAACTGCAATATAAGCATCGCCCGAGATGGCCACAAGGGGCATGAACAGGCATTTTAAAAAATTCAACCTTGATAAAAGGCTTTATCATCTCTCCTTAATAAGGAGGTGTTTACACCTCAGTGCAGGAAAAGGAGGTAAAAGTTGTTTTTTTTTTTTTCACACAGTTATTTCTGTCACACAACAGACAGGCAGCCATGAGTTTTCAACTGTATGGATTTTGAATGCACCTGAATAAATGACTGCACTAGCTCTGTACATACAGCTCTTCTACCGTATACCTTAGATGATTAAGTTATGCCTTCTGGCCCATCACAAGCATGATCCGACTCTGCTCTCAGTTTCTATTCAACCATCCCAAATTTGCAACCCCTGAAAATCATATCACATTTTCAAAGCAAACAAAATACGTAGTTCCCCTTATAGGGTTCTGCATAAAGACAATTTTATAAGTTTCCACAGAACAAATACAAAGACTTTGTTTTTCCCCATGCGTTCTTTTAATTAACTAATGGCCCTTGTCAAGTATTCCCACTGAGGTAAAGATCTTAACATGAGTCCAAAAAAAATTTCATATTTAAGGGCTTAACTGCATCATCCGGAGTTATACAGTGCAAAAACTGAGAGATCTGGAGATGAAATTCTCCCTTTCCTCTGGGGTATAAATCTGTCTCTAATAGCTGGAGATGATTATTTTCCTTCAAGGAAAATTATTTGACAATTGGCTATTACCAACTTTTTTTTCTTTTCCTAATTTTAATTGATGAACTTGATATTGGCTGACTTACAGAGATCAACCATTTTCACTGGGTAAGCAATCTGGACAAGCACATTTATCTTCATTGGCAACAGACGTTCTAATGCTTTCACTTTACCTGAAAAAAGAAGATGAAGCGAAAATCTTGGCAGTTTCAAGAGCTGCTACAAGAGAACTCAGATTTATCATAAAGAGAAATCTTTGTTTAATGACTGGAATACTCAGAAAATCAAGAAGCTTCACTAACCTTCTACATTCATAGCTTCTCTTAGAAGCTGCAACTTCTTCTGTCTCTCTCTTATCCTGTCAAAGGCACTTGATATTGCTGCAGAAGTTGATGTCTCAGGCACATGGCACATTTGGTCCAGTTTTTGTGGTCCGAAGACATCCAGTGCTATGCTCCCATCAGAGTATCTTGCTTCTTTGTTTCTGGTAGTAGTAGAAGTCCGTACTGTAAATGCTTCACACTGATGGTTGTGCCCGTGAGAGCCTCCAGCATGGTCCCTCTCAGTGGCCTTGTCAGTTGTGCAAAGCAAATCTGTGGAGGAAGCCCATACTTTCCGCTTGGGAGTGACATCTGTATGAAGGTGACCTTTTTTTTCAAACTCACTGGCTTTACATCTATGAGGACAGAAAACATCTTCCTGTCCTGAGCTGTAATCTGCGGAAATGCCCTGGAAAAACTCTTCCTCGCCTTGTGTTCCTCTAATGGACAGAAATCCCATAGACTTGCTAAGTCCTTTGTTAAGCATGGTCTGTTGAGAGAAGTGAGCTTTGTGTCCATCAGGTGCATCAACCACCAATGTTTTTCCTGAAATAAGGAGACATTTCTTACATGTAATTTTGTACTTAATACACAAGAGTGCAACACAAGTTAGTTACTGTTAAAGTGTATACTGAGCAAACATTTTGGCCGTGATTTTGCCATGCAAAACATTGAGACAGTTACTTAAAGGGCTGCCTCAGTCAACAAAGACAGAACTCCAACTACTTCATATATGACAGGCATTTCTTTTATTTCTGAAGTGCTCAAGAAAAAATTATGGCCTACTATAATTCAACATTAACATTTAAAAAAAAATATTATCACATACATGCTGAAAGTTGTTTTCTCATTAGTTTTATTTTTAAAATAGTCTGGACTATCACCAAAAGTACTGTTTAATGATCAATCTGAAATCAGCCATTCTTCTCACACCCAAAGACACCACCTACAATTTTTAATGACAAGTCCAGGTTTGTTCTACAGACTTACAGATGCCCTGCAGTAGTGTCAGTAGTAAGAGAAGAATGACTGTGTAGTTAGGAATTTTAAAAATCCTGGATCTTCCTTTAATGACTATTTTTGGTGATGACAGTCTCTCCAGATAAAGAATACTCTAAAACAAAACCAACAAACCTACTAAGATCAAAGTGATTCTACAAGCCTGCACGCTTCATGTTTCGTTAATAAATGGATCAGCCAATACTAATGAACACTCTCTCTTCTCCCTCTCCCTTACCATGACATTACTTCCAGAATAAAAGAAACTGTCAGAGGTGGAATAATATCAATGAAAAATGTGCTCTCTGAATAATATCGTATCATGGTCACTGAGAAGTTTTGATGATCATGTATGTTTTGGGCATAAAATTTTCTCAAAGTATTAGCCCAATTTTACAAAACTAATTACAAACATTGGTAAGTACAATCAAATTTCTTAATATTAACAGATGACCTACAAGTTTACCTTTCATGTTCTTAAGTCTTCCCAAGATCAGAGTAAAAGAATTATAACCATTATAAAAGTAACATCCCAGAGAAAAACTAGTATCGAAGACTACCCAACTGCTACTTACTTTCTGTTAGCAAACTAAAATTTTGTAATGCTTCTGCATTATTAAAGTTGTGAAAATCCAAAGTCTGCTGTACATATCACACAGGCAGTAATCTACACATAAGTCCAACTGACCAAGTACATTGCAAAAATTCTTATGAAGTCTAACCTTTCCAATCTGCAGCATACACACTGCATCAATATGGCAATCTCAACCTCATCATGATACCCCTGATAATAAAACCTAACTAAAAATATTCCGTACTGGGTTACCTAAGCAATGCCTGCTCATCAGGTGGAGTCAGTATGGCATGTTATGCTTTTCTTAGAGCTAGCTCCCTCTCTACTGTGATATTACCATGTACATCTTTTAAGAAGCAGCAGCCTTGAAGACATCCTCACAAAAGAAAGCAGCTGTGAGCTCAAATTACTGTGCTCTATCTACTACTCTCAAAGATGGCTCTATAGTGCTGCCTGCTGCTCTTCCAAAGTCAATTGAAATCAATTGCCTCACTTGCACACACAGTAGGCTCCTGCTGATCTTTATCTAGAGTCTATTATCCTTTCAAATTGAGTTTCACAGAACACTTTAAGGATGCTCATAATTGTACTCAGAAATACTTTAAAAGCTTATGGCTTTACACCTTTCAACTCTGGTATTCTACTTAAAGACAGGCTGTTAGTTTTCAGTTTCTATTTCTGCAATATTAAACTAACAACAGGTGTTTTAAAAAAAAAAAAAAAAAGCAAGACTAAAGCCAAATGCAACCACCACCACAACCTTGCTTCTTACCAACACACAAATACATGATGGTAAAATGTTAGGGTTTGGATTGTCTAAAAAGTGTCTTTTAAGAAACTACACGGTTCCCACATGTTCCAGCCAAGAGAATAAAACAAAAACCTTTTGCCAATGAGAATGAACTAATCTTCTGAAAGGACCTGATGCATCACTTCATATTTTACAAATATGGCTTTAATCCTAAACTCAAGTAAACATAATTATCTTTGTGGTCAGGTAAATCTTATGTTATTATCTTATTCTCAGACTATATATCCCTCATAAGGCTGGTGAATTACATATAATATTCACAGACACAAAAGAGCCTTTTAAAAATAGCCATTTACTGTGAAGTTCCCACTATCTATCCAAAGCAGTGGAATGATATCCATTCTGCAAACACATACTTCACATTCATGTACATGCATATCAAGGACAGACATTCCTAAATAGGATTTTAACTCAGTCATTTGTGAGAGAGATAAAAACCTAAATACTGCAGTATTTAAGATGGTCACCAAAAAAGCAAATCAAAAGGAGCTCTGAGAATCCTCCCCAATAATGAGAGTTCCAAGATAATTTTAGGCAGAAGAAACCCAAAACAACCTCCTCTACACATAGTTTTCACTTTTTTTTTTAAAAAAAACATAAACCCCCCCCCACCTCTTCAACACTGGAAGTATTTACATGCACAAGACCTTACTGAACAAAACAATGGCAAACAAAGCAGAAAAAACAAGAGACACGGACAACTGCAACTCCAGTATACTACCGAGGCTGTAAATTCAGGATTACTTGGTACATCATCGGTCATGACTCAGAACATTCCTGGTTCAAAAGATCATTTAGGTCTCTGCACGTTGAAGCATTATCTTGTTTCAGGATCACATCCAGTGAAAAGAGCCACAGAGTACTTTAAGTACCAGCGGGTATCCTCACCATAGCACACCCAGAGACCTAAACGTATCTGTTGTGTGCTGGTGAGAACTGCAGTGAAAGAGCCCAGCTGCCAGTAAAAAAGAGTGCTAGAGGGGAAGGAGCACCCTCCTCACCAAAGCTGTAGTTTCCATGGACTTGTAGCATTCAGGCTAGATGTAACAGAAACTGCTTCCAGTTCATGCAGAGGCTCAGAAGACACAAGCTCCTTGCCTTGGCACGCAAGAGATGCTTTCTATTCCCCAAGTCATCCACCCACATGGGGCTTCCTCATAAGGAAAAGTGAATGCCATAAATGCTATCTCATCAGCAGTGACTGGGAGAGTACTCCTTGCTACGGCTTTGCCACTCATTCAGCTAATTTTGTGATGAGACAGGAGATGAGCTGCCCCATCAGGAAGCAGTGCAGGAGGCATTCCACTTCCACACTGCTCTTCCACTCTGCTGAGTGGAGATATCTACAGGTCTGTAACTCATATCCACATTGACTTATGCAGCCAATATGAGTTTTTAACATAGTACCAAAAGGAATCTACAGCTGGCCTTAGTATTCAGTCTTGAGACTGTAAAATTCTCTCGGACATCTTTCATGTTTCCTTTATTACTCTCCCCATTCCCACTTCTGCTTTTCACCAGTCTTGGCAGTTCTTCCCACCTTTGCAAAACCCATCCCTCTCTACATCACATCATTTCAACAAGCTCTCCCCAAACTGGCTCACAGTGCCAACATGAGCTGTTTAAGAATCATCCTCAGAGAAGGGTAAAGAGACTAGGGACCATGGGTGCACAGCCTGCTCAAGTTGGGCATCCTGAGAAGGCAAACCGAAACAAAGCAGCTATACAGAACTTTCAGATCCATACTTTATACCAGCCAAGAATGCATGCTGCTCTGGGCACCAGAGAGCAGAGGTCAATGATCAAGGACAAGACTTCTCAGTACAGAAGCAACTCAATTGCAGATACCAGTGAAAAAACTGGATTAGGCAATCAGCAATCAGTCCAGGCCAATTCTTCTATTTTTAATAACTTAAATCTGTCCTCATCCCTCCTTACTTTTTTTAAGTACTATTATAGACTTCGTAAGTCACAAAATCAACTGTTAAGGTATTTTCACTTTTTTTTTCCTGGACTTCCTCAACACACCACCTCAGCATTACTTAGACCAAGGGTCTTAAATGACTGCAGTAAGTCTCTTTCAGCACAAGGCTCATATGTCTGGCTTTCAGCTAACAGTACACCTCCAGAATAGAGCAGACTGGAATCATATGCCCTTCTTCAATACATGTATTTTCAGTTGAATGGCATTCACAAGTCAAAATTCATTAAGCCAATACATAGTTTATCCATCAACATTTTTTCCCCAGCTTTTATGATGAAATGTGTGGGAAAATGAAGGGAAGAACTACCAGTAAAAAATTATATACGAAGAATAAAGATCCAACTTATGATCAAAAGGAACCTGACTGCATAATGGAACTTTTACGTCTTTAAATTATAATGGATGGAGAGACTCATGTTATGAACCTCCTTTAAAAAAAATGGCTTGTATTTGTAATGGAAAGGCCGGAAACCTATCCAAAGTATCTTGGCTCCGCTAAAGACTTTAAGTATCTCACCTGAGACCACACAGAGCTACTCCATGCTTCAGCTACCCAAGAGTGTAACAGGACAGAGAACTGCTTCCATACTTGTCAGTGATGGTGGTAGTACAAACCATTAGCAATTAAGATACTACAACATGTAAGTAACTTCAAAAGGCGTGCTTTCCCCTTCCCCAATTACTTCTCTGCTGAACTAAACTCTTCTTCATGCTCATCTGAATAGTATCTGGGTTCTTGATTTCACTTATCACCCGTGGGTGTTTATCCTCTACTTGATGTTACATTAGTGCAATTATTTATAATTACTGTAAATAATTCAAAAGCAATTATAGTAATTGCATGATTCCAAAGTATTATATATAGTGAGGGAATATATACAATAAAAATAGCAATTAATCACAAAGAGTTCACACCGAAATTCCCTTGTGGTATTAAAATGAAAATCCAGTTTTCTATACACCTTTTAGCAGATGTTACATCTGCTAAAGACCATGGATCTGCTTCCTTCTTCCTTTGGTGTCTTCAGCTATGAATGCAGCTACACCCTCTTTGACATCAGTGTCATTCACAAACCATCTTTTACTCACACTGACAGTAATCTGGTTGATTTTCCTCTGAGCAAGAGAGTTGTTATCTGGTCCTAACTAAATTCAGTCTGTCTGCAATTACTTGTGCACCAGCTTGACCATACAGGCAATTAATCAAATATTATGTAAGTGCAAACACAGTCAGTGCCATCACATACTGTATGTTTTTACTGAATAAACTCAGCTCAAGTTTCTTTAAAGTCTTTCTGATTGCACCCTTCTTTTGCTTGCACAAAACAGAATACTTTTTTCAGCGCCATTTTAGCAAAGATTATGGATATATACATACATACACACACGGGGGAGCGGTGAGGAAGAGACAGGGGCTGGGGGGGGTGGTGGTGGCAGAGAGAGATTGCCTGCATGTGCATGAAAGCACACACCATCATTGCTGGACTGGAAGGTCTGAAAAGAGGAAATTTATACAGGAGTTTAAAAAAACATCTCCCACACCATCTTTGTGCAGAAACAGAACGACAGATAAATCCTTATCCCAAGACAATGTGGTTAGTTTCTCAAATATGAGTGGGTAGCTGATGGAGGAGTTGGGTTTGCAGTCCCTTTGGGGCAGGCTAAGAGCCAAACACAAGACAACAGAGCCAGATGTGGCCTGTGGGTTGACTGCTAGGAATGGCACCTCCTCCATCCTTTTACTTTTTTAAATCACTGAGAAAAATCCAAGTTTGAGACGGAATTACTCCTAAAACAATGCATTCTTTGTGAAGGAAGAAATGAGCTGGACACAAGGACTGTTGAAAGCACTGTAAGTAATGGCCAAGCTATAAATCCTGTAGAACAATCTGCATTCTGCTTTGGACTGACATGGCTCCTCTATAAAAAAACCAAATAGCTCCAGAAACCAGGCATCTTGTTCAGAACAGTGGTAGTGAACCTTGCCAAGAAGCACTTCATAAACGCAACATTTTACCTCTGCCCTTCCCCAGCACCTCTGCAGAAAAGACAACTGCACCATTGCTCTTTCCCACTCAGGTGTATGGGACAAATTTTTTTAGAACATTTCTCAACCAAGTAGGCAAAAAGGCCATCCAGCTATTCCCTTCCTGGATTTCTGCATACACCAGGAGAAACACAGTGATACAGCTGCTTTTCTGCACAGAGACAGCATTTGACATTTCTGATTTGGTTTCCTCACTGATCTTTGTGTCCATTCATGTTTTGTCTTCAGAGATCTGAGTTTGTCCTCAGCACCGCTATGACAGCACTTCCAATACTGCTAGCCTGGAAGCTCAGTAAAGCAGTAGCAACGGTACTTAAGTTTAAAAGATCTCTACCAACACCGACCACCAGCACTGCTCGATGCAAACAGAAACACTTATTGGAAGGAAACAGGCATGGTTTCTGGAGTGCGAAAGAATTATTATTTTTTTATTTTATTTTATTTTTAGAAACGAGAAATCTTCGTCTGGCTTCCATTTGGTTTTGCCGAACTCTGGAAGTTATTCTCCACCTACTCAGTTCTTTTTTTCTAGTACTGAGGAGACAGGGGAAAGAAAAAAGAAAAAAAGATTATATTTCCAGATGAGAGATTTTCAAGTCAATGGAATTAAGTTTGTGCTGTATTTTTGGTAAGTTAAATCTGTGTGCTTGGATTTAGCAAGAAAATGAGTAATGTGTTTCAGTTCACATGTGGAGGTCATCGCTATAGACCATTTCTTTATAGACCAAAAGCTGCATTTTCATCCAGATCAGGAAATTAAACATAATCCACAGTCAATTTCCCTGGATCAAAAGCAAAAGGGTACATTTTCTTTTGTCTGAGAGTTTTTGCTGGGCAGCTACATTAGTAATTGATATTCTGGAGAATGGTAACTAAAAGCTAGAATTTCTTGTTAAAATTAAAAGCAACTTCACTTAGCCTCTGAATCTTTTATTCAGTTTACAACACCTACCATTTTTGCTGCACCTGACAGAGCGTATAGTCTAATTAAACAGGGAGTTTATCAACATCTAAAATTTTGTTCACTATTTCCAATTACTTCCTGTTACGTACTGTTAAGGTGAACCTTAATGATCTTTTAAATTCATTTCAAGCCTTTATTCATGTGGCATATATTCTTTTGGCAGAGATGTAGTCTGCAAAATTCTGACCTTCAACTGTAGTATTGTAACATACAAGGTTAACTCGTGACAGTCTACCACATTGTACAAGTCGAGTTAAAATCAGAGACCCTCAAAGCCAAGACACCTGTTAGCTAAATTTCTTTAAAAGATGAAATATCTCTCCAAAGGTCTGTCCTTGGTGTTCACAGACCATCAACACAAGTTGGAACTTTGTAAATAAACACATAAGGTGCAGGATTTCAATTACTAGAGGGCTGGGAAGCAGGCTGCCAGGCATGTAACAAGTTACGGAGATTTACTGGGCTTTAAATAAACTACGCATCCTTTTGAAGGATGAGTGCCATAGGTTGTGGCAAAGAGTAACATGGTGAATTAATTCTTGCTTTATGTTTGGAAGAGTTTGACAGTTACTTACTCTTTTGTCACACCCAAAGAATTTTATCAAGCAACTTCCACAAATAATTCTTGAAGTAAAGACTCTTAAGGTCTAAAGTGTTTCGAGTACGAAACTTAAACAACACTCATTGGTTCAGATGACTCACACCGGGTTTTACCACTTCTATTTCTGCTGGCTAAGTCAGTTCCTAAATACTGTTTTCCGAGTATGACTTGACTAAAAGCAAACATTCAGTAATATTAATTTAGAATAAATTACTTTTGCAGTCAGCCCTGCCATAAAGTTCATTCACCAAGACGGTCACAGAAAGTGAGTCATGAAAGAGACAAAAAATAAATTTAATTGGGGAGAATATTAACATGAAGCTATTTATTAATTTAATAATTATCTTCAAGACAAAGATGGAAATTAATACTGGAAAATATCCAACGTTGGTACATAAGGAGAGCAAAATATCTGATTTAAACATGTGAAGTGGAAAAATATTTCAAAACATTTGTCCTAAGCCAACAATAAAGCCCTGGCAATAATAATTTTGGATGACCACGGTATGGAAAACTGATCTTAACAATAATGACTTTCAAAGACTTAAAGCAAAAATCTTAGCATTTTTCAAAGACTGCAAATATCTAAGGTATTAGGTTAGCTACTCTCCAACTAGGAGTACATCTCTCTTGTTGAACCACCTCTATATCCATGAACTTAGCATGATTTATCAGCTATCTTAAGTTAGATACTCATAGTAACATTCTGATACTCTTGAGGTCATAATAAATGCCTTAGCTCTATGCTGCTTTTTTCTCCATATGACAGCTGTTCTATTCATTGAAAATTCTCTTTAAGATTTTCACAATGACTCAACAGAACTTCACCTCAGTGATTATCAGACAAGTCTTGTGTGCTCTCCAGGAAAGACTTCTGCTCACCGTATTTACTTCCTTAAATATGCTGGTAAAATGACTGGTAAAATTAGACATGTCCTTATGCGTGCCCCCTCCCCCCGAGTTGTCCCAGTGCTAAACTGGGCCCAGAATGTCTTCTCAGAGGACGTTAAACCCAAACATTCAGATAAAAGATGATTGACATAACTTCTAACTTATTAGAAAGACAGTTCACTCAGAATCATAATCCTGCCTGGTAGCTTCCTACCCTAAGTGTTTGCCATTTTGCAGTTGGAATAAGAGGCGTATATTTCAACTACACACAGCAGCAGCATAGCACAGTGTCAACAGAGGAAAAAAGGACTCTATGCTTTTCTCAGTTGGTTTTTAGTTTCTTTTTTTTTCTTTTACCATTACTATTTTTCTTAAACTCTCATCTGGCTTTCTACTTGTGGCCCCTCAATCTATGAGATTATCATCGGGATCGTTAGTACGACATTCCACAGCTCACTTTTCCAGAAATCTAAAAGCTGTGCCCCCAGGGCAGCTGATCTGTGCTGATATTGACAGAATTTGCACCAGCAAACCAGCACACCATTACAGAAAAAAAACCCCCAAGCATTAAATTGCCCTGAATCAAATGTGAGCTGTCCTTCATTAATATCAGACACCCGTTTCACGGGATCCTCACTAACTTTCAAATACATAACTCGGTATACATGCCAAGTGGAATTGAAAACAGCTAGAGCTGGTTTGGTTATGTGGGGAGGTTTGTTTTGTTCCATTTTGTATTCTACTGATACTCTATATTCCCTGAGGTCTCAGTGAAGTAGAGATCAAGAAATGTATCTAAGATTGAAATACAGAGAAGTAAGATGGTGCTATTAAGACATACCGGGAAATGGGACTGATAACAGAAGTAGAATTGGGAAAGGTTTTGGGGAAGCTAAGAGGATTGTAAACTCTCTATGGAAAAGGAGAAAAATAACAAGAGTTCCACAAGTAATGAATGTGAAACAGAGAAATTGAAACAGGTTGAGAGGAAGCAGGACAGGCAGAACATAAAAAAATAAATTGAAGTCAATCATTCCTTTATCTTCTTTTCTGAAAATAAAGACTCAAATAACAGAAAACATAAAAAAGATTTTCTACTTCTAGGGACAGGGGGAAGAAAGAAGCCTAACACCAAAATATAATAAAACCCACACAGTAACTGAAAAACATTTTTGCTGGTTGACATTTCATCTTGACAAAAGTAGGAAAAGTCAAGCATTCAAGAGCATCTCATTAATAACTCATACCTTCGGGACCAGGCTTGGAGTGATGCAGACAAAATAATGTTTGCACTGGAACAGTGATGCACTAACATTCATTCCCTGTGGTGCCACACATCATCTGTAACACTCTACGCATGCATGCACTTTCAATCAACTTAGGAGAAACAGGGCTTAGAGGATGAGGACTATTCAGCCACCTTTATTATCTGGGGGTTATCAAGTTCACTCATTTCACAAATATTATTTGCGTAAAGATTATGTTTAATTAGATCTCTTCGGACAATGTTATGTTACCTAAAAAGAGAAACCTTTCAAAAAGTGATTTTGACTGAGGTCACTTAAAACCCTGTGTTGAATTTACTGGTCAATAGCAGCTGAGCCAAGTGGACTCCTCAGTCTCAGAGAACCCTTAACTCTGTGCTTCCCCGACCCAGTGATTTCACAAGTGCACAAACTGCAGGGAACCTGTTCTACTTGGCACCCTGGAAATCCTAGGCAGAGCCACAAAGCAAGTGAGCACACAGCAGCGAGACAAACATTCAGATCCACAGCCCTTCAGAGATTCAGACACTGCATGCTTAACTGAACTTTTCAGTAATTAAAATAAAAAGCAACACCTCTCAATCATCTCAGAAGCAAAGTCATATATACTAAACGATTCAAAAAAAGCAAGGATAAGAGGAAAGAATATTCTAGCCATGACATTTTTTTCAAGTCAAAGGATACAGTAGAAAAACAGCAATTAGATCATCTAGTCTATATCCTTTAAGCTAAAGACATAGTCCTCCGAGAAAGTTTCAGACATTACAGGGATGTTATTCACTCTAGTACTGAGCCAGAAAGCCATGGAGATACTGGTTGGAGCTACTACAGTCTCCAAAATTTAGTAGAACCTAAAACAAAATTTTTTGTCA
>NW_008795365.1:353518-368853 GCF_000699145.1 Aptenodytes forsteri | reverse complement strand
GAGGGGCAGAAATCTGCTAAAAAGCTCAAAGTTGTGGGTAGGAAAACCAAAAGCCTCTCAAACCACACAAACATTTAAAAAAAGTAGTTAAGGATTTTCTGAGAAAATGAAAAGTAAACCAGCAAAAGACTGTTCAGTTGTATTAGTGAAAACAAAACCAGAAACAAAGAAAAGAATAATCAGGGTTGCTAATGCAGCGAGAACAGAGTTTAAAGACAACCTTGCTATGTCTCCAAAACTTAACATTCTGACCATTATCAAAGCACGGTTTATGATGATCATGGAATAAAAAGCAGAATAGATAATGGAAAGAGGGTATGGAAATTACAAAGCTTGTGGTAGTAGCCGAACAGTAGTTTGCTCAAATAAAGTTAAAAAAAAAAAAAAAAAAGAGGCTAGTACTGCCAAAAGAACAAAGGTGTGTAAAGAAACTCTGAATATGACAACACTGGAAATTGGGAAGAATAGGGTTAAAGAATAAACTAACAATTTAACAGTCACAACAATAAGGTTCTGGTACAACCCTTATAAAATTGGTGGGAACCAGGGAAAGAATTCATTTTAAAAAAGAGCTTAAGAAGGTCAGAAAAGAAAGGCATTACATGGTTTACAAATCCAGTCAACTAGATTGATCCAGTCCCAAACCCTGTATTCCTACAGATCTTCCTATTGCTACAGAAATATTCTGGAAAAGAAGAAGGAAAAAAAGACAATAAGAGAACAAAGCCCCTGAGAAAGCAGTCAGAACAGTGCATTTGTGTCAGAAAACGAAGAGACGGCTTGTACCAGAAACCGTTCCTAAACACATAGTGCCATACTGGAAGGGCTGGCAACCACTGACAAAAGGTTTTTATATCAAAAAGCAGCCTAATTTAGGACTCATCTGAAAAGAATCAATAAAGGAAGACCATCAATGCCTTGCCAGACTCATGTCTAACTTCTGCAGTTTCTATTGCCACTGTCAACTCCGTGCATTGTTTCAGTTCCTGCAATTCACTGCACTGTTGCTTGACACAAAACTAAAAAACAGAGGAGCAACTCAAGCACATCAGGACCATAACTTTGTTCCAAGTTTACTGGTGGTAAATAGGCAGAGACATAATGTGAGGCAGATGAAAACCCTGTGTCGCTAACACTTATGGTGTTGAGTATTTGTGGGTGATGTCGCATCCTGGCATGGAGATACTCCATTTACAGATGAACATTTTAAAGCAATAATGGTCTCACCTGATTATCACATCTCACTGCCTGCATCGCAACGACTTAAGTGGTCCAAGCTGGTATCTTATAAATGCTCCTACCCAGCCCCATAATTCTTCCAGAAAAATAAGAGACTAGTCTTTTGGAAGAATACAACCTCTTGTCTGAGAAGCCTAGCACAGAGCTGATGCTGCCACTGACCTTAAACAAGGACACCTAATGAAGTCATGGCCAGCATCAGCCATCAACCTACATCACTTTATCCCTCTTCCTCCACAGTGGCAACAGCAACAGTCTGCGTCTGAAACAGTCTGTCTCCCCCCTGCCCCCACCAGTTTCCTCTTTCCTTACTTCCCTGAAGTAACAGTACAACCCTACCTGGCTTCCATGTCCACCTCACACCGTCAAAGCACAGCACAACTGTGACGGAACATATAATACCTCTCTTAGGAAAAAAGAGGAGGCAGAAAAAAGCCTTGTGTGCAGAGAAAAGAGTCCAGGTGTGCCTGGGAAACAGGTAAAGAGGCTGTGTGCAACTAGAGCTATGAAGAGAAAGCAGAGTCCACAGGAAAGAGCAAACTAAGAAAAGCTGCTTCCTGTTCCTCTAGCTGACCTACCTTCAGCTGAAGATTCCCTTTCTCCAGAAACAAAATACTTTTGGCCAAGAACCTTTAAAACCTGTTCCTACCATCAGGACTGAACTGGAAAAAGACATGTATTTTCTTGAAAAAATTATTCTCATGTCACCATCACCAACACTCAGCTATACACTGAACCATCAGAGTTCTGTGAACGTCAACAAGTCCTCCACTATCAATTTCTTTGGCCGCAAAATCTACCCAAACTTGGTCTACCACAGGACTGTATTTATTGCCATAACCCTTACTGCAATGAAGCACTTACCTGTGGGAAGTCCTTTTCCCCTCAACCTCTCCCGAATAGCCTGGCTCCTGTCTGGCTGCAATTTTTTATCTCCATTGCAAGAAAGTTGATCCACCTGCAAAACAGGCAGTAATGCAAAGTCAAATGCAAAGTCAAATATTGAAAGAGCTCACATTAGTATGAAACAAGTGTCCGTTACTTAGATGCACAACGTAAGTCAGTGCCAAACAGTGAAGTTCAAGTTCAGAGTGGAAGTTCAAACTTTTTTCATAAAAAAAACCCAGGTTCATCAGTGAGAACATCCCCTAGAATAATCCATATTTGAATAATCTGTGCATTATTTTTACTACACGTTTGGTCTACTTTTTTCCACTAAGTGTAGATTAAGTTCACAAGCATGTAGCTGAAATACATTCCATCCCTACAGCAAACTGAAGAGACAGCAACACTTGAAAACCATGTTCCATGGTTGCAACATGACTGGAACTTGTGATTGGCCTGATGAGTTTTCTGTGTAACCGGAAGAACTGTCTTGTACCTGATAGTTTTACGCTGATACCTCACACAACTTATTACACATGTAAAATCTCATGCACTTGTAAGAAGTCTCTTCTTTAGCCCCTCAGGCACATTCCTTTCATGTGTCAGGCTTAACTACTCCCATTAACTTTTAACTTTTTTTTTTTTTTAAATCACTGCTTCCCTAAAAAAAAAAAATATTTCACACATACAATCATTCAAAGAGCTTATTTGCTACAACAAAGAATCTTTAGTGAGATCTTTTGATATGGCGGGAATCAGCATTACTTGGACAGTGGCTTAGCTGGGACGTGGGAAAGAAATCAAGCAGCCTTCTATCCATTACAGTTACAATGCAACTCAACTAACAGTAAAAAGATTGAATCAGTCTTGTGCCATATTGCCCTTTACAAAGCACATTAACATGGAAAGTGAAAACATTCAAACAGGACCTCTCAGCTGTGCTTCATAGACCACCAAATGACTAGTTATAAAGCTAAGACTTCTCTAGTCTTTGATAAGGCCAATCAAGACTGGTGGCACGCTTATCTTGGAATAGCAAGTTGTACTATGGTTCTGAAAAAACAATTTTATATGCTTTTCTTATTAACTTATAAATTCCAGCACACATACAGAGCACTAAACATTAAAAACAGCAGGGATGTCTAGCTAAGGTGGACGAAAACACTGCAGCACAGCTATGTCATTGTTGTTCTGTCAACACTCAGTTCTATTCGGCTATTTTGTTCTTGTCTTCTTGCAAAGCCAATGCAGTGACACATTATGAATTAGGTTAAAAAGGTTACTGGCAGAGAAAATCTAGAAGATTAGCAAAACTTCAGCACTGGATAACCGCCAGTAGTCCTGCCCCTTCATTATCAACATGGTATAGGGGACAGGAACACACTTGCTGGATTCAGCTCTCCACTGGATTTCAGTACGTGCATTTGGGACCACTACTGCTGTCTTTGGCAGGCCGGTCTAGATTAGTCTGTCACACTCAAACAACCTCAGACTCCCTCTGAAAGCCTGCTAACAAGAACAAGATGAGGAAAAGCAGAAAATTTGCTAAGCAGAAAGGACCATTAAGAATTTGGAGACTAATGACTCTTTCTCCACAGTGGCTGTTTCTATAGCTTGTGGCCCAATTTAAGGTTTGGATCTTTATTTTAATAGCTTCACTGCTTAAGGCCTTGTAGGCCTTTATTTCATTGAATCACAGACTAGTTCCACTTGGAAACTACACAAGACTTCAGACATTACAGCAAGGAGCACCGGACTGACAGACATAAACTCACAGACTAGACAATGCTTTGTGGAGCTCAGGCTCAGCACTATTTCTGGAGGCCTGTCATAACCAGCTGCTGCCAAATATTAGACAAAGGCAGGGACCTCTCACCTCATGCAAGCGTTTCCCAACCAGTTTTATGAAGAAACTATTTAATAATTAGATCATAACAATTTTTTTTTAAAGAAGGAAGCATTATCAAGTCAAACATTTTTCCTGCAATATCAGTGCTGTCTCTCCAGACACCAATTTCTACATTGGAGCTCAGGCTCAGCACTATTTCTGGAGGCCTGTCATAACCAGCTGCTGCCAAATATTAGACAAAGGCAGGGACCTCTCACCTCATGCAAGCGTTTCCCAACCAGTTTTATGAAGAAACTATTTAATAATTAGATCATAACAATTTTTTTTTAAAGAAGGAAGCATTATCAAGTCAAACATTTTTCCTGCAATATCAGTGCTGTCTCTCCAGACACCAATTTCTACATTTGGTGCAACCCCATGGGGGGTGGGGGGGAAAGGACTTGCAATGATATAAAACCAGATAAAATTCAGGACTATCATGGGATATCATTCCAGCAATTATAAACTGCTTGGCATTTGTTATAATTATAAACAGAACACAAGGAAAGCAAGTACTGGCCAGAGAACAATCTAACAATATTGACAATTTACAGCCTTTCTTTCTACTCAGAGCTTTGAAATTATTTAAGTATTCTGAAGTTACATTGTAATGTTTTAGGTGAAGGGAGAGGTTGCCTGTCAGGAATAGTAACTTTGTAAGATGAGTTCATGTAGTTTGTTTCACTTCTGAAAACAGTTTAACAACATTTGTCACCATTAGACAATAACGTCCTCCACAATTATCACATCCAAGAGCTGAGCAGAAGTGCAAGAGAACTGGCACACCACCTAAAAAGTCCCTCTTCCTGTTAATAAGCAACTCTCCAAAAGTCGAGCATAACTTTAAAAAAGAAAATTCACAGCAATCATTTTTGAAGCATTTCAAGTAGTAACAAGTCTAAGGCTTGCCCCAGAGTTCATCATCTTCTTTGTTCTCCCATTTTTCCCTACTCTTCTTTCAATGAAGACAAACAGTTCACAAAATTATCTTCCTCAGAAACAGCAGTGGTGAATGCATATTCCAGGAGGAACTGTCAAGTGCACAAACTGTTACAAGGGGAGAGAAGCAATTCTCTCCTTTCAACACTGACCCTTATCAAAATTGCAACACAGTAAAACAAGAGGAAGAATGACTGCAGAGTGACTGTGAATTAGCACCTTTGCTGTCTTCCTGCTCATCTCTATTATTCCTCAAATGCTGACACAGACTTACCCCAGACAGGCTTCCCAGAACCAGTCTGACCAACTGTTTCACATATGAAAAAGAAGGGGCACAGTTACTGTTCCTTATGTGGGCACTGCAAGCATCCAGAACAGTCCGTACAGATACGCGGGCATAAATGACATCTTCACACATGCCGAGGAGTATGCTGTTGAGATGATCTCCAAGTTTGATAGGCTAGTGACAAACGAAAACAGGAGGGATAGGAGAATGAGTTTTAATAGTGACTTCTGGTACACACAGAAACAAAAGACATTCAACACAGTAAAATAACTATTCACGAGACTTACTGCCTACATTACCTGAGTGCCAATTTGAAAGTCATCATCTAGGTGGTGAAAAAATAGCGGTTGTAGATCAGGGGACAGGCATTCAGCATCTAGATTCGATTCCTACTCTACAACAACCTGGTCCAAACAAGCTGCCTGATCTGTAAGGTCAGGACACCAACGCTTTCCTTTCTCAAGAGCTTAATGACTAGTGAAAAGGTTCAGAGGAAATTTTCTTTGTTGTTTTTGAACATTCTGCCAGTCACAAGCATAAAACTCAATCCCCATTACAATTATTTTGTAATCCTCTGTCTGCTATGCTCATTTTCTACAGTTCCTCACCTCACCAATATTTTGCAGCAGCTGTGTTAGCATTTCCAAAGTCCAGTGACATCATCAAACAATATCAACAAAAAAGTAAGGAATAAAACAGCAAAGCCACTGGTTAAGGAAACAGAGCTTCATAGCTGCAGGACAACACCCATATGGTTAAGAACAATCTAATTTAATTCTGCTCTACCCATTCAGTTAATCCAGCACACTGTACGTGGAATATCACGCTGCAGGGTATGCAATAGTCAGCGATAACACTTGATCTCAGATGCCACAGGCTCTTGGGACTTGAGCTTTCTGATCTGCAACTCTCCCAAAGTGGGTGGTTACCCACAAAATACAAGCATCGTCGTGCTTTTTGCATCACAGAGCACTTCAAACCATTACAATCTTCCAATCTTCCCTGTATTAGTACTCTTAAACTGCACCATAAAAAAAAAAGTATTCTGGACCACCCTGATTTAATTAACATAGGCTTTTCCAATCTATCTGTTTAGCGCTTCTAAATAACTGTAAAAATCACTCTTGTATTCAACCACACTCCCAGCAGAGAAGCAGGTCATTAACCAACACAGGCAGGCAAATATGGGAAAAAAAAAATTAAAAAATAGGAAGATCTGCACATGCAAATTAACACTTAAAAATAATGCCATACACAGACTGTCCTTTTGCCTCCACTAACTCCACAGGGCAGAGGCACCTGTGAGTGCATGAGAACATCCCAAAGGTAAATTCTAGACTTCTGCTCCCCCTTTCTTTCCAGGCATACCTCACCACACTGTCTTTGGAAAAATATTGTTATATCAAAAGGTAGACCACTCCTTCCCACTGCATTACTGTGAAACTGTTGCTACAATCTAATACCAAATGAAGAAACAAAGAAAAAGGGGACTAAAATTCATGCCTACTTTCTGCTTAACACCTACCCCTACCTAGGTCACTCTCCCACTGCTGCTGAATATGGTTCCTTTCATCTCCTACAAGACAGGAGAGCAAAGAAAGGGGATCGCTGTCTAGGAAAACACTGGGGCTTCTGGGACAGGCACAGTAGGCATTACAAATAAGTATCCCTAAAACAGTCATAGCTTCAAATTTTCTGGCTTTTGCATTCAGGCAGCTACTTCCAAATCAGTACAACCGAGAACCCAATTACCACTCTGTTAAAGAAAATATTAGGAACTGAATGCTTAAATTGCTAAAGAGCCTTTCAAAATTTCCTTCTTTACCCTTACACATAACACCAACTAGTAGGACTGAACCCAAATATGAAACAGAAATAGCTTATCTCCTTGAGCTGCACAATGCTCTGCCGAATCCCACAACTCCAAGTCCATCATCAAATGCTTTTTTTGATGCATTTCATCTTATTCACTCTTTTAGATATTGACTTCTAAAAGTTTAATTGGGGATGGGGAAGGAGCACCCAGAAAGATGACGAATGACATCACCTTCAGTCAGTTTTGGAAAGACAGTCTAGGAGTTCTGCCGGGTGTGTGAAATAACCCCATTGAGCAATAACACCCAGCTCTAAGCAGTCTGCAACTGTGTCTGCATTGACTGACAAGTCAATAGCAAGAGTCTACTCCCTATTCCAAACAATTCATACCCTTTCTTGGCCATTGTGTAACATAAGTATCTGTATGTGCCAAGTCCAGACTCACAGAAGTTACAGCAGCATAGAGAACGAGTTGCTTTATTACGAGTAAAGCAACAATGTTACTTAAATATTTGTTTTTATATAAGCCTAAACCAAAACAAATCATTTTCTCCTTTGTCAGCAGCTTAAATTGTTGTCTTTCAGCCTGTGACACTACAGGATAGACTAGCCCAGATATATCTTCATGGAAACTAACAGAAATGTAGCATCAGCACCTTCTTTCTGCAAGACACCACCACCACCACCCTCACACACTCCACAGGAAAAAGCTCCAAGTACAGGAAAGAAATCTTACTCTTCAGTGTCTCATTATGACACCCTGACACGTTAACTCAAACGCAGATTCAGTCAAACTATCAAGTCTGAAGTTGCAATATTAAACAAAACCAAATCTAAAAACTTACCTGACTTTGAGGAACTTCATGGTCAGCTCCCCAAAAGAGTGCCATACCGAGAGAATAAATATGGACCTGTCATAAGACACAAGACATTTGTCAACTCACTGAACAGGACTGGAAATGCAAAGCAGAACTTTAAAGTAGAGCAGCTAACTTAACAGCATTTCGCCTATATATATTCCTGGTGTTTAAGCTCAGTTGTCTTTCAAACTGTTCTCCTTTGCCATGAGGGTCAGGGAAGCAAATCCTACTGCTACGGAATGTACTGCATCTAACCGGTGCCTCTTTGTCTTCTCTGTTCAATTTCAAGTTTTCATCTCACATTGAAACCAGAAGCACATGTAATCCATGCGATCAGCCTGGTGTGGGGTACAGACTGCATGGTTGTATCCAAGGATCCTTAAAACTTTAGTCTGAAGGCAAGGCAGACCTTAGCAGGACTCAAACAGCGGGCTACTACTGTCAAGAGATCCCTAAGATTGGGATCAAAGGAAAAAAAGGAACAAACAGGAGTCACCTTAGTTTTAAGATACAAATACACTAATCATTACATGTATCATTAACAATTAATATCAACATTAATGACACTAATATCTTTACCATATTAAGCCCATTGGGACAGGGAATAAAACCTTTAAATACGGCAGAATTAAGAGCACAAACACATACTGCCACTGCGGGCGACTGTGAAAACAAAACAGGTAAGTGCAGAAAAAAAGCAGTTTTTCTGGACTGTATAAGTAACATACACTAGTGATGGCTCTTTCTACCAAGTTATTAGTAACATTTGTGCTACTTAAAGCAACAAGTTTATTAAATAATTGTGCAGGCAATGAACAACAATTACAGGGACAGTGATAAATTAAAAGTGATTCACTTAAGTCAGCCTCTTCACTAACTAAAAGCAAAACATCTTACTTAAATCCTAGGTATATACATCAAGATCTGTCCAGACCCAGGCACTTCATACACAGATTTTAAAAACTTAGGTGTAAATTTAGTGTACAAACGTAATGGATGAACTGAAAAGAACCTATGAAATGATAAAAATAATTTTCTTCTTCCCATACTAAATACGTAGAGTTGTTAAAAATCATATATCTAGAACCAGCTTAACGTCATACAAGAGAATTCATCTCTCTACTGAGGAGTCTCTCAGCCTACTCAAGACAACAAAATATATTCTCGAAGACTCAGAAAAAGGATGACGCATGAATGTTTTTCTTTTTAGACCAGATCGCTTGAAAGACATTATATCATTACTGCACTGTGCCAGGAATTAACCCCAAAACACAAGTATGATGTATTTTTAGATTTCTATTATAAAACAGAAAAAAATTTCCTTTTTATGTATTCGGAAGAGAAATACACAGCTTTGTGACAGAGTAAGGAAGTAATTACTAAATACACTTAGAAGCAACATGTTATTAAAATTGTTCTTGTAAATTCAACGTGCTTTATTAATATAAAATTGGAATTCAACGTACTCAGAGAAGCACTCCAATCCTAAAATTCTGCCACTTAAATCTTGGGGGATGGTCTCTGTCTAGCACAGTGTATGAGTCAGCGCAGGACAGAAAGGTTTCCATCAGTATAGGGCAGCGATATACCAGATACTGCTGACACATGGTTACTCACTGGTACAGTTCAGTCCAGCTGACTGATACTAAAGATGAAGGAACGGGGTCAGCTGGTGTGCATTCAGACACAGATGTGCAAGAAAGAAATTCAGGTAGAGAAAAACAGGGAAATGATGTTTTTCTTTGTGATAAAGCTGGAACAGAACCATGGAGAATTTCTTTGCAATCTTGCTCAGAAGGGAAAAAAGGAGGCAAATTTTGTTGCCAGTGGCATGTTCTGGCAGGACTGCAGCAGTGTTGTACACAGGTGCAGATGAAACACAGCTTTATGCTAGACGCAAATATGTAGCCAGCACTGTGTACCTAACAAAGGCTCACCCATCAGCCTCCCCTCCCAGAAAGAAGGCACTGGCCACCAAAGTAAGGTCTCTCTGTTCCATACAAAGAACAGAATAGGACAGAAGTCACAGACGAGCATCAAGGGTTCTCAGTTAATACAACTGCCCCATTCAACCAGAAACTTTATCTTTCAAATACTGAGAAAATTATTCCGTATCTGGTTTATTACCCATTACCCTTTCAACTGAAATACTAGAAATTCTTCCTTACATATGCAGATATACCACAGCTATATAGAAAAAGATTAATATACTTTCAGGGTAATAATGCATGCAAAAAAACCTTTTCAGAAAAAAAAAACAAACACCACACCTACACAAAAACAAACAAACAAAAAACACCAAACAAAAAAAGCCCCCCAACCCCTCCCATCCCCTAAAAATGCAAGAACAGCACTTAAGTCTATCATCAAAATTGTTAATTCTGATCAGAGGAGTGGTCATGGTCCTAAGTCTGTAGGTGTTCAAGAAGCGTTTGGACAACGCTCTTAGATATATGATTTAATTTTTGGGTTGTCCTCTGTGGAGTCTGGAGTTGGACTTGATGATCCTCGTGGGTCCCTTCCAACTCAGGATATTCTATCATTCTATGATTCTAAGCTTCAACATAATGGAAGATATTTCCAAAACTGAGAAGTGCATCATCTTCAACAAAAATATTATTGTACAACCATGCAATCAGACCTCTAAATTAAAACATGCTACCCTACTAATCTGAAAACAGCTTTCAAAATAAAAGCGAAGTGAAACAGTTTGTAAAGTGCTACTCCATCTACTCCATCAATAGTATTTCAAGCTTTATATTAACTTAAGGAGGTTTTCCAAGTACAGCATTTCAAAGTTACTTGCAAGCCACTACTACGTAAAAACCAAAAATATATCCACTATGTATCAACTAAACTCATTTTTGGATTTTAACATAATGCCTGCACACATATCATGCAACTCTCTCCTACTTTATACACCTTAACTTCAAAAATCAGATAGTCAGATTTCTGCTTGACTGGTGTTTGACCATTCCCCTTACAGATTTCTAACTGCTTATTATAGTTTGACAGCCTTAGGTTGTGCCAAATAGTCAGGAGGGGGGGTGGGGGGTGGGGGTGTGTGTGGAAATCGCACAACAGTCTGTTTACAAGATCATCACTGCTTGAGGTTTGTGCAACATTATGTCAAGTTCCTTACATAAGAGAGAATTCCAGAACGAAAACTAGGCAAAAACCATGTATTGAAAAATTGCGTTGTAAAAACCCAAGAATTTTGCTAATTTCAAATGATCAGTAATAAGTAAGTGTTTTTGTACAATACTACCTAATAAGCATTCATATTTAAAAGAGACTTCTCTCTCTCTCCAGATGAGGTAACCTTTGATTTAAAGGCACATAACATCCATCTCTTGAAAATGAAAGCATTTATTCAAAAATTCTAGTGGTTTTTTTTATTATGATACTTTTAATATTTTCCACAATATATAAATCAACATCAAATTCATTTCCCAAATTAATCTTTCATTAAAATTTTGAATGGTTTGCTTACTCTATTTCCAATAAGCTTGCAGTTACCTTGGACTTATTTTGTGTTCAATTTGACTGGGTGTCTTGGAATCAAAAGGGTATTCATTGACTGACTATCATTTTTTTCTAATATTTATCCTTGAATATACTGTTACTTTGTGTTAGCAAGTAAAGACATAACTCAAGAGACAAATGCAACCCTGTCACTGTCTGTTACAAGGCCTTCAGAAACAAGACGTTTTTCTGCCTTCAGCAGCTTTCAGACATGGTCCGATTTCAGAACAACAACCAAAAAGGAAAACACTGAAGATTTCCAGTAAATTAATTCAGTGAACAACAGCAAGTTGTGACCAAAAAAAGTTTAAATATGTTAAAAGTTACCAGAGTCAGCATGTGCAAAGCAAGATCTAAGAAACATGAAGTCAACGTATGAAGACAAATAACCAGTGTACCATCCAACACACAGTTTAATACAAATGTAAAGGGAAACAGTCAAAAAAAGAAGGATGCACATATAAGTTATTTATCAGCCCTACTAACTTCAGCTAATAAAGCCATGATAGGACAAAAGTTGTTGTACAAAGCTATGTTTCAGGTAGCTTTCTCCTTCCATATAAGCAAGTAAGCAAATAAACCCAAGAGGACTGATATGTTTGAAGCATTTCGCACAAATATACTACACTGTGTAGTTCCCAACCGGGGGATTACAGACCAGTATTACAGATACTCCAGTCTTTTTTTTTCCTGATGCATTATCAAAGATTATTTTATATATACTGGTATATACCATTGCCATCGTGAAAAGACTTCAATTCTTTGTACATTTCTAAGAATTCAACTGGAGGGTCTCACATGAGTGAATGTAGGATGAGTAACTCACAGATCCCATCTTCAGATTATGGCTGTCCTTCACTGCACCCAGACATGACTACCACAATGGGAGAACAGCTATGTGATTTATCCACAAGGTTTTAAACTGAGAACAAGAATGGTAGCAGCAAGTTTTCTTCAAATGTTTTTGTACCATCCCAGGCTATCAGAACAGTTAATTTTTCCCCCCAGTGTGTGCAAAACACACGCAGAAATCAAGCAGAGTTCAAACACAAAACAGGTTAATTCATCTCAAGCCCAAAGCCTGAAGCCTCAACCTAATGCTAAAGCTGAATACCACAAGCTGGTTTTATTTAGTTTATACATGACTGTATGAGTAATTTGCTTATGTAAAGCCAAAGCATGTCTATTTCCACATCCAATTGTTTCCCAATGAAAACAGCAACACAGTTGCTGCAGCCTAGAGTCTCAATTTTGTCATCACCTTCCAGCAAGCAAGGTTATACTGATATCGTGAAATAAATTCACACAGCCATAATCAGAGAGGATTAATCAGCGCTGCATATGTGCAGAATGCCAGTATTTGGCCATCGCCTATTGATATGCTCTGTGCTGGAGTTTACAGGCCACAGTGGTCCCTCTGAGTATTTCCTTCCAAAAGATTAAGATAAAGAAACATCACAGCATGGCTTTTAATAGTAACAGTTCTCTCTATTTCCAAAAGAAAAAAGTAACATACTGAATGAATACTAGCACAGAACAAAGAATGCAATCAGCTCTGACGAAGGTCACAAACATGTAATTTCAAAACTTTTTTCTGGTGTTTTTAAAGGCCTGTTTTGTATATTAACTTCGGAGTTGGCACTAGAGGTAATGTTACTGTCTTCAACAGTGTTGTTTCTCTTGAAAGAAGATAAACAATTCCAACAGTACGACCACAGAACTTGGCAGCTGCATCCTACATAACTGATCTCGAATTCGCATTGATGTCAGTGTTTTTACTTCTCTATTAAAACTTTCAACCTAGGTTGCTAATTGCTTATAATTTTGTCATAGATAAAGTTATATACGTATTTTATTATACCATTAATTTTTACTATACTGCAGGGCAAGAAGGATGTCTAAAGGGCTTGCAAGTAACTGAAGAAACAGTGATTTTTGGTGATATAGTCCTAAATAAAACTGACTATATACAAGGTTTACAAGAAAAAAAGCTGCAAACCAAAATACTCAACACAGAAGAACGTTTTAATAGTCCTTGTGCACACAACAGCAATCAATGCTAATACTGGTTTCCTCTGGAGTAAGAGCACGCTGATGTTCTTCCTGGAGGAAGACTGCCAAATGTCGTAATTGTTCCCAGATTACAACACTGGCTGCGGCTAGCCTCCTTCTCTAAGGATTATCGATCCAGAGAAGCCAAGGAGATGGAAATAGAGCTCAGCTTCCTTCTTACTCCCACCTCTAAATATCTTTGACTAGGCCAAGGGAATGGTTTTCTGGGGAAAACGTTACCATTTGCAACAAACTATTGTTAAGAAAACATTTGAGAAGCTAGTCATTTTGACTGTGCGTATCAATGACCTGGAGGAGATAACATATACAAACCTTACCTGAACATTTACCCTTAGGGAAGAGTTAAAAAAGGAATGTGGAAAGGAACAGTTTTGCACACAACTGAGGAATACTTACGTTAATTAAAACAAACTGTTTCTTCTGAGATGAGTGTAGGAATATCCCATTTTTTGAAGCCCTGGACTGCTTGAGTAATTCCTTTGCTTACCTCTCAGATGCATTTTGCCAAAAAAAAATTAAAAAAATTAAAATTGTTGATGTCACTGAAGTCTTTTAGAAAAAGAAGGTGAAGTGTTGCTTACTACTAGTTCAATGGTCAGTTATTCTGTGCAGCCATTGCCCAAGTATGGCTGTCAGTAGCACACACGTGACAGGGACCTGCACACAGACACTTCTTCATAAGTGCATACAGCCATAATCACTATTCCACTTTTACGGACAAAAACAAAGTAGGAGGATCCCTCCCCCTCACACAAAAGAGATCAATAATTACACATACAAATCAAGAACCACAGGGAGACAAAAAGAACAGTTTAAAGCTATTTTGTGAAGGGATCAACAGCAAAAGACAACAGCTGTCTGCCAAGGACAAGGTACTGTACCTTTTCAATGTCTGACAGAGATGATAGAGAATGGTTCTGCAGAACCTCCGGTGCTGTGAACGCTCGCAGGTCTTGTTGGGAGACATTTGCATCGGTAAATGATACACTGCCAGATGGAAGCAACAGGAGAGACCATGGAGAAATGATGAATCCCAGAGCAGTAGGATCAGCTGTATTTGAAAAGAAAAAAAAAAACCAACCCTGAAATCAAAGCAACGTTGTTTGATGCCCTTGCTTGATGTTATTTTATTTGCTCAAAGATAGGTTTAATATCAGCCTACATATTATTAATAGAATAGATTCATACTTCCTTTTCCACCTGTGGTGCTTCATAACCACGACCACCACCTCAATTTTAATCACACTAAGGAGTAATACTTATCTTTCTTGACTATTCTTTGCTATTATTCATACCAGCAAGCTCAGGAAGAGCTGCTAAAACACTCACAAGTTCTCCTGTCCTCAGGTTATTTCATTTATGTTACGGTCAACATAAAATGATCACATATATAATTCCTACAATAAGAATGTAGTTAACTGCTATACTGATACAGGACTGCTGCAGCAGTAATGATCTGAAGAGAGAAGACAAAGTTAGTAGAGAGAGGAAATACTCCTTGTTAGAGTAGCTTATAGAACTGGACAAAACAGAAAAGTTTTGTGGCACAGAAGTCCTTTTTAGCCTAAAGAAAACAAAATATTTCAAAAGAGAAAAAGAAAAGAATAATTCTAGGCAGCAGTGGAAGTGGGCAAAGAATAAACCTGAAACCTTAGTAAGATCGCCCACTCAAACCCTGTGAATAATACTTGAAAATAGCAAAACAAGCACTGAAATCAGAGAACCAAAAGTGACAAAGAAAACTTCCTACACCATGAATATGCAACTTGCCAGCTAGGCTTTTGATGTCTGATAATACTTATGTCAAACTTCTGGCCACAGACCT
>NW_008795365.1:345002-352323 GCF_000699145.1 Aptenodytes forsteri | reverse complement strand
GGAGAGAAACAGGCCGCATGCACGTGGGAAGGTGTTAAACCCCAAAATCTACCTTGAAAGTAAAACTTAACTAAGGCAGGAAAAAGACAGACCATTTCCTTGAGTCAAAATATTTTTTCCTACACCTCATACAGTAAATCAGCTCAGTTTCACTGAAGGAGGCATAAGCTTTTATCTAAGTAAAAATAAAAGTTAACTGTTATTTTTTCATAGGCAAAGAGGCAGTTGGTCTGTTTTCTGCTACATGATATATCAAAGATCTGACGAAACACACATTTGAAGGATAAATCTTTCTTTTCCCTCTACGTAGTAAGCAACAGCAGCAGAATAATAATTTCCTCCTTCAGCTCCACCACTAACAACATTTTCCACTCTCCTATCAGCTCAGGATGTTCCTACACTGCTGGTTCCTAGCCTGTTCAATTATCTTGTAATCTAGAATATTTCTAATCTCCTAGGAAATGTATTAGATTACTGCTTGCAGGTATCAGATGTAAAAGGATCTACCAAGTAAGTCCTTTAATTTCTTCAACTCCCCTTCCTCCAAAAGAAGCTAAGAAATTGCTTTTAGACTTTCCACATTCTGTGATACCAAAGAGAAACTATATTAATAACTTGGCAGTACAATTATCCAGAAAAACGTTCCCAATGTCCAGATCCTGAAGCTCAGAAAGTTTCCCCTCCTACCAATGTGTGCAAGAGATATTCAGTAGAGAACCCAATAATTCATTTTTTAGTGTAACATACACATTTTTCTGAACACACCTAAAATCGCTATGGAGAATTTTGGTTTAAAAAGGAAAAGAGACCATTGAGGACAACAAACATTCTAGAAATGGAAAGATCCTACAGAGTCTACTTCAAGTATTTATTTCAAGTTGTTTGATCACCTGAGAACCAAAGGATTTTGTTACAGTTTTTCTAATGGATTTAAAAATGCCGGTGTGTTTTGCTGAAAGCCAGTATGAGAAGCTTAGGATTCACAGTGTAGAACTGTTTTCCCCCTGCTCTGCTTTTTATGACATACAAGAGAGGCTCAGTCTTCTTGCCTCAGGGGAGTGTATTTCATTGCTCCAGCTTCCTCCCCTGGATCCAAAAGAAGTAAGTAATTGATGGATGGTATCTCTGATCATGTAGGCTAAACCAATTTAAGCTCTCACACAGAACTGCAGAGTTCCCCATGCTAACCAGAGGTGTCACATAAAAAAAAAAAAAGCAGCTCCAAAACACCCTAAAAAATACCAAGTACAAAACCATTCATGATGATCTCTCTCTCATACACAGAAGACAAGATCTCAGTGGGGTTTCCTATCCCATTTCATTAAGTAAAATCGCAAGGGACAAAGCAATATGTTACTTGAACCTACCAATGTCAATATAAGCTAAACTAAATAAAACATATGGCTCAACTAACAAGCTATACAAGTATCTTTCTGTTGCTAGACCTCCTCCAGTGTGACTTCAAATACTTCCAAATAATGAATTTATCAAGATGTTATTAAAAAAAAAATAAAGTCCAACCAACAACCAAAGAATTGCATTTGCTGAGCTACTTGAACAACATTGTATAAATTTGGACAAGAGAAGAAATTCTAAATTTCGTGCAGACATTAATTACCAATCCTTACACTGCAGTACACATTTTCCCTCTTCCCCACAGCAATCCAATCTACCCCTAGCTACAAAAAGATTTAAGCCTGGAATCACTCTCTTTAATGGCCACGACAAAATACCTGCTTGATACAGTAGTAAAAATAATCAATCATGTCCAAGATCATGGTTTCACCGCAGTGTATAGCAAGACATTTGGCATGAAGCAAATGACATTACCTCTACAGACACCTTCTCTTAGCATGACCAACTTCAAAACAAGAGTTTAGAAATATCTCCTATTGTGAAAAACCCATCAAATACGTACATTTAAAAATAAGAGGAGCTGAAGAAAAACTCCCCCATCAAGAACTTTAAACACCATGTATGGCGAAAGTAATGGAAATTGACTTCAACCAACTGAATTTAATAAAATTTTAATTCAGAATGAAAATAACATTATCTGTTCCTCTCAGCCCCAAGAGATGACATTTTGCACTATACCTCTAACCCCACTTCCTCTGAAACAAATCAGAACAACTGCTGTTCACTGTTGTGGCAGTAAGTTCAGACGCTAAACAAAAGAAACGTAAAGATGGAAAGACTCTTCCTATTATACGTACATAAGAAAATATTACATTATATAGCAAAGCATTTTAGTTGGCCATCAACTTCCAAAAATAACCCTGCAGGTAACTACTGGATTTTTTACTAGTTCTGTGTGTATACACCACTGATATAAAAAAATAAACATTTTAAAATATTATAAGATTTCTGCTTAAAAGCCCCAACTCAGGAACCTTAAGTAACGTGGAGGCTTTATCCTTAACTTAACATTTTGAATGACAAAGACTTTAAATACGTATGAACTCTTCATATTCTGAAACATACTACAGAAACAAGAGTTAATGAGATGGAAACACAATTTAGTTTTAAGAACAATTAAAAAAACCCAACACATTTAGCCTGAAGTCTTCCCAATATTAATTTAAACAAACTTTGGAGCATGCATTTGTCCCCTACAGATGTAGAGGCTGTATTTATTGATCCACGTAAAATACTTCTGTCCACACTCAACAATCTTCATGATATGAAGCAATGTACAATGAATGTGATTAATTGTAAGTTTAGAAAAAGGCCTGATTTTGCCAACCTTGTTTTGTTGACTTTTTCTTAGCTTCCTCCTTTAGTAGCTTAACTAATATAGCAGATCATACGGCCTACATCACAACTTTGGGAATCTATTACACCATTACAAAGGATGAGAATAAAATAACTCATTCTCCATTTCCTTCCTTAAGGCATGCATCGCAAACCAAAATGACCTTCTCAAAGCTCCTACTATGCAGATTTAACCTAAGAAAAATATTTTTAAGTAACTCTACTCTTACCCTTTACATGTTTGTACCATGGGGAAAAAAAATGTAACAAAGATGCAATGCATCAAATAGCCAGGGACCATAGGAAAACAACAGAAACTAGTTTCCAGTCATAGTATTCATGTCATCTTCTGTTTAGGCTTTCAGAAGAATTTACAAGAGCAGTAAGGGAAACATACTCCCCAAAATACAGGGGAAAATGAAACAAACAAACAAAGAGATTCCAACCCCTCTTTCTAAAAGCACTGGAATTCAGCACACGGGTCCTGGTCAGTTTTCTATCCAGTAGGCTTTCAACTGTGCTAGAGCTGCCAGCCTTCTGAGTTAACTCCAGAACTATGCAACGTGGTAACAAAACACTTGTGAGAGCACAGTTTATCAAGCAGTGCCAAGACACAGATAAATAGTGTGGTCTTACTTAAAGTGAGAGAGTGAACTGGTTTTAAATACAATAAAAACTGAAATAATCTTCAGCTACACAGCATCTGCCAAACAAATGAAAGACTTTTAAAACAGTCCTTTACACGGCTTGACAGGATACAAGTAGCCAAAGATGAAGAAAACCCACCACATTATAAGAGATAGGAAGTTCAGGTAGAAATTTAAGCTGGATTTATTTTACAATATTGATGGCAGGTAATTTTGAATTCCCAAACTACATACACAATTAAAGCTCCTTCAGTTTTGGTTTTTCCTAATTCTCTCTTAGGCCACAGCCACTAGCAAAAATGGTCAGAAGTGATGTACATTTCAGCTCTTTCAGGACACACAAGAAATACCTTAAAAAAGCACAGAACAACCCAAAAACATACACAAGGTTTTCAACACTTGTCTCATCTTTCTCTTTCTTTGCTCTATAGCCCTCACTGAGACAAGTAAGATTTCTCCTAGCACAAAGAAACCTGAACATTTTTACACTTAGGCCAAGTTGGAGGCAGGCAGACCACCAATGCATCTCTAGACAGGCCAGGATTATGCCAGCACAAGGGACCACTTACGTTGTAAGTCCTATATTCCTTTGAGCTGGTGCAGCATGCCTGGCGTGCAGGGGAAGCAGCATTGCAGCGCCGCTTCTCCCTCTCCCTTGGGCACAAAGGGATGGGACTGAGCAGAGAGCTCTGATGCGATACTGAACCACTTGGAAACCAGCAGCACAGGGAGAAACACTGAGAGGCTAACTGAAATTTACTCTTTCCTGAGAATACTGGAGCAAGAAACAGGGTGAACAATTAGTTTCTGAGATCACCCATGTTGTCCCCGAGATGCTCGCCGGTCAGCATAACACCATACTACACTTTATTGTTACCCTGACCACATCCAGCAGAGAGTTCTGGAAAGACCACAAGTAGTAACCGAGCCTCACTTTGGAGGGAGTGGGGGGTGGTGTGGTGGTGGAAATCACCAAAAACCACAAAAGCCTGATCTCTTTCCTTCTCAGCAACCAAAAGATCAAATGTTACCCGAAAGTGTGTGTGTGTGTGTGTGTGTGGGGGGGGGGGGGGGGAATCATTCCTCAACAGTTACTGGTAAAGGGAAAAAACAATCATTTAACACCTGCCAGCAAGGAGTGGCTGGAAAATCCCCCCCCCCCCCCATTGCGTTTGCCCTCTTGTCAACCAAAACAATCCATTTCCCCCTCCATCCCAACTAGGTCTATGACTACTTGGGACCCACCACTAGTTCCCATCAACACATTTCACACTTTGCCTTCCTTCTTTTCATTACACTTACCCAAGCTAAGCAGATGCAATAGTATGACTGTTGACAAGATTTACAATTGTCCAAAATGTGTCCAAAAACACAACTGTCCTTCTTCACATCCACTTTCAGATGGTATCACTTTTCTTTACATAAATCATTTCCCATATACAAATTTGCAAGACAGTCAATTTGTAAAGTCTCTCTTTCTTTGCTCGACCTGCCTTTCTAGTATCAGACTTGTTTTTTCCCCTCCTCTCCCCCCTTCCTTTAAACACGTCTTTAAACATAGGGTCCAACTATTTTCAGAATCTACAATACACGCTTTAGCATAGGAGGGGCCTAAGTAACATATGAAGTCTTTCCCACTTTCAAGTTTTGATAAATCTTTTCCAGTTAAACCTACCAAATTACAGGGATGCCTGGTTTATAATTCTCAGCAGCAGAGAGCACAGCATGCTCCTTACACTTATATGCTCACATTTGAGATACTTCACTTCAAAGACCTGTTCCTTTGACCTCATGGAGTACTGAGTACAAGATACAGCATGTCTGAAACAGCTGATACACCCTCTCAACAACAAAATAGTTATTGCAGATAATTAAACAGATGTAAGAGAAGGGCAGGTCTGGTATCGGCCTTTTCAAATCTCCAGATTAATCTCAACGTCACTAGTACAACCGATGTCAGATCTGCAACTGAGTACTAGATTGTCTTTCTCCTCCATTTAACAGCTTATAATATGCTGACAAGACAGCTACCAGTGTTGATCTTCTAAATCAGTGATCAGCAACTGGGCATTTCAATCTAATCTTTCATTGCTTATAATGATTGAAATTAATCTGTAAAGTATTTTTAAAAAGTTCAACACCTGTTAGAATTGTAAATACAAATAGGCATAAAAATATACACATTTCTGTATCAGCCACTGAATTAGACATGGTGCGATATGTGATTAACCATGTAAGACATGGATTTTCATTCTGTGCTTCTTTTATTCAGTGCTTTGATGGATGAGAAGATAGACTCACTAAAAGACATACAGAACTTTTATAAATCAAGAAGTCATCAAATCTGTAACAGAAGCTTGTTTGGGGCATTTTTCACTAATTTCCTGAAACTAGTTTAAGTAACAAATTAATTGAAGAACACGTTCTCAGTTGATGGGAGTAATAGCAAGCATTCTCAACTTCAAACAGACTACCAAAACTCTACCAGGATTACATAAATAAATAAATGGTTACTTGGGCTGGTAATTCCTTTGTGTGTGTGTGGTTGCTGGGCTGGTGCGGGGAGGTTGCCAACGGATGGCAATTTAACAGTTGATGATTTCCATGGCCTTTTTATCCCCCTCTTGTCAAAACAGTTGGACCATAGACTGTTGAACAATGTGCCTTGTTTTATTTTTTTAAAGAAACTTAATATAGAAAACACTCATCAAAGCTTAGATTTTGTCACAGAACAACATGTTCAGGGACTCCAGAGCTATACAAGGAGGAAGAAAAGAGCATCTCTGAGACTGGTCAGAGCTAGGCATGCTGTGAACTTGCAGAAGCTAAAGCTTGCCTCATTGCCCTCTGCCCAGGAGCGATTGGTCAGTTCTGAAAAATTTTGGAAACTCACCCTCTGCTATAGAATAGCTCTTCCATGCTGTACGCTAGGTCTGAAATTTGACCAAGGAAAACAGGATCTCTCTAGGATCCCCCATTTGCTACAAGTCCTCCACAAATAAAGAACAAAATTGAGTCAGATAAGCCTACAGGAACCTCTGCATTCTCTGTTCCTGCATCTCTGCAATGCATCTTTACAAGCCAGCACAGAAACTGATATTCAAGACGACCAAAAAAGGTTTCTAGATTGTTTCCTTAGTGAAGCCAAATCCTCATTAAAGACTGTCTGGTTATCCTAATCTTGCTGGGAGGAATTAGATTGCTTTTGTCAACCTTAGCCACATAGTAAAGCTCTTTCATTTGGTTGTCTCTTGAAGTGCATTTTACCACAGGGCTATATCCCAGGTTAATTAATAGCATGCAACTGAAAACAGTTTGCTGAACTAGCAGAAAAACAACTCAATAAAACAGCTTTATCTTCAAGAAGAGACAGATTCTTCTGGCACTGATTTTATCTGAATTTGTGTTTTGGTCTTCACTGATAGGAAGTAAGACCAGAAGCTTCTGCCACCTTAGCCAGTCTTGGCTGGCAAACATTCCCCTACCTTAAAAGCACATACCAGAAGTCCTGGGGCAGATTTCCATTTTGTGTTCTCATCTTTCAGTACTTGTCCCTCTGAAGGAGGGCTGACTGTGTTCTCATTCTCAATGCTTGCATGCAGCCTTCATAGCAATTACAATAACTCTTTTCTGCACTACGCTTAGGCCAAGAAAGGGTGAGCTCTTATTTTCAGTGGAAACTTCCTTCTTGAAAATAATCTAGACCTAGGATAATGTCTTAAGTGGTTTCACTACCATATACTCATGCTACTGTGATCTTTCAGGTGGATTTCAAGATGGAGCTCAATGTGTTGATTCCTGTAAAGTGTACAAGAGTAAACCTCTAATGATTCAAGATCTCCCTCTAGTCAAGATCTCACTTGGTCTCAACAACCTGCCCTCTTAAAAAAAAAAAAAAAAAAAAATTTTTTTTATTTTCTCTT
>NW_008795365.1:332691-344652 GCF_000699145.1 Aptenodytes forsteri | reverse complement strand
CCTTGTCCCAAACACCCCCCCCCCTAAAAAAAAAAAAAAAAAAAAAATCATTCTTCTGATTCTCTCTGAGAGACAACAAAGAGAGAAAGAAAGAGGAAAGAAAATGCCAGCTTTCCCTTTCTTGCAATACAAGAAGCAGAGGGACAGGACAGTCGGTCAAATTGCAACAATAAACTCAGCATTCCTAATAGGGAATTACCACTCATGGGCTGTGAGCTCTCTGGTAAAGCAGAAAAGGGAAATTCGTATGGGATATCAAAACTACCCATAATTTGCAAACCAAAGAATATTTTGGAGAAGTTGATAAAATTTCATGTTTAGAATGCTAAGTCAAGCTTGATCAGAAATCAAACGCCGTATGGCAGTTTCTGCCCACATCTGCCTTCTTTGGAGTCTTTGTGAACCTTCTTTGGAGTCTTTGTGAAGTATCCAACAACTTTCAGAGGTTGTGCAATGTACAAGACAGACCTAGTGTCTGACTTGACAGATTGTCTAAACCAAATCTTAAAAAAAAAACCCCAAAACCCCAAAACAAATTAAATGTTGAATCTTGATGAAATTGTAAGCCAAACACATGCAAAAAATACAGTAGATTTTGCCCTCGATAATGAAGATGTGCCCCCTGCATAGCAATGTGGCAAAACAATGACTATTTTCAAAGTGTGAGCTTTTGATTTTTCCTGAATAAAAATGAATAAGCTTAGATATGCATGCTTAGGTATAAGGAGATGATCCCCATAAATTTGCTGAAACACTAAGATGCATCGTGGAAACATATACTCTATCTGAGGCCAGGTTAAAGATGTCACGAAAGTTCAATATTTGAGTTAAGCTTTTATTGCTATAAAAAGCAAAAAAGGGGGGAAGGGGCTTAAGGATTTGCAGGTTTTTGAATAAAAGAAAGGAAAACATAAGGAAGAGGAAGGACTTAGTGCTAAAACATATAATTATTAGCAGTATTGCAGATGCTCAACTTAGAGCCTACGAAGTTGAGGGGATGGGGGAGAAGAGATACTTACTTCTGCTCCTTTAAAGTACAAAAAGCCACCACATTCCTCTCAGTAGCTATATATATCTTGCTAATTGCATTCTGGGGAATGATACCTAGCCCTCTGGTCAAGTTTTCAGTCGCCCACCTTTGCCTCACTTGAGGCTAAATCTCTTCAGAGCAGACTGGTCATGACTGCACTGTACTGTACCCATTTCTATGTCCCCTTCAGGATCAAAGTGCTCCAATCATCTCAGGCTTATTTATCATTTTTTCTATGTTTCTATCTCATTTCAATGAGTCTAAAATAACGCAAAGACTCTGTGATAGCTTCCTACCAAAGTGAAGTTGTCACCACACGAAAATGAATGTGCCACAGGTCCTGACAGAACATGAAGTGATGGTTGAAAACATCCTTCGGGCTGGGGTGCAGCTAGGCACTTTACCCAAAGATAACCTAGGAGCAAGTTATTATTTGGGTTTAGAGCCTAGGACGAGCAAGGGAGTTTACTTATATGACACAAACATAATCAAGATGTTTCAAGTTCTGTATATAGGAGTCTTTAAAAATGCTTACCTTTTCTGAATAGTTCTTGAAGGCTCTCTGCACTTTGATTCAAAATAGCCCATATTTCCTCTTCTTGCAATGGCCCCCCCCGAACCTCAAGAGCCTCTGCCAGTGAGACATGCATGTTACCTGGGAAATGAGACAGACTGATGTAAGAATACATAAGAGTTATTTTCTCCTTGCATGTAGTACTCAAGTAGTAATAACCCATGTTCGACTCTGTCACAAAAAATCTCTAACGTTAATAGAACCCATCAAATACAAATACTACAAAACGTTCACCATGAAGATAAAGAACTTTGAGCAGCTGCTATTATGAAGAAGAAAAACTTGGGTTAAGACAACAATGATCCATATTAATATTGTAGGCTACTAAATCAATAAACTCAACAAGCTGGCATTAGTCCATATGCTATGGGCAAGAGTTTGCTCTGTTTAAAAAAAAATAATGACAGAATGATTAGTAGTTACAGGTTTATTAACGTAAATCAGCTATTAACATTATTTTAAGTCAGTCAAGCTGCTGTTAGGAAAGGAAGCTCTTCTTCCAATATATTTTCACAGGGCTGTCTATATTATCTCATGACCAAATAATAAGAAGCACTGCCTGCAAACATGCAAGCAAGCAAGCTAGATGTGAAACTGATAGCTAGCTGTGGAACTGATAGTTACCTCCTTTGTTCAGCTTCTTCATACATTTAAGAAAACAAAGTAAAACCATTAGCAGTGCTCTATGTATTACAGCCCCAGAAAACAAATAAAGACTTCCATCTCCAGCTAAAAGAGGTCAGGCCTTAGTATTTTTTTCAAAGAGTTAAACCATTTTCACCATACCACAATATGATATTCAGTTGTCCAAAACCAAAACCATTTTGAAAACTGAAGAACACATCCCTAAATATTCTGGCAAAGTCAAAGCTTCATCATTTTGGTAAGCTCAGGTGCAAGTCAGTCATGTGTCTGCTTAATTACTTCAGCTTTCTATGGACACTAAATGTTCTCAGATTGAGCACTCACGCCAATTTACATTTCTGATTGAGATGCAGCTGCAGTTGCTTCTCTCTCTGCTTCTCTCCAAAGCCCAAAGAATAAAATCTTGAGGCAGTGAGCTGCAGTAAGAGCCTAAGGTATATCATCAATCATCAGTGATGACTTTGTTACATCTCAAAGGCTCCAAAGTTGCTGCTGGAAATGGAAAAGACAGTTCCACAAGCAATGCATGTTGAGATGAGTAACTGATATCAACAGCTTTAAATGACCCAACAGTACTGCTGGAGGTTCCTCCCCCTCCCTTCCAATCAACTAGCCGGAGCCTCCATGGTTTTTTACTTCCAGATAACCAGGCTCATACCCATATAATGGCAATATAAAAGGCTGAATATCCTGCGGTTTCTAGCCGAAAACATGGGCTTTGATGATACTTGCTGAAGTACTACCCAGAGCCTTTTCAGCTAGAATTCTATACTATGCTATTGAAAAATTAAATATTTTCAAAAATTAAATATTGTTGGCTGCATTTCATCACAGGCAGCTTATTTTTCCTTACTTCACAGCTTGCCAGTTTTTAGTATTCAATTACTCTGCATATTTACTAAGCCAGATGTATTTTCAACAATTAATGTTCAAAAGTCATCATCAAAAGATAATGGAAGGGAAAACAGATCCAGACCACATTTAAAAGAAAGATGAAATCTGAATCCTTGAAGAGAAAAATAAATACACCATTCAAAATGGAAAGCTAGGGACCAATACAGACTTGTAATGAATGGATGGAAAGCCAGAGATAAACATGTTTCTAGTCAGTATGAGATTCACATATACCTGGCACAGAGTGTCTGGTCTATCATCCGTACCAGGGAATTTTGTGATTTCATGGCACTGTCTCAAATTTCAGTATGCACATCTAGAATCAAACTGGATTATTCAAAGATTTCATCTTCTCCTAGGGACTAAAAATATATGATCTGCAAATGAAAACTTTTTGTGCTAAATATTCTAAAGGAAGTATGCTGAGCATAACACCACCAACAAAAATCACCCAAAAAAATCCTTTTCTGCCACTCTCCTTTTCCCCATCCTGCAAAATCCTGATTCCTTTCCGCTGTGATTAAATAATAGTGTGGACTGTTCTGTAGCAGATATAAGCCGATTCCCTATTTAACATCACTACAGAGACCATAAGCATGTCTGCTCAAACTCCCAAACAGTAAAAGAATCCTACAGAAAACAATTTCTTGATCACAGTAAGAAGTGTATGAATATCCACCCGGCCACACAGGCCTCAGCTGTAGCAGTGCAAGCGACAAGATCTGCTTGTGTATTACAGATAGCAGTAGTTTGACAAATAAAAACAAACATCACAACACACCAAACCCAAAACATTTCAAATTGGTTTTGAAAGCCCAAGCAGAATACAACAAAACATCAGTCATTACAAACACAGCCACACGCAAAATGGCATGAGTTGGGATTTGAGTGGGACTCTCATTGAAGCATATCTGTTTCAGTAAATTTTTGGTAACTTTGTTTTGGTAACTTTTCCTGAAACTTTTCTTCCTCAAAACTATCTTGAAGCCGCAGTGCTTGTCTGTCACAGCAAAGAGCAGGCCCACGCATTTGGTTATGAAGATTAAAGAAGCTTCCACGAAATGGTTCTCTGTCACTGAGGAACTGACTGAAGCAAGTTGGGGTGAAGTGTTTGTGAGCAAATGCATGGCCAGAGTTCTCCATCTGTACAGTCCACCTGTTAGCAGCCAGGCACCATTACTTTAACACGATGAAGCTGACAGTGAAAGTGCCTGGCTCAGAACATATTTCTTCCCCACCAGTTTGCGACAGACATTTTTCACAAGGAGAAAGGAGAAATTTGTAGGAATTATAGTGTTTGCAACACACAATTCTTCCAAATTTGCTGTCTCCTCATGTTCTGGGAGCCTTCAATAGTGTCTGGTCCTTTGTGAATACAGAAGCTGAAGTGCTAAGTGCTCAATAAATAAGAAAACTTTTGGTTTTGTGTAATGCCTGAACATTTTGATAAATTGCAACATAATGACAGTATCAAGTAATTTACGTTAGAGAAGAACATATAAAAGTTTTTGTAGAATACAGTTTCAAAACTATACGGACTGCCTATCTTCGCATCTTAGCCCTCTAATTGCAGTTACATCCGTGGCTATATAGTTGTATGATGTTCATTTTCCAAGTAAATGAATTGCCATTTAAAACATGTATTTAAACTCCTATGGCCAAGAACTCGGAGAAAGGAAGCTGGGTGATAGCAATAGGGGACAACAGACTAAGAACAACAACCTCTTAAAATGCAGGAAAGAGAAGGCAGAGTAAAGATGAGTTATCTCCATTAAGGGTAAACTTTCAGCTGATTTCAGTTGAGCAAAGAGGGGCTAATCCAAGGAGAGAGGATGAGTAGATCTCAGGAAAGCTGAATAGTATTGGCCTAAAGTGACAGAATGCAAAACTGCAAGTAAAATGAAGACTTTTCTCTTGTACTAACAGTACAAACTAGTCCGCTCCAAACTTCCAAAGATGCTCCTGGCAGTCCCTGTGTTTTTCAGGTTATCAAGTTGACTACCAAAGAAATCTAGATGCACTGGCAGAGTTCTCAATGGACTCTTAGTTAGGTTCCTGTCAGGCCACTTTCTTGCAATGAGTCCACTCCCTGTCTCCTCTTCATTTAAGGTAAGCGAGATCTGTTGTGCTAGCATCCTGTGCCCTGTTCCTTTCACTCCTTGTAATAAAAATGGACAGATTAAGGAACATTGAAAGGTGCACACTCTATAGAGTTCACTTCCTTTTTCCTTGGGACAGCATTATAGTGGCATCTTAATATGAAGCCACACTGACACTTAGCTGGAGATGGGATCGGGAGGCTTACAAAGCTAAGCGCATCCTGTTTCTGCACCTTGCTTCACAAGGTGAGAAGTCCAGGTGCAGTCATGATCAGGAGGCACGTCAAAGGGCTAGGTGGTATGAACTCAGCATGAACTATGAAGGCGTGGATTCCCCATACACCCAAAAACCACACAAGATCATAGCCACAGAACATCCAAAAAGGGACATTTACACAGCAGAGAGCACAGCACAATGTAGGAAGACAGTGGACAAATTAAAATAGTTAACACTAGAGAAGCATAGACATGAACATTACTTTCAGGTTGCTTGCTCTGGGACAGAATTTACTCCTAGACCATACAGGAGTACAATTTCCACAGGAAAGCAGTTGCATCATGTGGAGGCAGCTTTTTTGCTCCAGGACAAGAGAGTAAATTCAGGTGTAAATCATTTGTATCAACAAGCCCTGAGTGCAATTTCTCACCCTCCACACCATTCAGCCCTAAGCCATACAGGCAGCACAGTTCCAAGAAAGAATGCTGCTTAAGCCAAAGGCCTCTCCCATATCTCAAATACTTCCTTTAAAAAGCCTGTTTACCTCATGAGGACCAACTGCCAGCTCCTCCCTCTAAGGCAGACAGCTTATACACTCCCCGATGAGTGGGATGGGTAGTTCTGTCTCTTCCCTGTAAAGCAAGCTCAGTAACCTCCTTGCCCCTACAGTCTACAGTCCCAATAACCCGTGTTAAAAGCACACCACCTATGGAACATCCAGGCAGTGCCAACATGGTGCATGAGGCAGCCTGACACTTTCTCAGTCCAAGGTAAGAGGGAAAGCACAACAGGAGGAGCCCCTCACACCGAGCAATACTGTCAAAATGACTATTTGCAAGATACTTATTTTTTTTTCCTACAACTTGCAAAGTTTTCAAAACACTTTGCTTTTTAGTTATTTATGTATGCAGCACAGAAGTCAAATGCTCAAAATTCTCATTTCCCTCAACCACAAACTTTTTTCCTTATACATTTTAAATTTGAAATTGAAGGTTTCCAACAGCAACCAAGAATTAGGAAAAGTTTAATGGCCTATTCTTTCCAGATTTTATTGAACTCTTGCCAGCTGAACTATTAACAAGCTATTGCTATAACTGTATTTAATATCAGTAATATATATAACTGTACAATATCAGTAATTTTGTCAAAAAGTTCCTAAAAACAGACTGAAAGTCAAAAGGCTAAACTGCTTCAACTTAACCGTTGCTTGACAATTGTGTTTTGGTTTTAGTAATACATATCCCTTGCTTTTTTCCTTACCTTCTGCATCAGCATTTTTCCCCATGTTGTAAGTTCAGAACCAAAACTTTAAGTCAAAAGCTGTGCTTCAACAACATCAGCTAAGATGCCTGCAGTACCTCATACTTATTTGATATCTCATCAGACATGAGAGGTATCACTACCAATAAACATGGAGAGCAGCTGCTCTAGTCACACACACTGTAGGTTTTTTCAGATGTGCTAGAAGCAGTGAAAAAAAATCTAGAATACAAAAACATTGTTAGAGTTTCTAGATAATCACATAAAATACTCTGGTATTCGTTTTTATCCTTTGACAAAATTTAAAACAGAGAAAAGAGGTAGCAAGAAGGCTCTATATACATCCAAAATATTTTCTGTGGTGAAAAAACCCACCGTATTTCTCCCATATAAAACACTGCTAGCTGACTTTCTCTGTCCTGAATATGAGCATTATTGCCCCTTTGCTCTACAGGTATACTTAGGCAAAAAGTGGCAATTTCCAAGGAGCGCTTTTCTCTTAGTGGATAAGCAAAGAGCCCTTTCTTGGCCTCTCCTCTGTAGGTAAAAATGCCTGAAAGCAGAATCACGTTTAACAAGACAATTCTGTCCAAAAGAACCTCTTAAAATTCACTTTTCTAAAGCCATGATTAGCTGCCTAAAAATAAAACACTGACACTTTTATTCAGCAATCACTGAGTATGAAGTGCTTTCTAAAAGCACTCAACATGCACAAATCCCAGTGAAACCAAACTGGAGCTATACCTGAACAGTTTTGAAAGTCTGGCCTCTCCCATTTCAGAACCTAAGCATCTGGAGTCACTACCATGCCCTGTAATTTCAGAATGCTGGCATCTATCCTATTTATTTACATCGACCCACATCTTACACCCCTGAAGATGACCTGGAATGCATCTATCAATTAGTTTATCCCCAATAATACCGTTGCTGAAAATGTGCTTAAGTGCAGAACCCTGGAGCCAAGTTAGAAAGCTTGTGCTTCAGTAGTCTTTGAAACCTTATTTTCAAATACGCACATACTTAGATGTGTGCACATAAAATGTGGTTTCCTGTAGCTGCAGGACCAATATGCATAGACTGTCCACAAAATAAGGCATTATTTGCAAATATTCAAGTCAAGCATGCAATCAAGGTAAATATACAAGCTAATCATGTCAACTGTGTTTAAAGAATTATTATTTTTTTTAATCCTGCTCTCAAGTTAATTACTGCACATTATTCTCGTTTATTATCTTGAAGGATAAGGAAACAAACCCTTGTGCCATGACCACTTTTTTCACTTCTCCTATAGATAAGAGGGGACAAAAATCCCCACAAGATGCAAATCCTGTCTCCCCCCTCTTTTTTTAAGTCTCTAAATAGCTGCCAGAAATTGTGTGAATCTTAAGTTATTGCAAACCAACACACTTCCATGATGCTTTTCATTCAATCAGCTACCTGATAATAATATTATCTTAGCATAAGCACTATTCCTTCCTCCTTCATTTTGGAGAGGTCAGCAGAGATTAGTATTACCACCCAAGAACTTCCTCCCCCTAGTTGTGGAAGAGATTAGCTTCTTCTACTCACGTTTTTCCTTCTACGTTCTCCTCTTTTTCTCTCCTGTAGGCAGACAGGATGAAATATCAGCAAAACAGTCCCATGCTCCTGGGCCAATCCTCAAACTATATCAAGAAAATTTCTTTAAAATTGATTCTCCTCTTCCAACTAATAGCTTGCTGCTTGAGCTCAAATGTCCCAAGTAAAGGAACAGAAACTAGCTCAAATTTGTGATAAAACACAAAGAACATGAGGACACTCCCAGAAGTATGAGCACTGTTGGCCTTTTATTTGAGCATACAGTGATGCTCTCACACTCACTGTAACAGATGAGATGTTAGCATTTCTCCTTCCAAAGCCTTAAATCAGTCTTGTATTCCCATGTCTGGAAGACAGAAGAATGTGACATATTGATAATCTTGGCTCGCACCTCCAGAGCAAGCAGTGTTTATTTTACTCGAGAAGTGCTTGCTTGCTTTCCTGGAAGGTGGAAAGAAATCAGCTTTTGGCATTGGACTGAACTCACAGTGGAAGACGAGCAAGGGTTATTGCTGACTCCCTCCCTTGCTTTTCTGTCTATCACCAGAACCAGATAAACTTGTTTATCTAAGGCTTCATGTAAGACAAACTAGTAAATCCAGTCCAAAATGTATATAATAATCATGAAAGTCATGTTTTCTAGGCAACTGTAGAATGTTCTTTTATACATCAGGGTAGCTGATGTTTCACATCTGATATTAAAATTGTATTCAGAAGAGTATATAATTATCACTACAAAGTAAGCTTAATCCACATAAATCGGGCCATGACTCTTGTATCCCTCTTAGTTTAATTGTCAGTGTAAGATCCTTGGGCAACTCCCTTATTCTGCTGTTGATCTGCTCCACCTCGGAGAGGCACGTCTCCTTGGTGCGTTTCTCATACTTGTAACTTTCATTTTAATTGCTAAGTAGGAACAGAGGACCTGTGACTAAGACAAGCTTTATAAATGGAAAAGCATAAATTTCAGGACTGCAAAACAGCTTGGCAATAGTAACACTTTTCAAATAGCAGATCAACCAATAATACCATTATTCACACGTAACAGATGAAACTCTTCTAATGACATGAAATAATCACAAGCAAAACACATCTTACTATTGACAACATAACTTCATGATGTCATGATGTGCTGTCTATCATATAACTTCACTTAAGACAGACAAATTCCAGACTGTGCAGCAGTCTTGATGAAGATGCCTTCCTTGGTGTCCTTCCATACTGCTTTTTTTCAGTGCACAGTGACAGTAATGCTCTTCATGAAGTACACTGGGGTACACAACTGTTGCTAGGTCTATGTGGGTGACATGCAATTGTCGCCATGGCAAGGACAGCCTACACTGAGAGAAACTATGGATGGCACCTCCAGCTTTAGTCCAGCAGTTATTCCATTGTTGCATGCAAGAGCTACGCATTCCTCACATACTATACAAAGGTCATGACTGAAGTCTGTCCTTATTCACTTGCAGCTCTTAGCACAGCTGTAGAGGGAATGAAAGTTATTGCCAGAGGAGAAGAAATAGTAGCACACACATGATTTAAATATCATGGAGTCACTAGGAAGCATTATTCTAAGTCAATAAATACTACTTCCTGCCATCTGTGGCATTTTAAAGGTATCTGCAAGTAAGACAATGAGGCTCTGATGAGCAAGTCAAGTAGTGACAATTGTACAGAGTAACTGCTTTCTCATATCACTACGAAGATGATTTTCTTTATAATCAGTCCCCGATGTTTGAGAAGAATAATGATCAAATATGTAACACCAAGACATAAATTGCCACAGACTAGAATCTCAGTGAGTCTACAAGTAAGTTTCACTGATTTAACAGGTACAGATTAAGCAAGTATTGCTCAACAGATAACTTCCCTAATGGATAAACTTACTCTAGAGTGGGTTTTTAAAAGCTTAGCTTAAGGTCTCTCCTGTGGTAATGAAGTGATATGAATTTTACTACATTAGATAAATTCTCTAGTACTGAAAGTTCAGATTCTGTTAGATATTAATCCTTCCAGTCTCAGTAACAGAGAATGGTACCTTGCTTTATAAATGCCTCTTCTTAGAATGACAGCCCCTTGCAGCAATGTAAAAACCAGCATAAATGAAGCCAGCACAACTGGGTCAGCAACAAACTAAGCACAATATGCCAAGAGAGTAAGAGTCCTCAAATTTCTTAGATGCGGCATTAGAAAGTCAACTTCAGGAAGCTTTACATCTTTTTTTTTTTAACTCAGAAAATTGGTGACTTTCAGGTAAGTGTAGAAATATCATGATGCAAATGTGCTAAAATATTGGGAAAAAATTATTTTTAATACCCACCAACCTTAGTAATAAAGTAAATCACTGTTAAAGTCAACATACTCTTAACAAGTATAAAGACTGACCCCACCATACGTTATTTCAAAACCAGATTTTAATCCTATATGTTCACATCCAATCCTTCAACGAATGGCTTTTGCTGTTGTTATGGTGGGTGAACTGTGGGTTCACTCTGGTTTTTAGATTTCTTCCCCCTGTGGGAGAAGGGTTGATGTGAGCAAAAAATCTTTGTCGGCCTCATATGTTTGACTACCAGACGTTTTAGAAAAAGAAATTAGTTGAAGAGATACTTTACTATGGCACCAAAACAGTTTCTCCATAGTTAGAACAATCTAATGTATGGTACTGATGTAAGAAATGTACTGGTTTCAGAAACAATTCTGTTGTGGTTTTAGTTTGAAAGCAGCACCCTTGCATACTCACGACAAGAAAGGGATCTGCTAGCAGGGAGCATAACTTGTGTATTCAGCCACAATAAACCTACTATCCAGAGGACAGTTCATACTAACAGCTACTACATATGTCCTGCCTGGGAAGGAAACAATATCCAACAACAGAAGAAAAACTGGCAGAGTAACAGAACAAGTTTGAAAATGACATCTATCTGCATCTGATTCCTCCAGCACTGCTTTACCTTAGGCGTATACAGGCAAAGAAGCTGCACTACTACAACACAAGGATTTTTTTGTTTAAGTACACATTTAGCTCAATATGAGAGCAAACAAACTCCCATGTAGATCACCCCACCTACCAATATTTCTACTAAACTGCATTTGTATGTATTTTTTTTTGCTATGAAAATGAAAAAAACCCCCAAAACCCACCAATTTAAAAGTTACCACCTAGCAAGTGTTCTCTTCAGCTAATCAGTTGCTACACATAGTCTAATGGCTTTCTTACCCAATGCCCTAAGTTGATTTACATCCTCACTCGCATTTTTTTCTGCTTGTGACTTTGGATGAAAACAGCTGATAAGAGTCCAAACAATTACTGATGGAGATGGACCATCTCCCAAATAACAACACTCTCCTCAGCCATGACCCTGAATGATGTTTTAGTTCCTGGTAACCGTCAGGAACAATTCTGAAGCAGCCCTACAGCTGGGGGAAGAAGTGATCACATTCTCAAACTTTAGGATGCCTGAGGGCGCTATCCATCTGGAGGGTCTATCTTGCACCATTTCTTCAGCCTTTGATGCTCAAGACAGTAATATTCCCAACTCCTTGGAAATTTAGACTTCTTGAAGTGACTGCATATGCTCTACAACACAGGCAACACCACAAATCCCAGGAACTTGCAGCGGGGGGCGGGGGGGGGGTGTGGGGGTGGCGTCGGCGGCGCCAT
>NW_008795365.1:315976-332621 GCF_000699145.1 Aptenodytes forsteri | reverse complement strand
CGACGTAGGGGCACCCCGAGCGGAGGGGGGGGGGGGGGGGGGGGGGGGGGGGGGAGGGAGAGTGCTGCCTGCCCAGACAGTTATGATTTTTTGGTTCATTTCTGGAAGAAAAAAAAAAAAAAGAAGGGAGATATGGCATAAGGAACAGAACGTTATGAGGTCTGCAGCTAGATGACACCATGGATATCTTATCTGTGAACTCACCTGTCTGGGAGTAAAGCTATTACTCACACAAGTGATGACTAATTCTTGTTGTGAAAGTCTGAATTTCTACCCTGAAAAACAGACAAGACGGAACACAGGCCTACATTTCAGCTGTCAAGAACCATATACACAAGAAGAGCTGTGTCTTTAGGACCAAGGCATAAGCTGAGAGATCCTTGCTCTACATATCTGTAAGTTGAAGAAAACACTAATTCAAGCACAGTGTCAAATATAAAGTCTTATTCAAAGAACACTGCATTTTCTTCATTCTTCTGTAGCACAAAAAAAAAAAGTAATTTTGCTTTCAGACAGACCGCCTTTCTCTACTCAGACATGGTAGTATAAGGCATGAGATTTACCCTTTTTATATGCCCAAAAATACAATTTAAAAAGTCTATGATATATTGTCCTCCTGTTAGGTGTGAAAATCTATACAAAGATTTATGCTAAAGAAATTTTAAGCAGGGGGAATCAGTGACTAACTTTATAAAGCAACTTCATACATTTCCAAGTGAGAACCAACTTCAAGTGAACTACCTCTTCAAAACAGAGATATCTGATGATACCCCATTCTCATACTGAGACCCAATCAGGAAACGTGTATGCTCTGAGGGAATAGCAGAGATGTGAACAGGCAGCTGGCTGGATTTGACTTGTCCATGGAACAACTGTTCCTACACAGAGCAATTAGAAAGACAACAATTATAAGATGGTGCCTCATAACATTCTCCTCAAATGAGGGCAGACTGATTCTCAGGAAGTGAGAAGCACTGGCAAGTGAGATTACATACCTGGCTCTCTGAACTTTACGTCAGCCTTCAGGAAGGATGTGCTTTTTATAGTGCACACCCATGTGAGAAAGAGAGTGTGTGTCCCCACACATATATATGTGCATATACAAATGCACGTATTATGTTACCATCTATCTATATAAAATGTATATGTGCATTTGTCTGCACATATATACTTCGTGTATACCAAACAATTCACTTTTGTTTTAAGTTTCTGCTGCAGGACAGGAGAAAAACCCTGAAGGACAACTGGAGTTGTAAAGGGGCACGAACATTGATCTATTTCGAGAAGTCAACATCAACTACCTGAAAGCCTTGTAGAGGGTCTCTAAAGCCTATTAAAGGTTTTGGCCAAGGCAGATTTAAAGTAAGAGTCTGTAAGCATTTGTAAAAACAGATTTGATACCAGCAGATGGGCTGCAACTGTAGTAACAGACCTCCAGAAACCAGCTCTTTGTTCTACATGAATGGTACTGCAAGTGTAGCACTAACAAGTCTTAAAGGGTAGAACCATTTCCTGAGAAGCATTTCAATGGCATTCATCATCTGTGTATACACCTGTCCTCATAACAGACTTCACGGCAATTTCTTCTCTCCATAAGTAACCAACTTTCCAGAGAAAAAGTAACCTATTTAACTGCTACTTCTTGAAAGTACTTAGCTGCTGTTCAAGTGATATAAAAGATGTTCCCCCTTCCTGAAGTGATGCTGAGCTGAGGAGCAGACTGTTGGAAATTCATTAACATTGTCCTTCGACAGGATACATCTCATTTTTTCCACCCAGTAACTGAGAATCTGTCAATGTAATGTAATTTAGGTGAGCTACTAATAAGGTCCAGACATGAACTATATTAAACAGTATTTGGTGAAACCAGCAATGAAAAAAGCCCAACTGGATAATACAGAAGATAATAGAGCTCTGAGTTAGATGCACACAGTGCAAACATGGAGATTCCTTGTTCTGCCTAACACCTGCTTGTCCGAAGTACAGAATCTGTGACAATTAAGGTGATCATATGCCCTCTCAGACTCCAGATCCCTTCTTTCTGCACTTTCTTCCATACTTACGCATACAGAAATTAGTTTTAGACTAAAGTTGTACATATTCTCTGCATACACACTCCCAAAGAGTAATCAATTTGCAGGGCACATAAAAATGTGAGAGAGAGCAGAAAACATGCAGCGTACACTTCCATGCTGTGAAACAGACCCATTGCCCAGAAAAAGGAAGACAAGCTTTATAGGAAGGATATTATTCCCTACTGATTCATTACAGGATTTCCCAAAATTCTCAATCATCTGCTGCTAGTGTTTCCATACTCCAGTATTTCTCAAACTCTCAGTTGTTTAGGTTCTCTGTAAAATCTAACCTTAGCAGGGTTTCTAAGCACATTATTCACCACCATCTTGCAAGTATTGAATAAATACTGTTTTTTTTAAAGGCAGACTTTCTTTATCCAACCATCTATAGTTGATCCATTTCCTGCTACTGATAACATATATCAAGATTTACCTACTGTTTGCCCATCTGCTCCACTCAACTCTGTAGACGTAGTATAAAACAAGTATTGAGAACAGTACAGTCCATGTCACAACTATCACCAACTAATTTAGCAGCATGTCTAGAGATACCTATCAGTTGAAAGATTCCACACAAAACATGAAGTTTTTTGGTCATGGATGCTTGCTTTTTAAATGAGCTCTTTATGGAGGCCAAAACCTTCCCAAGCAGCTTATACCATCTAGTTTAAATCCTGCAATTAGGAGGTTTTAGCTCCAGATTAATTAGTAGACAAAGCCACTTGAAGACTTGGAATGCCTATGGTTAAGAAATCATGATCTTGCTCCAAAACATGAGTTGACACAGCATATATGGCTTCATACCAAAATTATACAAGTTAGTCGGAACCTGACCGGTTAACTAGTCCCTCAGCCTGTTACTCTGTTCACCACACTTCAGGATAATATATAATTATATACTGCATGATTCAGTATGCTGTTTACAACCTAACAATTGTTAAATTGACTATACTGCCCCTTGAACAAATTTCTAACACACACCCAATTTATGATTCATCTTAAATTCAGAGGCTACACATAATTTATTCAGTCCTACAGCCATGATATTCTCCGTGTCTTAACTGCCCTCAAAGGTGATGTGATTATTAGTCCTTTTCCTTTTAGATGGGAAAACATGCCATTTCTCTTTCACAAGAGATTCATCTACCTGTTATTGCTGCCCAGCTTCAAATCCTTACCAAGCTTATGGTTGCTGAGCCAAGAAAGTGAATGGGATTTGGAGTGCAAAAAGGACCCTCGCCACCAAGAACATAAGCTTCAGTATCATTTGATAGCAACATGAAAAATCTGCAAGGGTGATTTATAGAACTCTTAACTAGACCTTCCACACAAAACAGACTGCCTGATCTACAGTAAAGACAGAAAGATAGTCCATGATAGAACAGATTTGATTCAGCTTCAAACACTAGAATGGACAAAGACTCCATCTGATCATTATCTGTGCTCCGTAATATTTTGGTACTTGGAGAGATTACAGGACAGAACAAGCTACAGAAGATGGCATTGCCAAAAAAACAGGAAAAACAAGATAGCAGCACCTCCTCCCATGACACAATGCCAAGCCCACTGCCGCCAAAAAACAGAGTTCAGGGAAGTTTTGCTTTGTCTGGATGATGAATACATTCATATTAGTAGAGTTACAGGACAAAGAGCCATATTACACCCTTGGCTGCATAACAAGGACAAACTAACAGAAAACTTTTCCTCTACAGGCCTAGAAACCATGAGAGGAAAGCAAGTCACAGCATCATCTCTCTTTTCTTTTAAGAACATTCCTATGAACAATAATGGAGAGCTAGTCAGACTGAGGACATACGCAGATAATGCCCATATACAAATTATACTTGCTGTATTGGAATGGAACCAAGCAGAAGGTTGTATTAACCTCTGAACCCACTGCCCTAGTGAGGGATTAAGTGAAAGGAGAATAAAAGGATAATGTAACAGCTCTTGAATTTTTATTGATGCAGCTGGACCACAGGGAGTTAGACCAGTTAAAGAATGCATCAAATTTTGCTGCCTTCTCAATCAATTTGGTAATTCCATGTACCACAGCTTAACCCCGTAACTCTTATTTCATAGACCCAAGAAAACACTAATTAGAACCACCTAAAATAAACAGAAACACCACACAGACACAAAAAAATTTTCATCCCTCCAAAACCTAACAGCTCAAGTCTTATACAATATGGTCTGTATACAACATACCAACTTTCATCCTTTCCATGCATAGCTGGAACTTTTAAAACAATACAAGTTTTCTTCCAGTCCTGAATGTAGTATTTCAATTTTAGTCTTGCAAACTTAAAAAAATGGGCATGTTATAAAAAATATTATTTGCAACTTCAGTATATAAATGGCATAAACTTCTAATAGAAAGTGCTGCTTTTAGGAAAAAGATTTCAAAGTTCTGTGCAAGAAAAGAGATCGGCTGAAGCTCTTCAATTCCTATTTCCATCTTTCATTACTAAACAAACACTTTGGAAAAGAAGTGAAACAGATTATTCTTTGATACAGCACATAGAAAATTCATAAATGTAAGGCTTTAAAAAAGCATTTGGGCAGTAGTCTGAAACAGATTTCAAAACTTTAGAATGCCTTATCAATAGTTTCAAAACATTTTCAATTTTGATATATATTGTCTCGCTACCATGCATTCCCTATAAACTTTGCTTATAAAATACTGAATTTGAATGATAGTTTATCAAACTGGACCAGTTGTATTGGTTTACCTCAAGCTGCATACACTTGTCTGAGAACGAGTAATACTAGATAATCAGTGAGAAGCATCAAGGGTTCACTGCTTGTAGAAATACCCAATTTGATATTAATGAAAGGAGGCAAGGAGAAAAAAAAAAAAAACAGGGAAGGAAGGAACAAAGTTTTACAATCTTGAGATTTAAATCTCAAAGACAGGAGAATGTAATATCTTCTCAGTCCACAGTGGGAGGAATAATCCACAGATTCCTCACTGCGCAGAAGCCGGAACCAAGACTTCATCAGACAGTAGAGAGAGAAGAACAGAAAGAAAGTGTGCCTGCACTAAAGCATACACATACTGTTTTAGCCAAGGAAGAAATACACAACTTACAGACAAAGTAGCAGTTAGGGGCATCAGAAACTTTCACATAAGAAAAATAAATTAAAAAATCATTATAGATGCCAAGTGTTGCTGGCAAACCTAAGGCATCCCATGGACCATTACTAATCAGTTACAGAAGAAAAATACTTTTTCCTCAAATAATTGTTTTGAGTATTTTTATGATTTGGTTTACACTACTGGCCATTTTTCATCCAGTTAACCTAGAAGCTGACTATTACCTCAGTCATTTAGGGGGAAATAAATGCATAGAACCATTCACAGGCTGCATTCTAAAAGGTACAGATTTACAGATTAAAATTTTGAGTTTTGGCAAAAAAATTAACTGAATACAGCTAGCACAAACCTATCCTTTGCCTTTTAGCACGCTGATGAGTGACCTCTCCAATTTTTTAGTGATCTTCTTCCACACTAATCAGACTTCTGTAAAAGTGTCTGTAAGACTTCGCCCTTTACTTCATACCAACAGTCTAAAAACAGGCAATAAAAATAAAAAAACAGTTTCTCCAACTAACAGATGGGGGGGGGGAAAGGAAGGAGAAGGAAACCCAAACTTTCCCCACCCAGAAGTCACACACAATTTACAGTTGCTCTATATCAAAGAACCTGCTGATCCCTAATGCGAGCTTCTGTCACACAGAAAAAAATCTGAGTTCCACAAATTATTTGAAAACAGTTTAAAGACAGTGTGCTATTATGCAAAGCAATTGCTCTTATTAGATGCATATTACTTCTTGGCACAACAGTTGCGTTGTTTGGGAGGTTTTTTGGTGGTTGTTTTTTTTTTTAACTGGCGTTTATAGCCTATCATTGAAAATACATCATAAGCCTTGAAACGAATGTTGTCTACATAAAAAGTAAATTTATATATAAATTATTAAAGTCTAGACAGGCAATAGTTCCTCTTCCATTTCTCCAAAACCACTGAAGAGGGAAGCAGAACAAACAGATTTTGCATCATCAGACTTCCCAACCAGCAGTTCATATTACGGTGAAAAGTTAAATTCTGTGATCTTCGATTCTTTAATATTCTCAAAGCAAAAGCAATGGGTGGGACAGAATCAGTGAGAATTAATGCATATATCAAAGAGTTCAGTTAATGTCAAGCACAAAAATATTTTCTGCAGTATTACAAACTATACTCCATACTCTGCAAGCACCAGGGAAATTTCCACATACCACATTAAATACAATTTCTGATTCTATTCTGCTTTTTAATACTCAGTACTGAAAGACACAAATTCCATCAGTGTCTGACAATATCACAAAACTAAAGGTTTTGCACTGAAAAATGCTCTTTTTGACTATTCTATGCTAATTACAGCATGCAAGGCCAAAGAGCACACACAGCAGAACAGCACATGTACTAGTATCAACAGAGAACAAGAACTTGATGTTGAGGCAAGTGAGAACAAAAAGAATGCCTTTTATCATTGCAGAATGCCAGTCAGTTCTTAAGTAACATGTTTCTCACCTGTAAAAGAAATCAAACTACTTATGTCTCCACAAGTTTTTTTTTGTTGTGCTTTTCATGTGATACCATTTAAAATTACCATTACTTATATAATCTATTTTATTATTTCATTAAGTAGTATATTTTCACTTTCTTCTTTAACAACCACCAATACTGCAAACGAAACTTTATGATATCACCAAGGTGTTCCTGTCTTTTTGTCCTCTCTTCCTGAGCAACTATTTTTACTCTAGAGTTGTATGCATGAAAATTAACTGCCTTGATTACTTGACTATCCATCATTTAATCCCTCCTTAAGGGGTCTGAAGAAAAGGGAATAAGGATTCCATAACAGAAAGGATGAAAAAACAAGCGAGGAACTGCAGCTTGAACCAGACAGCTCAACGTCCTGTTCACATTTCTTCAGCTAGGTGGAAACTTCTCCCATCTTTTCAGGTACAGCCATGACCACTGCTGATGCCTCTAATCCAGAGCACTGAACTAACTGCAACCAACATGCTGCTGTAATGCAGACTTTCATGGATAGCATGGCAGTTCCCAGTGTTTGGATTCCTTCGATTCCTAGGGTTCTTCACTGAACAGCAAACCAGCCCATGTGGACACACACAAGCTTCAAAAGCAGATCACAGAAGAATTCTTACTAAGTTTTTAAAAAAAAAAAAAAAAGATTAAAGTAGTTTTCAGTTTGGAGGAGCTTCCTATTTCTTTTGGTATTTAGAAGCCTAAGCAATGTACAATACAAGAAGTACTATACAGGATCAGACCGCCTCTCCCATCATCCTTCCCTGGCAATCACCAGTTTATTGAGTTCCTGAGCTAAAGGTTAGAGCTGCACAGTCAAATATAATAGTCATTAACGGTCTCTGTTCTATTAATTTCTCTAATCCCTTTCTGAACACATTTACACTTTTACTCCACATGACATTTTGTTCCAGTAACATAGCTGTAATTAAGAACTTCACAATAGACAGGCAGAAAAAAGAGAAATTTTCTTTTGTTTGCTGTGAAGACAGTAACCTATTGTCTCAAATTTCACTAGAGAAAAGCATGCTAAGGGTCTTGAAGCACCCCGTAATGCCTCACCATCACCTGACTTTTACCAGCCACTCAGCAGTAAATGTTTGCAGCTACCAAAAACAGAAAATGTTTTCTTCTGCCAACCTTTGCTGTGTGCACTACCACCACAGTAACTGACAAACCCAAACAATCTTCCAGCATACAAAATATTTTCTATTCTGAAGACAATGCATGCTAATAAAATTACAAAATTATAATAAAAACCTTTTTAGGGTTTTCCTTAGTATTTTGTAACAAAACAACAAAAAGTAGGCTTAAGGTTTTCTTCTTTTACACACTGTATTCCTCAAATTCACAGAGGATAGAACTGTACCAGGGAGCAAGGAAAAAGGGAGAAAACTTTCTTGCTGGAACTGTTTGCCAATAGGTTAAAGCAAACACTAATGCTAAGGTGATACAATGGTATCAAAAACTACTGAAAACAAACAGGAAAAAAACCAGAGTTAATTTCTACAATGTATCACACTTCTGAAACACCAGAGTCTTGTAACAATCATCATGAGCACACACATTTTAATTTGACATAAAGGAGCTTTGCAAAGCTATTTCAGTAATTCAGTTCTACACATTAGCCCATGCGCTTAAAGCTCCAGGCTGATTTGGCTGTTCCACACATGTGATAACCTAACTGCAAAGCCACTCAATAAATGAGTCTATATAGCTGATGAAACAAACTTTCATCACTGCCAGCTAGCAAATCTTTATAATCAGATAATCTTTAAATTCTTTATTAAGGTCATTCAAGGGATTGCAATGACAGGGCATACTGAAAAATTAAGCTGTTCAAAATTCAAGGTTCTTGGGAATTAGCCTGTTTTGGTAAGCATGTACACAATCTTCTATTGCCAGATAAATAGCATCAGAAGAAACCTCTTTCAGGAAACACAAGTCTAATCTTTTGGGGTTTCCTCAAAACTTACAGTGTCTATTTCTTGCAATTCTTATTAAATGGATCATTATAGCAGACTTCCCAGGCAAATTCCTGATTTTGGAAGTTTGAACAACCTTATGAACAGAAAGGGATGAGGACCAAGAGTTCTACAAAAAAAAAAAACTACAAAAAAACCCAAGAAAACAAACAAATGAAAAAACCACACCACATATCAGACAATTATTAACCCTTGAAGGCTTTAAACATGATCACTAAGCTGGGACACCCAAAAGTACTTGCAAGTTTGAAAATCTGAAAACCCATCCCAACCTTTATCAGGAAGAAACCTCAGCTCACAGAAGTCTCCACCACCAGCACAGATAGAGACATTCTGGTAATGCCCATAAACCTGGACTAGAGGCAACTGAAGGTGCCCCAGCACACCTTGAAGGAGCCCACGCTTTTTTTCTCCCCCCCTTCCCCACCTTCCTTTTTTAAACTGTGTGCACTGCCAAAAATTACTGTTTTTCTAACACTGTTTTCACAAGCTAGGCCTTCTAGGTCAAAGTCTTCCAGGTGCTGTACAGGTATATTCTAGCTAGCTTGTTAAATAATTTCTTCCTTTTTCAGATACAAGCCATTTAACATTTCACAACTGCTATTCCTGTGAGAGAACACTTTTTCTTAATTTACAGACATACAGATATATACTGCATTGTCTATTGTAATGTTACATATCAATAAGGACGCCAACAGCATTTGTATTCCACTTGCATCCTACTCAAATTTCCAGTGAAGTTAGCAGGCACATTCTCATTGCTCTTCAGGGTGTATTAGTTCAGATGCCAAACACCAGCATGCACAAATGTCAAAGTTACTTTTACGGAAAAATATCATTAAAATCTTAATTTTCCCTAGATTGCAACAATTTTTTTTAGCATTTCAGTGGATTCATTAGATGTGTTATCATTTTTTGCTGCTACTCCTTGTACAGATTTCTAACACCAATCAATAAGCTGACTTTTTCTGCAAGTGTTTCTGAAGCTCTCCTTCAAATGATTAAGAGGAAATTCCTTCAAGTGCAGGGCGCTGGTCTAAGAACAGAGAAAAGATGACTGAAGATATACAAGAATTCTAAAAGACAGAGTCTATGAAGGCTGGACAGAATCTCTTTCCTCCTAAAAACCTATGTGAGATGATAAATCCTTTACTGAAAAGTTGAGAGAGTAAAGACAAATTTATTGACAAATAGATCTCTGATTAATACATGCATACAGGCAGTACTCCCTTATTTCCTACAAGTCAAATTAATGTGAAGTCCAATTTTGAGACTTACAGAAGATGAAAGCAAACTGGCTTCAGAAGAACAAACAAACAAAAAATGAACCTCTATCATTTAAAAATAGTTAAAACATACTAAGGCACTTGAAAGAAATACCGTAACAAAACTTCTGAAGGAGAAAACAGTATTTATCACCTATTGAAACATACCATTTAAGGAAGTTACATACAGTCTTTAATTAGGCTGCTGGAAGGATAACTTTACATAAACATAACCACACAATTGTCCAGTCAGGGACGTATACTACAGAGATGTCTCTCAAAGTAACACATGTGCTGTTACTCACTGATATTAAAAAGTAAAGAATAAAAGTAGCACTTGTACCACTGTATCGACCGTTTGTGTGCCTGGGATTCAAACTCCCAAGTTAAGTCACTGAAGGCAAATACAGCTTTGCATTGACTTGGGAAAAGTGAGCTATTATTTCACTGAACATAATCCTAGCACTAGGAAAGAATTTTCCACTTACTGATTTTACAGTAAAGATAATGAAAGGCAAAACGTCCGCTCCCTTTCCCTTCTCTAACTCTTCTCTTTGCTGAAACACTAAATTATGCAAAGAGAGAAATGGGTAAAATCAATAATAATATACTGTTGCACTTGATGAATTGTGACAAGAGAAGAAGAATCAGCAAGACTTTTTATAGTACTGATACTCTGATGAGCAAACTAGGTAGAAAATTTATATAAAGTTTATCTACGTATGACATGGATAAAAATCTAAATACTCCATTTTTTCATGCCTCTATTACTTAAGGCAATATGCAATCCAAATCTTTCATCATTTAAACCAGGCATGACTTTGCTAGGAAGCACAACTACTTCTAACAGTTTAAGTTTCAAACTCTAATTTAGCCCCCTCTTTAGTCCATTTAATCTTTTAAAATTACAATATATAGAATCGGTTAGCAGAAAAAGTCAACAGCCCCATCAAAAAAGATGGAACACATTCAACACCAAATAAGGTTGCTTACAAGTTTGAAATTTTGTAGTTACTATTTCAACAGCAATGTCCTACAGGGTTTCTGAATACCTGCTGCACAGCAGACATGGCTTTATGATTCAAGTCCCATTACCTTTCCCCAGTGACCCTAAGAAAGCCCTGGAACCACCAGTGTCACAGGTTTATTGGGGGTTTTTATGCCCTCCTTGTAGCTGCTCTTGTCTATATGAAAATCTAAAAATACAGTAACAAATCTACACACACTATTGAGATGCTAAAGAAATTAATATTAAAAAGGGAAAAATCCTCATCCGAAACATAAAATTAATCACTGGGAACCAATTCCCCTGCACAAACAGGGAGCTGTAAATGAGAGTGTCTATAACCCTTGAGATAATGAGATAAGCCATGTTCTGTCTGTACTCAGTAATAACTTAGAAAGCCTTTGCACTCAGTTCCTTGGGTTTTTTCTGTAAGAGATTTTGAGGGCCTGCCCACTACCTGAGTACAACACTAGCTATTACATGAATGAAAATAAAGACAGACAGACTACAGAATGGTCATGAGACTCAGAGAAGCTTACATCTCCAAGCATGCAACTTTACTGTAAATATTATTTACATTAACAACTCTTTATGCCTTTCAACATCAATTCTGAAATAGCATTGAAGTCAACAGAGAACGCAACAATTTCTAATGCAATGAACTAGTATTGTTAGTTCTATACAGCACACAGCAGTGGTGGTAAGATTCCAACATATAAGGACATCCTGGAACCTACTAGAAAGACTACTGGCTGCTAGAGAACATCAGCTGCACCTACACAGATGTAGTCAATACAGCTCTTACAGCTGTTGTGATACTTGATATGAACCGCAGGAGAACCTGGTATTTCCACTGATTTATCCAGTAAGACTCTACCATTCATTAGGATGAAAAGCACATTCTACCTTCAAAACATGAGGAATTTGTATGATCTAACAGCTTTCTCCCCTCAACAAGTTATAGAGCAACAAACAAAATTGGATTTCAGGGAAAGGTCTGATGGGAAAGAGCCTCTGTTTAAGTTCTCTTATTCGAGAGAGTTAAACAGGAGTGTTTCCTATTAAACTCAGCATCAATTTCAAGCTTACAGCACAAACATAAATTGCCTGCAATGGTATTGTTCAAGAAAAGTCACCCAAGTAGCCTTTCAGGTCAAGGGGTTTTTTTCTAAATAAAGCAGACTTCAGATATGCCACTTCTGAGGTACCTCTCTGCACATGGGCCTGAAAGTACCTACGCTGCATACAAATACTCAGTTACAGAAGATGTCAACACCGTATGAAAAGCATTTTCAGATTCACTTTCAAAAATTTCAGCAAGCTCTATAGCATGTTCCCTCCCGTATCTCTCCCACATACAGACAAATGTTCTTTACTAAGACAATTTTCAAGAAACAAAATAGAAATTCTTTATCCAGAGTTGGGAAAACACTCCAGAAAACCATGTCCTTTCTCTGACAAAGTAGAAGCACACAGAAATTGAAAGTCTCTTCATCTCAGAGTCTACTGAAAAAAGTGATGTGTTTTTCGACAGCATCAGATTAGTTCTTGAAGAGGTTTGTGTTCAATTCCAAACGTGCACTTAAATTTTCATCATTTTTAGGTCAGTCAATTCTCCCCATGCTTTACTTCTAGCTACAAAATGGGAGATAAAGCTTCCCTCTCTTTTCCAAGTGCCCCATGTCATCTAATTTAACGACAGACTGTTTAAAGTGGGAACAATAAGCTGACACAACACCTAGTCCTAAATCTGACATTACCCTATCATCTACAAATCCTTAATAACACTCAATGTCCAGCAAAACTACAGTACTCCCTATAAAATACCAGCAATCAAAAATCAGCAGTTTTAATACTAGGTCTCCTTTAATTATTGACATATTACTTGCAGACATTTCTGTGGCATATTAAATTTACACATAAAAAATAAAGAACAATAGATGAAACCCTGAGAACAAAGCCTTCTCACCTCTGTTATTCTTCCTATGGAGTTTCATAAGCTAACTGGAGCAGATCTCTATCCTGGCAATTGGATTTCAAATTCACAAGGCATATCATTGTCCCAAAGCAGCCTACTCAATTCATTGCCTTTTATGAAAGCATTTTAATAGATAATGATGCACAAAGAATATGCCTAGTTGCTCACCAGGTATTTAACTGGCATAGGAAAAAGAGAAGCCCGGACAAAATAAAAACAGCACCAAAGAGTCTTCTTCTGCCCTTCCCATCTGTAAATGCCAGCTTCCTTCTCTACACTTCAGGAGGAGGTGGGGCTGGGAAACACTTCTTTAGAAGTTCCACCCTTCTTTACAGATGCACAGATTTCATTAATAGTTAACTGGCGACATACAACATTAACTTACTCTGGTATTCATAGCTTTCCATCCACGCTTGTCCCATGGTAAGCGACAGCTTAGGGCAACTGTTTACAAATATTTTCTGCACCATGACACACTACCCCAAGACTTGCTTTTCAGCCTTTCTGTCTCACTGACTAGCTCATTTTAGAACAGTAAAATTCCAGCCAGTTTTTCTGTAAGCAGAAGAAAAAAAAGGGTGACTGACAGCATCAGCCTGCTAACCAACACTCCCTCTTAAACATCCAAAATGTGGCAGCCAGATCAATACTTACGTGTTCTTAGGTTTAAGAGACTCCTGGCAAAATCACTTTAAGCTTTACCAATATCATCAATGGACTAAAGGTTCTAGGCTTGTCGCGTGAGTAAACTGGAAAGCTCTTCAAAAGAAAATCATTCCCCTTAAAGAGCTGACCTTACTCTTGTTCAAGTCAGTAAGTCTTGACAGGTGCTCTGGAACAACCACTAGAGAGACTCTTGAGTGTAAGGTCTCCTTCGTTGTGAAGGACTATATTAACCAGGCCCTCTGGGCCATATTGTCATCTATTTCAACATATAAATATTTGAAGCCATTTAATGTACAGCAGTATTCAGAGACTTCAATGATAAAGAGTAGCTTTGTCCAACTGACTGGCACTTCAGTAATAAACTCCATTTAAGAGTCTGCCCAGTCTCATTTTTTCTGTCTAATTACTTACCTCTCTTGCAGGAACAGCATGCTATTGAGGTTTACTGATTAAGATTTGAAGACACTTTGAAGATTTATTGTACTATACAACTGCTAATTATTATTGTCATACCTGCATTTGGTTGGGAGGACAATAGCTATGCGCCAAATAATTTCTGTTCCATATGTAAAAGTGAAAATATTTGCTTTGCTGTGCTCTTTAAAAAGTAAACAGATAAAAGACTGCATTTTAACTTGCAGTCCTTCACTGTGATACTTGCTCTGTATTTGTAAGAACCACACGGCTGAAAAAATCTGACCATAAAGGAAAAAAAGCAAAGAAACATAACACGTTCCTTCCCACTGGAACAGGCAAACACATTCGTGCCTTGGTAACTTCCCACCTGCAGGAATGCAATCTCCTCCCCTTCCTAGGCTTCTTCACTACTTCCCTTCGAGCCATCCAAAATGACAATGCTATGCACAAGTTATCATCACAGGCTCAAGATGACCAGTTACAGTGGTTATTTACCACTCATCCATTTCACAGCCCAGTTTCACTTTCAAAGGCCTGTGAAGCTGTGAATAGACTAGTGGATCCCATCCTCTCCATACACGCTATTATCCCGGTGAAAATATGTGCTGTGCACTCACTTATCCCTTAACATTCAGCCCATCCTTCTCTCACAGATACATCCTTGTTTCATGCATGTTGCATCCACTCAAGTGTCCTCGAGTCTCTGGCTCTCATAGCCTCCAACTCCACTCAAAAACAGTCTCAGAATGAAGAGATTTTTTTTTTTTAATTAAACAGTTATAACAACAGCCTGTCTCCATTTACATCTAGTATATTCAAAAGTATTTACTTTTACTGCATCTTTAACTTAAAAAAAAAAAACCACACTGAATAGAAAACAAAAATCAATACAAAAACCCTCATCTACAGAAGGTTCAATTTTTTTACCATGCAACAGCAAAAGAAAAAAAAAAAGTCCCACTATGAGAGGAATATATGTTATGTGTTTTTCCGGTCATCAGACAGGATTGTTACTTTAAAAACAAGTAATAAAATATCTTGAAAAATTAGACTGTAGATTTTTCTATCTCTTGCTGTCATTCTTTTCTTTCCTTAAATTACCACTTACATTTAAAAACTGTTTATGGAAAGATGTGCTGTTCGCAGATTAAAAAAAACACCCCAGATAAAATACATATGCCCAATGTAAAAGCTGAACAGATAGGTACATTTGATAGCACTAGGAGTGGTAGCAAATTCTGTTGTAACTGCACTACCAAAAGATTCTAAGACTAGATTTACTCTTTCCTCATCAGTATTTCTTGCACAAGAACCAAACTATTTAAGTTGTTTTCCTATTTGTATCTGTACCCTAGTTGATTCTAACTCTTACAGAAGTGTCTTTAAAATGTATTTCTGGTCATCCAAAGACTGATACTCTGCCTGTGCAAGTCTGTCAGAGGCCTGATGCATAATTTGAACACAGAAAGCAGTCCTGCTCTGGAGTCATTACTCTAGGCATTAAATGTCATCACTTCACTAGCCTGTGACCAAACGAATGACCAAATGGGAGTCAAGACACCTAGGAACGTATGTATTGACAGCTTTCTCACACAAGGTTCAGCCCCCAGGAGAAAGTCTCTGTATTCTGACCCAGTTTCACTGTACAGTTTCATAAAACATGTTCTCTTCACACTGAAAAGGCTTCATGAACTGATCACAGTTACTGCCCCAGCTAGTTCCACATGCAAAGACTTTCATATTCCCTTCTCCAAAACTCACACCTTAATAAGATGGCTAGACACAGATTACCTGCAACCAACCTTACAGTTTTCATGTCCTACATTTACTTCTGATCCCACCTACAAAACCAAACCGGTTCCCAAACGTTTCCCCAATAAACAGGAGGGGTACAGAGCAGCTCCTGGCGGTTCCCTATGAAGTCACTGCCTTTGTTGTTTTAAACATGCAATTTAAAGAGAATTACACAATCTAGAATATGAGAGAGATTATCCTGCGGTCTGTGGAGGTGTCGATTGCTAGGAGATAAAAAGCCAATGAAACCTACGCTATTTCTGATCACTGGCCAACAGATTTATACTTCATTCTTGTTCCTCCAAAAACGTTAATAAGACAAAAAGTTTCCCTCCGTTAAGAAGTTCGGGGGGTTCCTTTGTTTGCGTAGGTAAAAACGAGCCCTTCGCCGCCGGCAGACGCAAACCCCCACGCGGGTACTGCCATTACTGAAAGTCCAGTTGAACCCCAAAAGCGACCTGGGCGGGAAGTCCAGGGGGAGAACCAACACCACCCGCCGCGCTTTGTGCAGCCTTTCTTTCCCCCCTCCCACGCTCCGCGGCCAGGGCTGCCACCCTGCGCTAGCACCGCACAGGCGCGGGCCCGGTACTTCACCCTGCCCGCACACCTCCGCGGGGCCCGAGCGGGGCCCCGCCGCCTTGCTCCCCCCCCGCAGCCTGCTCCCTCGCCGCGGGAGCTGCCGCTCACCTGGCGCCGCCGGCACCCCCGCCACCCTGCGAGGAGCGAAGCCGCCCCGCGACAGAGGGGCGACGCGATTAAACGGCCACCAGCGGTCGTCCGTCCGCGAGACCCCCTCCCTCTAGACCCCACCCCCTCCAATGGCCACGCACCTCCAGAGTGGCCGCGGAGGGCGCCCCCGCCCGC
>NW_008795365.1:307380-315437 GCF_000699145.1 Aptenodytes forsteri | reverse complement strand
AGGCCCGGCCCCGCCCTCTCCCTCAGCGCCTGGCCCGGCCCCGGCCCCGGCCCTGGCCCCTTCCAGCACTCAGCGTCCGGTCGGAGCTCGAAGGTAACTTGAGAATTGACTCTCTTGGGGGTAAACTACTGTGCTGATAACAGCAACATGTTCTTGGCCCCAAAGGCGGGGTTTTTTGGGGGATGATCTTACTTCTGGCTGCTCCCAGTCCTTGGCGCTTACACGGGCAGTCTTGGTTCTCTATTACAGGAGTCCCGTGTCCTTCCGCACAGTCACCCGTCCCTGAGGGTACTGAAGGGATGGGGAAGCCAGGACAGGAGCCATCCATGAACAGACGTTTCATTTCCCGTCACCAGCCAAGCCGTCGCTACATTGTTCGGGGGGAAAAAAAAGAAAAAAAAAAAAGTTGCACAGAGCAAACTTGTACAAGCAAAAGCCTTAATGGCAAAGTTTCCAAATATGGCTGATTGTTTTTAGCCTGTCAGACAAATTGGTGAAGAAAAGGTCTACCTGGCTAGGTGAAAAGCTTTTTTAAAAATAAGGCTTCTTTTTCCACTTTGAACGTGAGATCTACTGTGGGGACCTGCTGACCACTTGTGCAGGGTTGGAGCTTCTCCGGTGGGTTCCTCTGGGGTTTCTGCACAAGCTCCCTCCTTTGTGGAGACAGATTGTGAAAGGAAATAGTCACAGGGTAGAAAAAGTACTTTTGGTTGCAAAGAATACTGTCACCACAGATGTGGCCCCAAATTCAGGCTATGTGAAAATGAACTTTTTCAGAATGATAGTCTAGAAGAATCGTTTCTATTTAAAAAAAGACAACATTTTTGTGGAAACAGTTGCTTTAGAATAAATAAAAAATGTTTGGCTGTAACTTTTTCATAACTAAATACCAATTCCTTTGTACTAACTAAAGTATTAAGGTCTCAACATGAAAGTGAGTCTGCCGTAAGTAATAGTGTCAGTGACTTTGTGTAAGTCATAACAAAAATAAAGATGAGTAGTAGAACTAATTAACATTTTAAGAGGCTACAGTAATCTAAGATGTTGTTAGTTATGCAATTTAAATATTATTTTCTTGTAATACAAGTTCCTTAGGTTGATAACTATCTACTTACATTTTAAGGTGAACTGAATATATTGGTATCCACATTTCCAACAAGAGTTCATTTTGGTCTCTGTAAATTTATACATTCCATGGCAAGGGCCCACCTCCTCTTTATACAGGTTAGTGTCTTACTGAAATAAGAATTGTTTTTATGGATGTTGATGAGCTGTAGTAGATTTTATCCTAAAACTCTGCTTCCATGCCTCAGATCAATTTGTAGTTGCTGTAACCCATGTTACTATATATTCTGTCTTTTTTACTGTATTTGAAGATGGCGCACAGAAAGAACTCTTTGTAGGAATATGCGTTTTTGCAAATATACATTATTAATTCAAGTAAACAGAATGAGTAAAACGGGACTTACAGATGTGTTAAAACCCAACCTACATAATAAGGCAATATTGTCTTCTTGTGCTAGAATATGCCTCTGAATATAGAAATCCCCTCCCCAAAAAAGTCACCTCTCTTAAAAGACTGCAAATTTGTTTGTAATTTACTTTCCTCTAAAGAAGATTTAGTCCTTGTTCTTCATTCTACTAATGAACATCTCTTTGGGACAGCATTTTCCTTAGCCTTGTAAATGTATGTGAATGCCTTAACAATTATCTCCTTAGACTATTTGATTTTTTTTTTTTAAATTAAACATCTTCAACAAGGAAACTTGGAGCTTAGGATCAATGAAAAATATAATTTCCATCTTCACCTACTGTGCATTTTACAGGGATGCAAATACATGGAAAACATTGTCATAACTTCAGAAACTTCTTACATCACTGACTAAAAGAAAGACATAACACATTGTGCACAAAGACTGATGCCTTGGACTGCCTCCACTGTGGAAAAATGAAATGGCTTTTGTCAGCGTGGTACTTATGCCATTTGTTGTGAACGCAATGTATATTTACTGCAAAGACTGACATGCCACTACTCAATAGATTCCTGAGTGTGACTTTTTCCTTAGCTGTTCAGAGGAAGTTTCCATGCTAACCAGGCTTACAAACTTTAAATTTTCCTCTGCAGAGAGTGTCTGGTAAACAAATATACTCCAATTACTACACCATCAAAATCTTGCATCATTTACTCACAGCTTTTGCTTAGTGTAGTGCAACTTCGCTCAGGGAAAGAAAAAAGCCAAATTACATTATCTACTGTTCTTGTTGAATCTTCCTTAATAAACAGGTGTGCCTCTATCTATGTCTAAACTGGGGGATTCAAGAGCACCTCCAGGTTCCTCATTTGGGATGCATGTCTGGCCACACCTTGCCTGTGTATTAGGGCAAAACCTGTACATAAACTAGAACCCTCTCTTAATCTCATGCTTATGGGTAACTGAGGAGTCAAAAATTGTGTGGCATGCTGCAGTGTACATGTAAAGGTCAGTTTAGAGGAAGACTAAATCTGACTATTCACACTTTGCGGCTAAGGAAAACCATTAAAAAAAAGGAAAAAGCCCAACATAACTGCATCTTAGGGCAATTCACACACAAGTTCTTGGCCCGCAAAGCACCTTCTTTTTGAGTTAGACTGTATCAGGGTATTAGGTGTTGTCCTTATATTATCTAAAAGATCCTAAGGAAATGACATGAGTTGCTCAGAAAGAAGCAGCAGAGAGAAATAGCTACCACAAAGATTAAATCTCTGAGAAAGATTAAGACTCAGTACAGTGACTGTCTGGGATTTTCAAAAGCGACAATTAATTTTGGGCGTCTCCCAGTTTTGGTGCCCAAACAGGGACCTTATTTTCAAAAAGTACACAATAAGTGGCGTCTGAAGTTTGGCAGCTTGATTCACAAATCCCTTTAGAACTATTAGCCATTTTATGTTCTTTGGCTAAATGACAGTCAAGGGACAGGGAGAACACTGCCTACAAACATTTGATGAGGCTGAATGCCAGTGAGAGGAAGTAAGTATTAGTTTTGGTGCCCAAACAGGGACCTTATTTTCAAAAAGTACACAATAAGTGGCGTCTGAAGTTTGGCAGCTTGATTCACAAATCCCTTTAGAACTATTAGCCATTTTATGTTCTTTGGCTAAATGACAGTCAAGGGACAGGGAGAACACTGCCTACAAACATTTGATGAGGCTGAATGCCAGTGAGAGGAAGTAAGTTTTTTTTGTCCCCATCTGCAATGAAATCCATCTGGTAGGCTAATGTCAGTGCGGTTGAAAGTGTGCTTGTTGGCTCTATACCGGTACAGTTGCAGAAAAGAGGCCTGAAACATATTTGGGAATATAGTTACATATGTACCATGTAAAACAGAAAAAAATTAGAGATTTTACTAGGACAATATTTCCTACACTAAGACTTACAGCTCTTGAGGATGATCTTCAGGAAAATCTTAATTTACAGAAGCTAATTAGCTTTAGATACTTAAAACCAGACTGGTTGAAATAGTAGTAAATATACAGTAGAGAACAATCTTGCCCAGACAGAAACTACTTGTTCAAACAGGTCCTTTCTGCATTTAACTTTGGAGTCTATCTTAATGAAGGTTTTGTTTGGGAGTATTACAGTCAAGAGTTAAATCAGAGCAGCGGAAGAGAGACATTAAAATGTATAGGGAGAGTAGGAGAAAAGGAGTTGTTTTTATTTGAGATTTGAAATGAGATGAAGGGTCACTGAGGCTGAGAAATACACAAAGGCTGTCCCAGACTACAGCCTGTTTTGAAGAAAAGGCTGTCACATCAACAGTAGCTAGATTGTGTGGAGGGACAGACCAAAGTCTAGACAAGTTGGGGGGGGGGGAGGAGGGACACAGAGAAGAGATAATTTTTTCCAAAATTGTAGTGTTTCTATAATTCCATAATTGATGACTCTAATCTGACCAAATTTTAAAGGCCAGGCAGACAATTTGGATTTTGAATATTCTTTTGTTGTAGCTCTCCGACATCTAAAAGCATTGTGTTTATCTTCAACAAATTCATTGCTCTACTGCTGCAATGCAAGTTAGCATCATCCCGTGTGCAAGTGCTAGTACGGCTTTTGCTGAACACAGTAAGAGCTTCATAGCTCCCTTAAATGGAGACGGCTCTGACTTGTACAAATGACAGCTTTATATTTTGCAGTGATCTTCAGTAGTCACATGTCAACAAGAAATTCTGCTTATCTATTGGTAAATTCTGTAATTTGGGGGTCATCCTTTATTTCTGTTTTTAATGTCGTGCAATGAAAATTGCACAATGACAGTTTCAGTAAGCCAATGTCTGCAGGCAAACAATCTAACATGTAGATCCAGCATTTACAGCTCGTGCACTATTTTATTACACTTCCAGAGCTGTTGAAATTCCTAAGACTACTTACAGAAATTTTTCTGCTTAATCAAATCTCGCTTTTCTAAAGTGATAGAAATGACTGGAAACTACTTTTTTTATACTAATCCTTAAGGATTGCACAGTTTTGCTATTTTTGACTAGCAAATATGTGCATATTCAGATGCATGGTCTTAAACCTAGTTGGAAGGGATGGGAACTGAATATATTAATTACAGTACTTTTTGTTAGAAGGTAGCAAAAAGAGTAAAAGAAATACAAACCAAGTTAACATAACCCAACTTTTTCCAGAACCTTTTTTACCACTGATTCTCTTTGTTGACATCTAAGAGAATTTTTTGCAGTTTCTGTCATTGATAACATTCACTTGGGGACACTGGTTGTAGCAACAGTGTAACAAACTCTCTGGTCCTGGAAATTGTGCTTAGTGTTTTCTTTATGCTTTTTATATTCCCAGTGCCATCTTTTCAGGGACAAAACCTAGGTCACTGCATTTTTTGGTAGCAGCAGAGCATACATAAAGAGATGGCTGACATTACAGGTGATGAAATATCTCGGTAAAGATTAAAATATCCATGGGTGAAGAGATAATGATAAGGGACACGGATGCAAACATGTCTGTTGAATCATTAAATGCTTTGAAACAACCAGCAAAAAAAGGCTGAAGATAGACTCCAGGGAAACAGAGTGAGAGAATCACAGAATTAATCAAGTAGAATCCCTGTAAAAACTACTAAAAGAACTATCGAAGAGTCAAAAGAAGACAAAAATAAGAAAATACATCTAATGCCTTAGAAACATTGTACTCCCTTTAATGGCGCTAGAATTTATTTGCATACTCACCAAAATCTCTTCTATCTGTCTGTAAATCTCTTAAGGGTATCATTCTCTACAAGAGTTCCACCAGAGTAAATCCAGAGTAATTACATTGAAATATGTGGAATTACCGCAGATTTACATTGATGTTACAGTGACTGTAATCTGACTCTATAGGGGACAATTATTGTTTCTCCTGCTTAGTCTATAAACTACTGTAATTTACATTTCTACTCACATTTGCCATAAAAAACTGTGAATTAATTTGACCAAAAAGCTGCTTTGTTCCTAAGAAATGCCTCTCTGTTCTTATATAAGAATAAGGATTATTTTAATATACTTTTTAAAGTTCTGTACAAAACTGAGCTCTTAAAAAGTTATGTGCTGGGATATCTGATTACAGTTTTTTACCTAATCAAACAAAAGTTATTTTGTCAAACTAAAGGGACTGAGTTCCACCCCAGAAGTTACAACCTTTTCACACAATTATGCCCACTGAAGTGGGTTACTTTTAATTTTATTGGAATAACTGTACCTGCTTGTGCATTTGTGCAGGCATTTTTTCAGGACTTTACCTTGCTTTCTTAATTGCTTACTATCACCAAGCTTTCATGGTAATGTTACTTTTTTTGTAATTCATTACCAATTAGTTTTGCTCTCATGGATTTTAAATCAAGTGTCTTTAAAAGAGAAGAAAGACACTTCCTTTTGAAGAAGACAACTCCTCACAGAGTAAGTGGCATCCCTCTATTCTGGTAAATTTTATCTTCAGTAATATATGCCAGCCACTTTAGCTGACTTCTGTGACAATTGCGTGTGAACATCTGTAGAAATTTCACATTTACTTTGGCGATTAAAAGAATTATATTGATCAATATAATTATATAATCATTTTTGGACACTTCTTTCCTACTTCTATTTAGCTGTGTCACATTGCTTCTCTTAATGTTTTACTGCTTTGTTAACTGGAAATTATTTTTGAAGTATGAAGCAGATGAAGCAGTATGTTGGACAGTCTTTTTTATGTTGCTGTTGTACTATATATTTCCACAACTGGAAATCTTAGCAGAATTTCTAACAGTCATTAGCCCCAAAGAGAAATTTCTTTCTTTAGTATCCCCTGGCCATAAATTACTTTTAGAACAAGCAGAGACAGAAAACAGTTTGCAAAAGAAACACGCCCTTGGAAAAGTTGCTCGCTTCTAAAAGCCAGGTCATTGTTTAATCCCTATAAAAGGAACACTTGGCAATTTGGGTCAAGCGTTAATGAAGTACTTAATTTTCAATTCTGGCTTTATAATCCCAATTATATATTTTCATGTGTCATTCTATGCCTGACGATATTTTGACATCTGTAACTCTTGAAGCTTTCAAAGCAGGTCGCTATACTGATACGCTAAAGCTCACAACACATATGGAAAGGTAATATTATTCACGTTTCAAAGAAGGAAAAACTGAGGCATGACCTGATATATTCAGGGCTACTTAGGAAGCTTGGTGCAAAGTACTGGAAGTTTTGACTTCCAGTCCCACACTCTTCCTACAGAAGAGCTGGTAGTCTAGAAGGAATCAGGCTCTTGCTTACTCTCTGGAAGGTTTTCTTCTGGCTACACATAGCAATAGTTATTCATCTATTTTCACTTCACTACCTTTCATAATATATCCTGTACTATTCTGAATTTTAAACATGCCCTTTTCTCCCTGCAACTGTGGAGATTGTTAGGTAGAAGACTATCCTATTTAAATTTCAAAAGGCTTCTTTGTAAAATACTTCCTTATGGTGGAACCACTAGTTTATGCTTTTAAATAAAATCTTTACTCAGCATGTTTAGAAATTACAGGGCATTGCACACAAGGAGCATTTCAGGCTACATTTGCAACAGAATTTAGTGTCTACAAGTGCAGTCTGATCTTTTGAGTAACTTCCATTGTTCTGAGGTTGCAACTCTTTGGCTTGACACTACTTTAACTAATTTACCCGTACCACCTAAAAATCAAAGAAACTGTACCTCATTCTCTTTGTTTGGCAGCTTGTATTTTTAAGAACCCAAGCATTAAATGTACCATGTATACTTATCACATGAATAATTACAATCCAACTACTTTGCACTCATGGAATGCATCCTATTATGTCAATTACAATCAGTCATCATCATTAACCATGCAACGATGGCTGAAACCATTAATAGGAGAAATAGCAATACAGAGTGGACCGATGCAACAGCATGTGGTGGTACCTTCTTTTTCATAGCATCGTTAAATTTGCAAGCACTTTATACATCCTCTTTCCCCAGTGAACCACAGCAGTCCATGGCATGATATCATCAGTGAACAGAGACAGAGGTTGTACACCAGCAAAACCACCAAGTGTTCCTGTATAATGCATCCAAGACAGCACATACACCCTGAACAAGTAAGGAGAATTCAGGCCTTAGCTGCTCCTTCTGCCTGCTTTCCTTCCCACATAAAGATTGCCAATTGAAAGCAAGACCTGCTGGGGTTAGATACATAGCTAACGAACTGGATATGCATTGCAAAGGTCAGAGTGCTTAGCTGGAATTTGAGTTGCTGGGGCTCAGCTGGTTGTGTGCCAGGGGCCTATGGAGGGAGATGTGAATGGGAGGACTGGGTGTAAAGCCTATGACAGGAAAGCAGAGCTGTGTCACTAGGGTCAGAGCGTGGGTTGGTGTGACAGGTTGAGGAACATGTCAGGGAGCTGTCAGACAGACTCTTATTTGGTAATGAGGCTTGAGGCACAGTGCTTGTCTGTGTCCTGGTTTCGGCAGAGATAGAGTTAATTTCCTTCCTAGTAGCTGGTACAGTGCTGTGTTTTGGATTTAGGGTGAGAACAATGTTGATAACACAC
>NW_008795365.1:297814-306994 GCF_000699145.1 Aptenodytes forsteri | reverse complement strand
TGGAGTGAGTGAGTGGCTGTGTGGTGCTTAGTTGCTGGCTGAGGTTAAACCACAACAGTCTGTCACATTCACAGCAGCTCTGGAGGCAGGCACATCCATGACATAGAGTCAGGAACAGGAAAGTCTACTAATTCAAGTGTCTGCTATATGTCTGGACAGCACAATCTATGCCATGACATTTGAGTGATGAGAAAACAGAGCCACCAGTGAGGCATTATCTGGTTTTTGTTACCACTGGTGCAAAGAATAATCTCATTCTAAAATAATAGTCCTCAAAGAAGCTTTTTAAAGTGTTTAATTCCCATTTAAGCAGAAAAACATGTAATTTTTCTGTTTCTTGTGCTGGGATTTGATTGTGTTGTCCACATCTTTGTGTAATTTATCCCATTGCATAGAAATAGAAAATAGTAGTGCCCCAGGGAAGGCACACTTACCATGAATGCAAAATACGTCGAAGGGGTATATTCAAATCGTACAGCACACCATGACAGCAAATCATAACCACATTACCAATTAAAGCTGGAGAAAAAGAAAATGTATAGAGGTCATCATTAACAGAGTACTCTTATTACTTGGATTATACTATTGCACAACTACAAATAACACTTAGTTCCCTGTGATACACATCATAGTAGGTCTACCTGAGGTCAGAATTGGGAAACTGCCATTATTTACAGAGAAAAATATTGGCATATGTTTTTCCACAACATATTTTCTGACCCTCACATACCAAGTACCTTGACAACTTCAAGAACAGCAGACTATTTCTGGGCTTGTGAATAGAGCAGTAGTACATTTTCTTGTTATTGAATTCTTGTGTCTTGTTAAGGAAAAGCTGACCCTTCTCCATCTATAGACTTGCACAGAGATAGCCCATTTCTGTAATGACTCTTGTTTTTTCTGACTACCCAGTATTTTGTTTTTCTGCCAGTGGATCCTCTACTTTTTCCTTCATCTCTCCCCAGCTGTGAACTTTCCATTTAAGTGTTCAGAGATTGTTCTTCCTTAGTAGGGACACTCTCTGCCCTTTCTACAGACCATCAGTAGTGAATGGTCCTCTAGAGAGCCAACACCAAGGATTTTTGAGAACCAGAGCTCCATATCCACGTGGTAGACAGCAGTTGTCCAGCGACAAAGGCTCTGCAGTCAGTAAAAGCAAGGTGTGAGCTATCATGACTTTGACAACTCCCCCTTGAGACTGAATGGGTACATCCTTCTGTGTGACAGGACTGTATTTAGCCAGGGATGAACTGGGCAAATTGAAGAAGCCTAATCTAGACATACCTGTAATTCTGTGAGGCTTGCCCATTAAACGGTATTTGCCTGGCAATCTGGAAAATGCTAGTACTTTAAGGGTTTGAGAGAGTCATTATAATTTAAAAACCCATGGAGATTCTTGACTCAGAAGCCTCATAGATAGAGGCAGAAGCTGGCCAGCTTTAATGTAACTATTAGAAAGAAATATGAAGAAAAAAACAAGGTGAAAGAAAATTAATAGAGGGTGTCTAGCACCCTCTATTAATCTCCTGTTTTGGAAAAAAAAAATATTCAGGGGAATGCACCCAAATGCAGTGTGACCAAGTCTATCACTAACTTACCTGGTTTGTATGACAGTTTAAAATGAAGCTTAAGATAAGGGGTTTTAGCATGTACTATTGGATCAGATGCTGGCCCAGCCCCTTAGTTGGATGCATTTGGGGAGAAGTCTCTTTTCTATTACAGGAAACCATTTGGTGTCAATTATTTCCTTTACAACTTTTAAATAGTACCATTGTCTCCAAGGCTTATCAGGCAAAGATTTAAGCAAGCAAACTTAGCCATACATTATGCATGTGCAGGAAACAGAATATGAAAGAATGTATTTTTCATTTCTTATTTTAATCTGAATGAACTTATCATTGCTAGATAGCTGTAGGAATAGATTAGATATGAAATCACCAGAGGAAAATAACCACATTTTTTAGGCTGTGTAAGACTGTGAGTAGAAATGTGAATTATGGAAAATGAATTTATCTGGAGATCACTGAAAATTTGAAGAACTTATCTTTTCACAGTTCCTGGGGAAATATATTAGTATTTTTAAAAATAGTCTTTAAGATTTGTATTCACTGCTGGTATGGCTGCCTTATAACAATATGAGTAGTGTATTTTATATAAGTAAGCCTGACAAGTTCCATTGTTACATTGTCATTTTTCTTTCTTCTAAAGAGGAGCAGACATGACATTACTCAATTTTAATATGAATCAACTATCTTTTTTTTGACAGTAGGCTAGTCTATGTCAGCACTGCTCAGGAAACTTACCTAGTGAGTGGAACAAGGCTGAGAATTGAAGTTACATTAGCTCAAAAGTTTCTGAAGTATTTAGCTGGAGAAGTCTGCCCTCTGATTTGACTTTTCTGCATGTAAATTGTGAACTTATTTGTTAAGTGGTCTGATTAGTAGTGTGTGTAAATAAACATGAGCCTGTGAATGGCTCATGTTTGTTCAAAACAAGTATAGTTTGGTTATTCAGTCTTTGGAATTATTCAAGCAGACTAAGTGACTGCACACCCAAGTCAAATGCTGTGGTTGCTCTTCCATGAGTAGACAACCCAAATTTGGGGGCTAAAAGCAGATGTACCTTGCAATTAAGAAAAAACAAGATTTTCTTGCTTGTTGGGCCCTAAATCGGAGTTCTCTGAGTATCACTATGCATAAAATGGTACTCAGAAGAAAAGTACTTACAGAAAGAAAACAAGGGAGGACCAGAGCAGTCTTATGATGTAATTTGGAAAAGGCAGAAAAGGATGAATTCCTTCCAAAATTCCACTGTGTGGGCAGGTAGTTTTTCTTCTCAAATCCTTTGTAGTTAAGAGTTGCCCTTGTGTTCCTTGGGTGGCAATAATAATAATAATAATAATAATAAAAAGATGTAGGGAGGTCTTCCTAATTTAAAAAATACCATATACATGAGCCATCGACAAATCAGCAGTCAACTGAGTTGTACACATTAACTTCCTCTTGACCCACTGCAATCCAGAGCAGGGGTTTTTCTGTTATATCACTGCACCTGCAGTCTTCTTCCCTGGTGTAAATTGACATGGTACAGGAGACTTCACTGAAGATAATTGACTCACAATTGATGTTCCACATGTAGTGACAGTGTGAACTGCTATTTGGAACTTAAACACTTAGGAAAACAAACTTATCCCTTGCAGTAGCACATGGTAGTTTCCCATCTTGCCTGTCTGATGCTATCCTGCACTTAGACTCTGTCCTCACAGTCCTATATACACACTCTTTCTTTGCAGCTTTCCTAAGAATTTCCAGATTCAGGGAGGTTAGAATTCTGTGGCATGACCACACTTTTGTTCCAGGAGTGGGGATGAGATGACTTCATTCTTGGTTGCCACCTTAGCCATTTCTGTGCCCAACTAAAATTGCTGCTCATGTGTTTGTAATTCTCCACAGACTTGTTTCACCCTTTGACTTGAAACATTCTGTATGTTTCCACCCACTGGCTCATCTCTTTCCATCTCTCTTCTGTTGTGCTCTAGCTGGGAGTTGCTTTCACCAACGGTGCAGCATCCACTTTATTTTATACCTAGAAAATCCCATTTTAAAGCAGTTTTTGTTTGTTTTAAGTGCATTCGTCTACTCCAATGCCAGTGTCATTTGTCTGTCTTCCAAACTAATACTTCCAATGTTCAAATATGGTATGAAGCGTTGGAAGTGTAACAAGAATTATTCTGTTTTAGAAAATGGAATGCAATGTGTTTTTTCTCTGAAGGGAGATGTTGCAAGTAAGATCATTTACTGATATTGCCATAAATACACTGAAGTCAATGGAGCTGCACTGATTAAGTATGCCTGCTAAAGCTCAGAGTAGAGTCATTGTTACCATTAGTTGTGTAATTATTACCCAAGAAGGGGTCCAGAGGATGTTTTTTACGACACTGCTGGAGTGCTTTTTATTACAGAATACTAGCAAAACAATAATCCAAAAGCAGGTATTTTAGTGTACTGCCCACTTGTAACTGGCTTAACACTGTAGATACTCTTTTCTGTCTCAGAAACACACTTTACTGCAAACCACAGGCTGTTCCACAGACACTTTAAGTCAAGTGACTTAAATGTTGAAGAAAACAAATCTGAAACTCCGCTGATTTTGTTAATGTTATCTTGGCAATGCTGCAGAACTGAAATGTATTCTTTACACAAGGGACTGCAGTCTGATACACATCTGTTCTGCTCTGAAAAAAACAAAGCAGCTCCCTTTTCACCCTGGACATATTTCTTTCATTATTAAAGCAAATAATGAACAAAATCAGATAGTCTAAGAAATGCACTTGAAATTAGCATGCTACTTAATCTTTCAGTCTAATGTTTTGCCATCTGCATGCTTTGGTGTTAAGCCTGTTTTATATTTCATATAATATGCTTCAAGTACTTGCAGCAGAGCGACACCTTCTTGGTACAGCTGGCACACCATTAATATGGATGCTGTGACCAAAACCTCTGTCTCCTTCAAAACACCAGAACAGACAGCTTTTTAGAATAGCATGTTTCTCCCCAAAATCTATCGTCCTGTAGTGCTATTTAAACAAACAGATGAGCGTGGCTGAAACTCTGGAATTATTTCTACAAAGTATTTTTATACATGTATTTTCTTTGAACCATCTTTTATTTTCTTTGTAATTACGTTTACCTTCAGTCTCTTGCTATCTCCTGCACGCTTTAGCGTTCATAGATGAGTTAAACAATAACAAATCTCTTACCTCTATTTCTCCATTCTGTAGGAATGCAAACTATCTTTTTATAATTGATAATAAATTAATATCTCGCTTCACAGATTCTTAAATACAGGGAGGCCCAGGCAAATTTTAATTCAGACTGTGTGTGGGATAATAAAAAATTTGCATCATCAGCATAACAGAAGTTCCTTAATGGACATCTTAGTGTCGTTATTTGCGACACCTTTGACAATCTTATTTCTGATAAAAACAAGTGGAGAAGAGGGAGGTGATTGGTTTTCTGCACATGATTTTGAGTGGAGATGTAGCCATCCTGGGAAGTTTAACTCCGAACATAGGGAACTGAATTTGCAACTTGTTTAAGGTATGCTCACAGATAGCCAGTCCTGATTTGGAGCACTTCTACTAAGACACGTGAGGAATCACAGGGTGCTACAGATAACAAAAGAGCCATAGCATTTATGCAAGCAGCCAACCTCAATGTATGGCAGCACTCATAAGACAGTAACACATGAAACATGAGCACACTGTAGATAACAAAATGGACATCCTGACAGCCTAAAAATATATATGTATATATAATGTTAGTTATTAAAACAATACGATACACTGTGGTTGTGTTTTTTGTGCCAATGGATCTGTCCTTGACTAAAAAAAAGATGTAAAGAATTTTATAAAAATCTAATGTCAATATAGAATAAGTTTCAGGTTTCCCTCCATAAAACCTAATTTAATTTTTATCACTTGGAAGAAATATCCTGGTGGTGGTGAAACTTCAGAAAATTGTTGAAAATGTTAGACATTTCATTTATGTCTAGTATCCTAGCCAAAATTGTAAGATAACAAATGGCCAAGATAAAACATGAAAAGCACTTCACTTTTTTAAATCAGAGTACCTTCCTATTTCCATTCTAATTCAATCTCTCATTGAATAAAGGTTACAGCTTTGTATAAAAAGTATTTATGAACAATGTCTGGAGGAAAAACAAGGTTTTTCCTCAGTGCTGTGGTTGTAAATGGATTTGAATTGTTAGAGAAGCAGTTGTAATCAAAGCACTAAAGTAAGTATAACTAACATTTTTATACCATTCCTGAATACCAAAGTATTAGGAAAAAAACAAACCAGGCTTAACCCTGGCAGTAAATTGTTTTCTAGTTCAGTACATTTTTCAGTCTTTAATTCTCTTGTCAAGCAAGTGGCTGAAAATGTTATATCATGTCAAATGTTTACCGCCACAAGCCAGAGTATTACCACAATACAGAAACTAACTACATCCAGTATCTCTAAATTGCAAGGCAAAGTTGTTTTTATTTGCTTTGCTGTTCTCCAGAGGGCAATTGCCAAACATGATTGCACTGCATTTGATAATAATAATACTCTTGAAAAGCAGCATTTGAGAGGTGAAAGTGTATGAAGCAGTCCGCACTATGGTTCTGATTTCAAAGACTTGCTTTTATTTTCAATCACATACATACAGTAGTTATTCATACAGAGGAACTTTAAAATCTTGAGCGTCTTTTTGGTTCTTCCTTCTAAAAAAATATAATTAGTTCAGGATAGGAGACATAGGTAAGTCATTTCCTGAAATTATTATACTTTTCTGAAAAGTCTGGTGGTGGTTGGAGTTGAAATTCAGGGAGCAGAGAAGGGGATGGGGCTGTCAGACTCTTACACCGTACTGCTGTAGAGAAACCGTGCATTTAACTCCATCTCACACCAGAACAAAATCAGTCACGATCAGTACAAAAGACAAATGAGCCAAAACCGCTTGAGCTTCTATTTATTTAGTTATTTTACAGAAAATAATTACATTTAGTCTCAGCAGTTAAACAGTTTCTTTCTCTGCCTCCATCCGTATATAAGGTTTGACCTTGATTCTGACCTCCTTGTTCAGCCAAATCTCCTCTTAGACAGTGAAGGAGGAGTTTTTGCCTTAACGAGGGATACAGCCTTGGACCTGCGTGGGTGTTGTTAGTAAAGGAGAATGTACACATGGGGTCTGTGGTGCAGGAATGACTGCAGGAAGTACCTGAGTCTCCTTTTCTCATTGAGGTCTTAACTCTACGCCGCTGTGGCATCCATGACTGAGATGAGGAGGAGACTGTAATGCATCACACTAGTAAACTCTGCTCCTACAACATTTTTGTCCTGAAAGGGGAGGACGAGATTTCAGTGTGTCAAGAACGTGGAGGGAAAGGGTTAAAGGGTACTTTAAAGGATAAAAGTACACCACCCATACTTTTATTACCATCACGTTAGTTCTTTTAATTGCTATTTTAAGTCCTGCTCAGTTGAAGAATAGTAATTTTCTTTCCCAGCCTTAAGAGCTGCCTGCCTTAGTCTTTTAAGTTTGAAACTATCTGAATGGGTAGGTCAGGGCCATGTGAGTTAGTTAGAAGAGGCCTCCCATGGGCAAACCAAAGACTAGTTCTTAGCCTGTGTGACAATAAACATTCCAGTTTGCATTACTGAACCTCAGGGAAAACATCATGCGCCAACTGAAGCAAAACCTACAAGTCAAATTATTTTACCTCAAAGGCCACAACCCCCAAACCAGCAATTGCTCGCAGAACACCGTGCAGAAACAGAGAAGTCGTCCTGGCATGGAGAGGAATGATGGGGAATCCACTGCTTCTCTGCAGTGCAAAACCAGCACGCCTGTATTCACACGGTGGGACAATGTGCTGACCATTCCCAGCTCTCCATTCTTCCCTACCCTGATGCACATGCGTGTGTGTGGGTGTTTCAGGGTTAATCTTACACAAGGTTACAAAAGCCTGACGCTCCAACAGCACATGTGGTATTGAACCAACTTCTGACTTGGGCTGAAGGTGATGTTCCGATTTGGTATTATTTACAACCATTTGCCTACAGGGAGACTGTTTCCAATTAGCAGGTATTGCTTTGTTCTATTGTGTTCATGAAGCTTGGTATTTCCTAAAAGAGTGATGACTGTAACCAGCATGGCTGTCAGGCATTCATTCATCAGCTCAAAATGCTGAACACAGCATCAATAACCAAATTGCTTATGGTATCAGAGCTGTTTCAACCAGCTGCTCAGCAGTCCGATAGCGTATCAGTTCATTAATGTTGGTTATTCGCACAGCTTGTCTGAAATGATCATCCCACATTCTTAACAACCTGCTTTATTTTCTTTCAACATAAAAACTCCTGAAAACATCCAATGCATTCTCACATACAGACTTGAGTAACTGCAAAAAAAGCCACTACGGTAGATTAATTTGTTACTACTACTGAGACAACTGTACTCCTCAGTAGTTAAAAGAATGAGAGGAAGAGAACATAAAATATCCTCTGCATTGCAGTGACCTGGGGGCAAGTCTATGGCCATATTTCAGTGTTGTGTTGTAACAAAAAAAAGAAAAAGCTATTGTGCCAAAATGTTTCCAGGGATGTTTCGCCAAAACACCACACTGATTTAAATCAACTGCTGCCTATATTTAGGCATCAGTTTACTTTCCTAACTAGCCTTTGAACATATTAAACATTGTGATATGACTTACTCACACACACATAGCACACACAGTAGGTAATTCATACTTGAAGAAACACTTGATAGAAGCTTATTGCCTGAGACAGGCCTTACTGGATTCTGTTTTACAAAAAATTTGGTAAGGAAATGTTTTCCATTTAGATTGGTGAATTAATTGCAATTTTTCAGTTAGTTGCTATATTGTTATTGCTCTGACTGCTCTTCCACTTAATGCTCTTTTGTGAAGAAAAAAAAATGCTTGTGTGCACTTACTATATTATGTTGCTGTTCCCTGCATATTAACTGTACATCTCCTACACCATCAAATCAATGAAAATATTAATTCCTTGCATGCACTTCACTATGAAGTGCAAAGTCATTAGCTCCTCACAGCAAGGTTGCAATGTTGATGCAGTAACATTTTTTTCTTTACTTGTAATATACTCCTTACAGGCAATGTAGCAGGAATTTGGATGTAATCATTTTAAGCGGCTTCTCTGACATGGTGAAATGAGAGATGTGATAATTACTGAATGCTATTATCTTTAAGAGACCTCATTTCCTGAGCTGATGGAGTAGCCCCTAATAAATAAAGGCTTAAAAACAGAAGATAGAAACTGTGACTTTGCAAGATGAACATTTTCTAAAATGTTATAATGTTTGCTCTGTGTGGGAGCATCAGGTTCAATTGTGTAGATCTAAAAGAAAGTTTAGCCTAGAGCAGTATTACTCACAGTAGTCGTGTGATTTCTTTCTTCAGTCTGCCACTCCTGACTGTTTCCACTGCTAAAGAAGTTGTTATAGAGATAAGGACTAATTAATATTATGACAAAGTTGATCTCTCTATAGTTTGGTACTGCGTCCAGCTCTGGAGTCCTCAGCACAGGAAAGACATGTACCTGTTGGAGTGGGTCCAAAGGAGGGCCACAAAAATGATCAGAGGGATGGAAT
>NW_008795365.1:259984-297544 GCF_000699145.1 Aptenodytes forsteri | reverse complement strand
CTTTCAATACTTAAAGGGGGCTTATAAGAAAGATGGGGACAAACTTTTTAGTAGGGCCTGTTGAGCTAGGACAAGGGGTAATGGTTTTAAACTGAAAGAGGGTAGATTCAGACTAGATATAAGGAAGAAATGTTTTACGATGAGAGTGGTGAAACACTGGCACAGGTTGCCCAGAGAGGTGGTGGATGCCCCATCCCTGGAAACATTCCAGGTCAGGTTGGACGGGGCTCTGAGCAACCTGATCTAGTTGAAGATGTCCCTGCCCACGGCAGGGGGGTTGGACCTAGATGACCTTTGGAGGTCCCTTCCAACCCAAACTATTCTATGATTGTTCCTGGATAACAAGGCAGATGTTACTACATTACACACCACACTGGACATAAGACTCATCAGTCTCCAAAGCAAGAAACACGGGACGTAGAGTCAATGACAGATTCAGATACCATGGCAATCTTTTTTTAGGAAACAGTTACCATTACAGATGTGTCATTACTTTTTCTCCAGTTTCACTACATGCCTTTCTTTTTTTAATCTATAGTATCTCAGTAAGTATAGGTGGAATGGCTGGAGAGAGCCTATATACCATCAGGGCAGAGTCCACCAAAGAGGAGTCCTCAGAGAACAGGAAACAGAGATTGGCAACATCTTCCTGCTTGGGAATTGCTTTGTGTTAAATACAGTAATTTAACCAGAAAAAAGTTCTGCACAGGTTCCAAAAGGTACCGTGGTAAGTCAGAAAGCTCCATCTTGGGTTTAATATTACCAGAAATTGAAGGAAGGCATATTTAAGGTATGGTTCAGAGAATGCCTTTCTGTTAAAGTGGACATAAAAAGAAAAAAAGAAAACAACTAGAGCAGAGATTTGCGGAGAAAAGAACTTAACACAAAGCAATTTCCCAGCATGATAGTGTTGTCCAATTGTAATGCTGTCTGATGGCTGAGCTATCTAAAGGGAAGAGAAATCTGCTTACATAGCATGTCTATTTGGACATATCTTTGTATGCTCTGTTGGAAGAAGTTTTCACTATGTAATTTCAAGTTGGACACAGATCAGACAGTTGAAAATTCATAAAAGGTAATTGCCTAAATTCTTTGTGGCCTTTTACTTCCAGGACTCCAAATAGTTTTGAAGAGATTGATGGTGGCCAAATCTACCCACACTCCCAATCAGTTTAGCACCATTGTCATCTACCCCTCAATTCTGCTTATTTGACCATCTTTCTTGTCGTACCCTGCGCTACAGGGAGCGATTTACACACATTCATACACAGAATCTATTGGAAAACAAAGAAAAATTAACGAAAACTTACTGAAAATGTGGAATTATGCTTTTCCAAGAAACGCTCCAGACCATCTAGTACACGATGAACTGTCCAGGGTCAGTCTGGCTGGAGAAGAAATGCAACAAGCAGATGATTTACAGGCTGAAGGGTTCGCTCAATTTTGCTCTTGCTGGAGCCTGTAGCACGTTTTTGCCTTTAGGTGGCACTCTTCACCTGTATCGTGCGTCTTCCTTGCTGAAGGGAGCTGTGTCTATACAGCTCTGCAATACCACATTCAGAGGAGTAAGACGAGCGCAACATTAACCTGAGATAAGGGAGCTGATCTAACACAGAGCAGAAGCTGGAATAACCATGGTTGCCTTCCTCCATCAGCTTTAAAAAGACTCTTTGCACTGCACACTCTGATTTTTTAAGTTTTTTTTTTCTTCCCAGTTACTGGATGGTCCCGTGAACTGGTTGCAGCACAGTGCACATTTGATGTGGAATCACAGTGCCTCTGGATTCGGTGTTATATAGCAGTGGCAGTGAATTTCTGCAGTACATGTGAGTGTTTACCTTTGTCTCTGTGCTAACGGCTTAAAAACCCAATACTAAAACCGATGAACAAGTTGGTTATCCTGTCAAATTTGCTCATGCTAGTAATTATGGCCAAAAAGAGAAATTAAAACTTCCTTCATATATTTCAGAAATCACATGACACTGTTGGCAAATGAATTGTTTTAGCAATACATGCTGTAATTTTATTGCCATGTGCATTAACCCTGCCTTGTGCTTGTGTCAAAACGGAGTCAGAAAGCTAAAATTGCTGAGTACAACTGTGCTGAAACCTGGCCAGTATTCTCCCACTGACCAACCTGCAGTCAGCAGCATGGTATTGTGTTGCAGTGTTGTTCAAGGAGATGTTACTTTTCTCCTTTCTGGTGAAAAAAAGATGAGAGGTCTGCACATTGCCACAAATTAGTGTAGAGAATCACAATACTCCTTCAACTAACTGACATTTCAGAAAGACATACACTGAAAATCTCAGAGGACTCCTGCTCTGAGAACACAGCTATGCAGTCTGATCTGTTACATGGCATTAGGCTTTTGAAGAAGAATTTGGACAATGTTCTGGCTGCTTGGAACTCTGAAATTCAATGGTATTCAGACATGAGGTTTGATTCCTGGACTATTTCTCATAACATTAATTGATTTTAAAACCAGAGCTTCATCCTTCAGTCCACTCAGTTACGTGCTGGGCCCTAGAGTACTTCCAATTTTACTGAAGAGAGCTTTTATACATACTCTGAATTTATCTGTGTTCAAACCCTGTTAATTCTGGATTGAGGCTGACATTAAGAAAGAGTCTCCATTCCCCCTGAACACCTACATCCACAAATCTTTCCCTGAAAGGCAGACTGCTCTCTGGAAAACAGGTGTGGGGTGGGCACATTTAACAGCACCCTGTGTTGACATACCTCCAGGACTTTTACTTTTGCTATTAAAGTACTTAGCGTAATTATTCATATAAAAAAGAAGAAAACCAAAAAGTGAACATTTATTCTAGCTGTGTTTTAGCATTCTGATGAGAACACTTAAAACATATCTTTTCCCTTCTAAGATGATGCAACTGAACTGAAAAGGTAAGATTACTCCAAGAGCAGGAATATCATCTAGAGAATGCTGAGGACAAATTCAGCAAGCATGAGCATAAACATATCTTCCAAGACAAAAAATTCCAGAGGTAATCTTTCTGAACATTTGTTGATGACAAATCAGTATTTAAAGATATTTTCATAGTATCTGCCATCAATTTCTTAATCACTAACACAGCTTAATCTTGTAACATCAGACACATCTTTACCTAGCTGGGGTTACAGCAGGAAGGGGTCATTGTACAGCTTTTTACCTCATCCATGCATTAAATCATTAATTGTTCTGGAAAATGGAAAGGGTATTTTGTTGCAGCAGCTACTTCTTTGTAGTTTCTGCCTTGTGAGTTTGTAAGAATCAAAGATAATTCTCCTTATTCTCCAATGTTAGCTATGAAGTAGAGGTGGGAATAATTTCACACATTTCAAATTTAGCCTAGAGAAACATTAAATGCCCCCATTGTTTGTTCCAGGCTTATGATGCAAGAAAGGCTAAAATCTTCCAGACAGCAACAGTCAGCCACTCCCTATAATGGGACTTACTTTACAAAAGCCCCAGTCTATCCATTAAATAGACATATTCAGAAAGAGAGCTATTTTCTCCAGCACCCTAATTATTATTCCACATATAAGTGCTCCTGGAATGTGGACAGAACATCATACGGAAACATCAGGAGACAAACAACACTTACTCCTTCCCAGCAGTCGATTTCAAAATAAGACAAATAGATTAGGAAATTGGTATTAATTTAACCAGCTAAACTTCCTCCCTGGCTCCTTATACTATACTGATAATCATGTTTTCTTGGAGGCACAGCAGATTTGCAATTCAGACTCCAAGCTACACCATTAACAGCGGATTTGGGAGAGCATGTTGAAAAGCAAGATAATCTCAGTCTTTATCTGTACGTACTTGAAGAGAGTCCCAGCCACAGGGCAGTGAATGGAGCCTGCAGAACTGTTGCTTTCTAAGCATCAGCACACACATAGAAACAGAGCCAAACAGCCTCCAGCAGAGGGTTCTACAGGAGAAGCGGAACTTCAACTCTGCCATCAAACTAGAAAGTGATTCCCACATGCAGATCACAACAGCCATACATACTGTAAGGGGACTGTGAACTGCGCCTCACAACACTATAGTGAATGTTCATCAGTTTGAGCACAAAGGTTGTTCACTGACCTTCATCCCATTCGTTTGCCTCAAGCGGAGCGGGAGGGGGAGTTCTGCAGAGGTGCTCTGATCTCCTTCCGTCAACTCTGCTTCAACACAGACGATTCCATTGATTTGCTACAGCTCATCAGCGTGCAACACATACTCCCCCTTACCAAACAAGAAATGTTTAGGCCATCACGCAAGCTGACTGAAGAAAAATTCCAAGGCTGGTCTGTTGCTACAAAAGGTACTCCCACTGAATACCAAGGAGCATTATAGAAGATAGACCTGTCCTGTTCAAATACAACTTTAGATTTTCTGGAATTTAGGACTCTGGGTTATTTGAAGCTAAATCACAGTTACAGCCTCAGATCTGGATTCAATGATGTGTAAATCACTGAAATATGGTCATAAAAATTCTGACTCCTGAAAAGCGCAAACCTCTCAAAAAAAGATGAATCGTTGATTGTCTCAAAAGGTACCCAGTAAAGCAAAAAAGCTGGTCCCTATCCTTCCCATTTTGCAGTAAGAATCACAAAGCCAAAATTCCCTAGCCACTGCGAATCAGAGGTTTGTATTTTATGTTGTAGCTTAGCCAATCTCTGCATATATAAACTGGGAGAAAAATAGACCTTGAAAATTGTCTTGTTTTAGCAAGTCAGTGCAAGAGTACCAGCTCTGCACAGTATGTTTGAAATGGCATTTAAGTACCAACAACTGCAAGAATTTCTTTCTTTACAGTGCTTACAAGGTGCTTTAATTCATTCTTTTCTATAGCTCCCCCCCTTCAATTTTTTTGACAGAAGGCTGTTTATGATTTTTCTTTTCATCTCTACACATGATAAATCCAAACATAAAAATGTCCTTTGTGTATTATGGTTTGACTTGCTTGGAAATATAATGGGCACAGATAGCTTGTGCAAGAATTGAGAAAAACAGCAATGTTTTCCAAAACATTTTCCAAGCACCTCTCTCCTTTTTGTTCTTTTTTCACTTGGAGTGAAGTGTGTTCAACTTTGTGAAAAATCAGTCCCCAAATAGTAACTGCCATTGGTATGGTGGTTTGGGTTTTTTTTGTTTTGGGTTTTTTTGTTGTTGTTGGCTTGATTTTGTTTTACATTTTTTAATGTGGAAGAGATGGGAGAGGGACTAGCTTTTACTTGGCAGTTTTTCTTCATTCTGTCCAGTCATGTGGTCATTTTTTCCCCAATATTTTTAGGCAGTCAATTCAACCAGAGGAATAAACTCTTAAGCTACTTAATGACAAAAAGTCTGAGTCTCGTGCATTAAGATGCCTTTACGTTTCTGTAGCACTGTAAATGCTTCTTAAATGAATAGTGGTATACAGGATTAAGCCTGTGAAGCACATCAGAAGGAGCACTAACTGGATTTTGTAATCCTGGCAGCTTCCACGTGTTTACAGCTTTGTCTGTGTCCTTTAGCAAGGGCTGAAGGAAAAGAAACAAGAAGCCAGGAGAGCTGTACGAGCATACTTTGTATCTTCTTCATTGATACCCTTCATGCCATTCAAATAGGACTCCAGAATACACTATTTTAATTAGCAAAGCTTGTTTTAAAGTAAACAACACAAACACTCCTTATAGAACAGTCACAGTCTCCCCTGCTAAACATACAGGCTTTTTGGCAAGATCACATTCAAACAGCATGAAATTCACCCCTGTGCACGACCCCCCAGAAGGCCCTCGCACCGCTTTAACTTCCACTTAGCTGCTCTGGATAGGAGCAAGTGGTTTGTGGGATAAGGACCGAGGTTCACTACAACTTTCCTCCCAATAAAAGATGGTCCAAATCCACATCTGTAAAGATCAGCAGTTTTACCAGTATAAGGTCATAAAGGTGTAATATAGGCGTCATGCATAGAGTACATACCATATTTCAACTGAGTCCTGTCCCTGCATGACTTTGAGACCCTGTGAAAGTACAGATGCACAACACACATGTAATGAAGCCCTCAATCAATATGGTTTGCTGTGTTGTGCTGTTTATTGGGAACACTGCAAAGTCATTCAACCGACAGGAGTCAAGACAGCCGTGAGAAGAGTATCCTCATGAGGAAGCTCTGACAGGATTCCTTTTGACACATGGGAGAACACGAGATTCCCATTTTAGTTCAGTAATTGCTAAACGAACAGAAATCAGAAATCATTGATGCAACATTGACCCATAAAACACTGATGACTGAGGCCCTGTTCTCTCCTGTACTACACACAGGGAACAACAGATGGTCAAAGGAAAACAGGGTAAGAACAAAACAGTATGGAAATAAGGTTGGTTCCTTAACAAATGTCACTACTGCAGTCCATTTATGCTGACTGACATTGGTTGTTCTTTTCAGCTATAACTGCGCAACAAAATCGGACATGTCTCATCTTCCAGTCTTGATACTGAACTGTTGCTGTTGTTGATTTTCTTTTGTTGGTCAAGTTTTTTCTTTTTTTTTTTTTCTTTTTTTTTTTTACATCTACTTTTATCAACACTGATACATTACAGATCTTGTTAGTTATACTTTGAAGTCTGATCATGCAGAACTACAGGCAGGTGCAACTTAGATCTTATTACAGGATGGACATGGCAAGGTGAACAGTTGTTTTTGCTAGTTAAGATCTGGAGCATTGTTACTGTTGTGGCTTAATGTATACTGGCCTTAAGTCCCACTTACTCAATTACTAAATATACATGGTTCTATATGTACACTGAAACCTCCAGCACCCTCCCTTTCAGCATGTGACTGACTTAGGAAAAGGTCAGAGGTCAACCATATTTAGGCATACAGCAGCCTTATTGTAAAAGATTTAACAGAAATAGTGCGTTGGATTATTACATATTAGTTACAGAGGAAGGAAAAAAAAATCAATACAACTATTTACATTATAAATATCTTGCTTTCCAGAAGACAAGAATGGCCCTGTTCAGTGAAAATTAGCAAAATAGACAGGCTTACCTGTCTGAAATGATAAGTATGGTAGGGATACATTAATTTCCCAAATTGACTGTGTCTTCCTTCAATATGTGCTTGTCAGCTTTTCGCTCTCAGGTAAAAAGGCACCATTAGCCCCAGTTGAAGTTTTTCAACATTCTTTTGTCAAATCAAACCCTCTTTAAAACTCAAACTTGCCATGGGTCAATGAGCCTGAACAGAAATTAAGTTAAACAGTTCACCTCTTGCAATCAATAGTTAATTTAAAAAAAAAAAAAAAGAAAAGAAAAAAAATATCAGGCCACACTGGCAAGTTCCTAATACACTAAGCAGATTCCACTAAATTCCACTGGACAGGTCTGTTTTCCAGCTCATCGGTGAAGATGACACATTCACCATTCCCCCAGCTCCCCCAAGCATCTTACTAATTAAGACATTACATATTTGTGGAATATTCAAGCCTACTGCACAATGATTTTCTTTGTGTGTGTGTGTGTGTGTGTGAGAAAAAGATGACCTTGAGTTTGCAATTTGTTAACTGTGTCCCTTGTAAAATGGTGGAAGTTCAAATAAGCACAGCCATCAGGTTCTTGAAGATGCGTGATTATGTTACAATTATGCTCTTAATCAACACTGAGAACTTGGATCAAATATGAATAGAACACAGGTTCTAAAAATCACATCCATATGCACTCCCTCTCTTTCCTACACACACGTACGGAAGCAAAGAAAAACAAAAGCCTAAACTTAAAGTGAACCACTAACTCAGACTTTTTTGCCAGACTATTAAAAGAAAAGTAATTCTTCCCTGCAGGTTTTCTTTCATATTGCTCTCCCTGGAAGCACACAGAATTTGTTGCAAAATGCCTTTTTTTGTTTGTTTGTTTTTGCATGTTTGAATTCACACAAAATTTTTAAATCTCAATAAGCATGAAGAAAGAAATGTAGATAGACCTGAAACTAAAATAATTTTTGATCCTTTGAAATACTGCAAAGCTTGTAATATAAATAAGCTAACATTGGCTATTAAAAGTTATTTTGAATTAAAATATTCCAATTACATTTTACAATGATTTCAGGATACTCAAATCACATTTTTCCTTTTTTTTTTTTAATAAAAAATTTGAAATATTTGCTGAAACTGACTCTCTCAGGCAGTTCTAAAATTGACTATTAGCATATTTTTCATGAGAAAATATGTTGGTGGAAAAGAAATCACTAGTGCTCACTGACAAACATTAGAATACAATCCCAATCAGTTAAGTAGCACTACTTTGGAAAACTTCCTAAAGGCACTGCAACAAGTCTAATTTCTTCAGTATCGTTAGCCCAAAGGTTGAAGGTAAAGCAATATATATGAAGATAAAACCATATATATGAATCTATTCTTGTTGTAAGTTTAGAAGAGTGATACAGTGACACGATCATCTGTCTTGTGTCATCTCTGGAGGCCAATATCATGCAGGAACTGGTGATTTCCAGAGGAAAACCATCAGTGCGTTACGGAAGTAGCTGATCAGGCTTTCTGTAGCTTTTTTTTTTTTTTTTGACACGTTACCATACTTGCACTCCAATTTAAGCTCCACTTTATATAACACAAGCTCACTAAGATTCCTGATTCTATCTGTGCCATGGAATTCTAGATAGTATGGGAGGATTATCAACCACAACGCGATTCGCATAAATCAGTGCGTGACCAACTCAAATATCTGAACTCTCTAAAGATCTATTAAATTTTAATGGAATATAGTCAAAACTCGCAAGATACTATGCCAGCTACCAAGTCAGTATCTGAAGACTGATTTCAAAAATTACAGAAAATTTCGGATTGAAAACATGTATAACCTTGCATCAACTTGAAGTAAATCAATACCTCATCCTCATTTAAACTCATCAGTGTGAAGAAAAATGGAGGAAGGGTCTTTTAAGAGCAATTCTGACTTTTTTTTTCTTTTTTAGTTTCTCATACTATCCAGAAGTACTCCATCTGAAAATGAAGCAGGAATGTTTTGCAGCAACTTTCCTCTCTACCTTCTCAATGCTATTTTTTGCAGCTAGTGTTCTGAGCAGCCATTGATAGTTAAGATGCTTCTGCCATTTTCCTCACCCTGCTGAAGGCTATCTACATTACTTAAGTAAGCCTCTTGGGACAGAATTTCTTCAGGTATTCAGGCACTTGAGATACCAATAGGCTCTTAGGCATATTTTCAAAAATACCAAGGTGTCCAGCTGCCATTCATGCTGATGGAAGATATGCCACTTCTGGCATAGGCTCTCTGATTGCCCCTTTAGTGCCTAAATACCTCGGAACATGTGTCGTAGATCTCTGGCTTCCCAATTTCCTACATCTCTGCAGTGGTGGCAATTATGCTTACAACAGCAAACCTCAGAGAATGAGGTGAAAATTGTTACTCAAGTACTATTTAGTAACATTTTAAACAGAGGTAGATTTAAAAGATCACTGGCAAGAAAAATAAGAAAAGCATCTATCATTATCAAAGTGAACAGAATATTGGAATAAAGGGTATCAAAACTTCTAGAATCTGAAAGAAAAACAATTTTTACCTTAAGACAGCTACAGAACATCATCCCTGCAATCTTTTATTCCAGAGTACATGCATTCTTGTAAGGTATCAGCTGACAGCACCAACTTCCTGACACAAAGCAAAACAAAGGATACTATTCCTGTTCGATGGTCGCTACTTCAGTTTGAACTTACAAGGATCAGAATTGTGAAGAGCTATTGCTTTTCTTCATTGATGGCTTTTTGACGCCTTTTTTCTAGTGTCCAATGTGGACAGCCCCAAGTCTCCTCCCCCAGATAGAGCTTTTCATAAAGGAGACTAACTAATTTGAGGACAAAAAGAGATGCAGTAATTCTTTTAGGCCCCATTTCAGCAAGGCACTTAAGCACATGCTGATGTCAATTGCTGCTGAGCAAAGGACAAAAGCACATGCTAGTTAAAATTATGTATGCATCCCTATATTCTCCATTAAATGTCTGTACAAGCACTGGTGCTTAGCGGAATCAGGGCTTCTGGGAATAAAGCTATATAATTTCTATGTTGTGGGTTCATTTAGTGTCAATCACTAGGACATCTTCTATGGTGATTGGTTCTCCACCCAGCGCTCACAAACCCAAACAAGGCTGAATTATACCATGGGACTACGAGCACGTTTTTTGGCTTCGAGAGATGAAACATGGGTGATCTGTAAGCATCTGTCTACTATAAATGGCTTCTCTGCTATTGCCTATGCCACATCTTCATAATATCACTGGCAATGAACTGTGATTATTCCAAGTTTCTACAGTCTACGTTTGTGGTATTTTTGCAGTTTCTCTTACATACAGCTTTGCCTCTTTGAGACACTTTTTTTTTGAGTAACACACCCAAATGGTGCACACTAAGGAATGTAAAGCAGATACTAGTTACCTGAATATTATTAATATATATCTATGGTGAATTAAATCCGGAGGTGATACATTTCATTATTGCTAAGAAGTCACCCTTGGTGTTATTGCCTTCGTACCTACAGAACATTGCTGTTTACCTTTCAATACTTTTATGATCATTGGCTTTGAAGTGAGAGTTACATCACTCAACGACTTACGACTTGATGTTTCATGGTTTAAGAGAGAATATTGCTAAATATTTTTAGCAGTAGTAAATTATTGCTTTTACAATTACTGCTCTGAGTTTTTAGAACATTATTGACCTAATTTTATTCTCAAAAAAATTTCCAAAAAAATCTACCGGAAATATACCTGGGGAAAAAAAACATTTCCTACAGCAATTTTGAGACAGCTCAGACCTACCAAGTCTGAAATAATTTTATATCCACTTAATTTTTATCTCCCCTCCTCCCCACCCTGGAGAGAAGTTTTTTTCTTTACTTTCTTCCCTTTGAACAAAATCTGACTTGATTCCCTTTGAACAAAATCTGTATTGATAGTAAATTTTTTTTCCTACCACCGAATGGCGGGCTTGTAAGCCACCTAATAGAACAGTCCTATTTTGGTTGAATTTTGAATACATTAGTGAATTTAAAATATCCAGTAATATATTCTAAACAGTTTCTCTCTCTGACATTTGGAAAAGCATTAGAGTATGATTTACCTTATTTCAGTTTACATGGCACACTTTGGTAAGAGGAGAGATGACTCAGACTTTAGTTAATTTCCAACTCAGGTAATGATGACCTTGCAGTGGGAAATGCTAATTGCTATTTTGGCTGGAAAAATATTCAGTTGTTCTGAAATTCTGTGTGGAGTTTTGCCATTCTCTGGTAAAAACACTTGCTGTTACTCACCACTGGGAATCCTACATACCTGGTAAAATCAATTTGATATTCAGTCACTGTTGGGTTCTTCGGAACTTGTCAAAACTGCCTAAGACCCCTGATTATGATCCTTTCAGCCCAGCGCACTAGCTGATTGATATCCTCTGGTATTCCTTAGAATATAGAAATACTAGACCCGTGCACTCTGTGGTTCTTTTCCATGTAACACAGCTGATAAAACTTCCTGGGGAGTCAGATGATTTGTCATGAGCAAATGAACAGCCAAAAGCACCTAGAGAAGGCCTGTTCTCTTAGTAGCAGACATCTCTGCAAGGAAATGATTTAAAGGGAAAACAACCTCTAAGCCACAAACGTACACTGAGAGGGAGTGGGCCGCAAATACCCTTTCTCTATTTAACCTAGTAAAGATCTAGACATAAAATAAATACAAGTTGTTGCATGTCCTTTTGATCATAATCTGCCCGTTCCCCAACCCTGTCATACCCCCTAACATACAAGCATACATGTAATTCATAATAGCGAGCCTATCTATGAACTAAGATGATAACTCACTTAACATTGACAGGAGAAGTTGCTTACTGAGATAAATCTTTCTGGGCTTAGACATGCATAAAAAAGCCTTCATTCTTGTTCCCTGTAGCTTGCAAAGATACATGTGCTTCCTTCTAACCTGGTCTTAGCTTGGCGTATCTGCTCTAAAAATCAGAACAACAAGTCTTAACATTCACAAACAAACATTTTTCTATGAAGCTCTGTGGCTTCTTCTTTCCATACAAACTGGTTATTATTTCAAAATATATATACAACTCTCAGCAGAAATTTTGGTGCTACATCTTCAAGTGTCTGAGGGAGCTAACCAGTTCAATGTGGTTATTTACACTTCCACAAATCCTCATACAAGATATCCAGCCTCATCAACGAACAAGTAGAATATATGCTGGTAATATCACAAATGTAGTTATGCAGTTCACCTGAAATGGGCCATTTAGTTGAGGAGTGCACACTAAGTACGTACGCAGATGTGCGTGTTCCTATAGGCACACAGCTGCATACACTGCCAGAATTCTATTGGCATGTGTGTGTATGTGCTATTTGTATATGAAGAAAAATGCATGTATATCCCAATCTGCCTCACTGGGCAGAAGACAACAGAAGAGAGTGAAGGCAGATACACACTCGTATGTTTGAGAGTGGCTACTGCACACCTTGTCATGCCAGTGTGAAAAGGACAGTTGCAGATTGCTGGTTTTGCAGCCATTAATTTTGCATCTTATGGGGAGGGGGTAAAAAAAAAAGGGGTTTTCAGTTCCTTTTTTTTTTCCCCAGTAAGCATCATTAGAAGAAGACCAAAGCAGAGCAACTATAAGTTAAATATGCACTTGAGCTTAGCTGCATTACATAACTCTGTAGGAGAAGCAGGCTGAAAAGATTTTTTTGTTTGTTTCATTTAAATCTTTGTATTTTATTTCTCTTCCTTTTAATCTCTTAACTCCTGTTAATTTTTCCTCCTAAATTACATCATCCTCTGAAGAACGCTGGGTTTCGCAGGCAGGCGGCTAGTCGCCTGCAACAACCGAGGGGTCCCGCAGAAGCTTCCAGGCTGCTGTCTGTGTCAGACGCCAGTGTTTGATCCGTGGACATGGATGAGATGTCATTGACAGATGAGGATGGAGGGAGGCTTTCACTGCTGTTCACTGCTGCACCTGTGCTACGAAAACGAACACCAACGTGATTAAACCTGAAACCCCAGAATGTCTCACAGTTTAAAAAGCAAAGGATACTGACCCTGTGGCAACAGGCATGTAAGTATACAGACCATTTTAAACAATGGCAAACATTAGCAGAAAATGGGCCATACAAACTTTAGGTATTGGATAATATTAAATATTTTACCAGGAAATTCTCCCCCTCAACAGTCCGTTTTGAAGAGGTATAGCTCATGTTGTGTCTATTACTCCACTTCTTTCTAGCCTTCGTAGAGTTACAAAGCACCAAACATCAGATGCCTGCTAGGATCACACAGGCACCAGCAAGATCATTTAAAAAACCAACCCAACCCTCCATACTCTCTCATAAAATCCCAGTTTTCTTGTAGGTAGTTTAGTAGAATGGGTGGCATCAAATCACCCAGTGGCAATGCAGAGAAGATGGCTGTGGGGGAGGCAAGGCTGGTTTCTTCTTCTTAGTTAAGAACTAAGTGACTAAGCCTAGGATTTCAGTTGTGACAGTATTTTTGTGCATCCAAGTTTACCTGTCCTCTGTAAAATGACAATAGTACCAGGTATTATCCAAAAAATCACTTTGACTTTGTGAAACGAAGAATGTACCTTCATGAGATTATCATTAATGTGACTGAACATTTATCACATCCCTGAATATTATCAGAAATTATCTGTCCTATAGATGCAGATAACTGTGTGATAAATACAGAGCCAAGTGAAGAATGTATTTATCGTGCACCTATGACTGCTCAACCATCACTCTGCCCATTAACCTCAGCTCATACTTAAGTTCTCAGAGTAGCAAACAACAGTTTGATTGGTATCTTTTTCCACTGAACTTTCAGGCGTTTTGTTGTCCTCTTTCCACCAAAATTAACAGTCTGCAGTTTGAGAGGGATACATTAATTTTCATTAAATATTCATTGCAATAAAGTATGTGATTTTGCATGATATTGCACAGCTGGAAATTGTAGCTAATCACGGTGACACACAGATCTTTGTTATGCAGACAGATGCCTTTACATTCTTATGGCCAAAAAGTTTTCCTGGCTGACTTTTACAGATTTTCATTTCCTCGAAATGGACAGAAATTAACATCTATTGCCTTGAAAAGCAAGAGAACACACCTAATAAAACACACCTAGTAAAATTACAAAACTCATATATTTCTTAATACAGAAATTAATAGCCATCTATACAGCCTAGGCAAAATACACGATGCTATGGGCAAAAGGAGAGGATTTCTGTCACTTTCCAGCTTGCAATAAAAACATTACTTTGAGAAAACAAGCCCCCATACCATGACTCCAACCACTCTTCTATTTTCCTCAACTTTTTCTTCCCTTTGTACACATCCACTATAAATATGCACAAAACAGAGACAGATACGCTCACGTTCAGAGCTCCAGATGTGAACTGCTTTCTGCTGTTGTAGTAGTACAAAGATATTCTAGCATCAGAAGAACCCTTAAATTAGTTTACTCTCCTGATACACTTGGAAAACAAAATAGTTGATTTTGTAAATGCTGCAAAAAGACAGAGCAATCTCAGTGACATCTGGTGACTGCAGACAGCAATCATCCATCTTTTCTGACGAAAGATTTGTTTTTCTAAGTTATTTACACGTACCTCATTCATATTGATCAGTAATCACCCAGTACAATACTGTTACTTCATGTTTACATGTTATTAAACCATGTGGCATTTTATGAAAATGCTAATCAGTCAAGACAAATGCATTTAGATATAGACAAAATATGACTGAATTTAATGTTATTAATGACTAAACAATATATTACCTTTCTAAATGTTTATAGTGCTGGACAGAAGCCTGCCATTAAGTCATGGATACTGTCCCAGGAATCAAATGGAAAGAATTCCAGTAGGTTCAATCGACTTTTGATCAAACTGTTGCTGGGCAGCTTTCTTTGATGAATGTGCGATCAACTTAGCTAGGCAAAATAACTGAAGAAATAGCTGCAGGAATTGTACAGGTGAAGATTTTGTTACACTCTGTCTGATTCAGCACCACTGAATTCAATAAACCCTGCTATGTTCATTTCAGCAAGTATCAAGTCAGCCCATAAGTTTCTGGAAAGTGCATTTTTATGGTTATTCCTAGCTTTCAGCACAATTCTACGTGACATGACACGTAACCTGATAGTTACTGTGTTGCAGCCCCAAAGCACCCAGACTCACAAAATACCCACAAACCCAAATGAAACCACACCAAACCTAAATGACAGAATTAAAGAATTCAGCGGCACAAAGCAGCACTTACGCAGCAACACTCAGAAACCCAACCAAAAGCTGTCCTAGTCAATAAGTAATGCTTCATTTTCTATGCTCAGCACCTCCCTGGTGCTACAACCCTTGTTGAAGGGTTGGGTGCCAGGTGAAACAGTGCAGGAATGACAGAGGTTCATTTAAAAGAGAAAGAAGAGCCCCATTTATGAATTTGCTGTTTGGCAGGAAGCTTCTCACTGGCTGCAGGGTCGAGGAAAAGAGCAAAAGGTTAGATCAGGTGAGAAACAGCTCCTGGGATCTGTTCCTGGCTCTGCTGTTGACTTGACAGCTACTCTTTTAAGCCACACATTAGCTTCCCTGCTGTAAAGCAGGGATTCCTTCCTCAGAGGGCTCCTGTGAAGCCGTATTTAGCACCTATGGAAGTGCCTGTAAGACTTCAGCTGCAAAGTGGTACAGAAGTGGGGGAAAAAACTGAAAGGAGAACTGCAGCTTTTGCTGTTCCCCCAAAAAAGCCTTGTGTCTGTCTTGGGGATTTGCTCAGCTTCTTATAAATTGTGGAATTAGTAACTCTTGATATCCAATGTCGCAATTCTTGGCAAGTCCATCAGCTGCTTATTTTAGGCTCTGCACACAACAGAAGAGGACTACTAAAGGTATCCGGTAGTTCTTGGGTGATAGCAACAAAACTGACCAAATCAGACAGCAGCTAAAAGGCAGGAAGGGAAGAATAAAAGAGCAATTTTCAGCAAGAAAAGGAACTGCTAAGAATAAGCTGCACTAAGATCAGTGCTATTTGCTATATTCAGTATCCAGAAATGAGAAGACAGTTGAAAATGTTAGGTATGAAACTATAGCTGGGTAGTGAAGACTAGGGGAGAGCATGAGAGGAGGTAAGATAGTATGCGGTATCAGAGCAGAGGAAATCTGCAAACAGCAGCAAGGTTATTTACTTTAGACAGAACTTAAGTTTAATTCTAAATAATCTACAGCCCCGTATTAAATTTTTTATTTAATGGAAATACCTCCTGTTTGATAATACCTGTCAGAAACGCTTTTTTTAATGCATTAACCAAATAGAAAACAGTATTGGTAAACTCCTCCCATATCTTTGCATAAAACAGTTGCTATGTTTTGCCTCTCCGCTTCAGAAATGACAGAGCAGAAGAGTCCTGAGACTGCTAGTGAAAAGTTCTACTGCACTTCTTAGTAAAGCAAGTAATTTAAAATAAATAATACATCTTCTGTGGAACCCAGAAGGAGACCTCAAGAGAAGATGCACATATGCATGTATGATAGCCACATATATATTTTGGAGAGGGTATAGATGTATAAAAGGGATCTATCTTCATGTTATAAGGGTGTGAATTAGTCAACAATCCTGAAGGTTAATTAAATTTAGTGTCTATTTCTCACATGTATTGTTGTGACTGAGTTCCACTGAGAAAACATTTTATTCTAATCACTTTTATTCTCCCAGCCAAGTAATGATATGACATAGACCGTTTGAATAGCGAGCATGTCAGTAAGGGGTACAGGATCTGAATTTATAAATAAAACAGAACTGTTTAGCAATTCTGTGACATAGAAAGAATAGAAAAGCAAAACCTACCATCTAAGATTAAATTCAATGTATAAACATTGTGTGCATGTGGACATGCGTATGTTGTTTGCACATGTTGCTTACATATTTATGTAACACATATATACACACCTACACGCAAATCTTTCCACTCAATTCAGCACTACTAGTGCCTTAAGCAGATAGGTTTGGACACTGTGATCTATGAAAGATAGAAGTCAACTAGAGAAAGTGTAGAGAAAAGCAGTAAGTTTGAAAGATTGAAAGATGCGGGTAGTGAAGTTCAAAAGGAAGGAAGACTGATTAGGGATGCGATAATGGAATTTACATGAGCTAAAAGCTGCCAGAAAGAAAGATGGAGGAAACTGTTCTCTGTGTTCTCTGGAGACAGGACAAGAAATAACAGAGTTAAACTGCAGCAAAAAAAAGATTTAGGCAAGACAATACAAAAAGCTTTTTGAAAATAAACAAGGTAGCCTACAGAGGTTTTTTTGGAACAGGCAGTGGAAGTATCTCTTAGGAACAGTTTTAGACACAGTTGATTTTGTTCGTTGGACATGAGCACGAGGGGCACTTGAGGTTCCCCCCAAGCCCCACATTTCAGGCTTGTATGTTGTATTAACTAATTCTTCACAGGACAAGAGGAAGCACTAAGTGAGTGACACCCTGAAACACAGGCACTCTAAGTAGCCTGCACTATCAATGGGCAACTATTATCCTTGGACAACTTCAGCTGTCTCCCCAAAAGCTCAGATCAAATAATCACAGGAACTCATCTCCAGCTTGCTTACTTGCTGTGATTATTAATAGAGCGCCAAATCTTAGCCTTCTGAATTCTTGCCAAGAACACTAACCAATAAACACTGAGCAACGTGTGTGTAGTCTTCCTCATTTCCCTTATGCTCAGAACTGGTGACTCGTTTTACCTCATTCTTTCAGTATTTCATTCAGTTGAAAAAAATTGTCAGGCGCACAAAGTGATGAAAAACAGGAAATCTACCATTTCATAAAACAGCCTCATCTCAGAGCAATTTTTAAATAGGTGCTATACTTGTTGGTGCCTAACAATCCAAAAACAGTCAAAGGGGTACAGCAAAAGAAAAACAGGTAAGAAATGGCAATTTTGTACGTTTGGAAATGTTTTACATAAACAATAAAAGCCTTCCACATAGGAAAAACAGAACATGGAATACAGAGAAATCCCTGAGTAGTTAATTCCTGAAACCAGCAACTACAATGTTTCTTGATCATAAATCAGACTGCAACTCACCAGAGAGATTTAAGAACAAGGATTTATCAGGTACTTGTCAGGGCCCCGGATTTCTTTTTGGTGGTGGTACAGTAGTTTGGTAAATTAAACCTGCAAGTCCTATACTTTGTTTGCTACTCGTCAAGAACACAATGGATTGTTTTCAATATCTTACTTCATCGATGTCAAAATCCAGGTGCAGTGCTAGTGCTCTAATATTACTATCCAGCACTCTCGTTAACTTCCTCCGTTGTTGCCATGTTTCCCCTTGTCCTGTCAGTTACTAATGATGCATTCTTGTTCGAACATCAAGTTAGCAAGTGAAAAATGAGAATGCAAAAAAAATATCTCTCTGAAAATATGCAGAGAATACTGAATTAAATGATTTTACTTTGAGGAAAGGCTCTGCAGAAGGCCGTTTTACCCATAAATGCTACTGGAACACTGTGCTCAAAATCTGGGCACTTCAAGTCTGCCAGTGAAACTGTACCTTCACAAATATGTATTTCTGTGTACTGGCAGTCACAGTTTGCATTTCTGTGAAAAGACTGCTGATGTGAATTTTCCTCAGATAAAATGAGTTGTGATTTTTTTGTGACAGGACTTTAAGAATCTGTGTTTGAAGACAACTTTCCCTTCTCATCGAACTGTCAACCAAGCTTGTCAGCAAGCTGTTCTAACGTTATCAGACTTCTGAAAGGATAAACTACCAGAGTAGTTACCAGATGCGTACATGGGGGGGTGCGGTGTCGTGTGTTCAACAGATGGATACGTGCTAACATCACCAATTTTGCTTATATCATCTAGCAGAGTGTTAGTTCAGTTATCCATCCATAAGCAGTATAATAATAATAGTGTGAGATAAGCCTCCCCACCTACAGGAATATAATCTGTAACCACAGATCTTTCCGTAGAAAATACCAGAACAACTATATCTCAAATAGCAAGCAGACCAATTTTTAAGTATTAACGTGACACTGGAGCGCAATTAATCAGGGTCAACCCATTAGAAGCACTGGGTTTCATAAAAACTTCTTAATTGGTCTACATAACTGCAAGTGTAGCCCAAGTGCTTCGGCTATCTCCATTCTCTTTTTGTAAGTACAGAAAACGCATTGAAGTTATTCAATGGGGCTGAGTACCTGAAGGAGAAGGCTGTCCTTTTACTACGCCATTTTTAGTCTTTTCTTCAGAATTCATTACTTCTTTGTAAATGAGTTCTGGAAGAGAGAATTGCAACAGTTACAAATGGGAACCAGTGCCTGTGATCAGGAACAAAACAGCTATCATGAAACACAGTGTCGGAGCCCTCCCATGAGCTCCCTAGGTCTGCCCTACCTTGTCTTCGTAAGTCTGACAGCTCTACTCGCCTAAGACCTCTCTCTTCTATTCCCCTCCTCTCCTATCATCTCTTTTTGGAGGTGAATTGAGACAAATAGGGTTAAACTAGAACACATGAATTGTTTAATGCTGCACTATCTAGAAATGAAGCAGCACAGTAATACAGTGCTTTTTACTGTGGGTAAAATTCTGATGCATCGTCCTGCTGAACAGTAATCTGTTCTCCAGATGATATCTTTAGATTTCAATGAAGCACTGGAATCTGCACCTCCTGTGTTAACATTAACCTGTGTAGATAATGGTAGTCCTCAGGACATTTCTTATATTTTCACTACCAAAGCACCAGTTTGTAAGGCTAGTGTCAATTCTTCATGTCAAAGGAATTCTTTTAGTTTTGCAGAGATGCACTTGGCAGTGGGACGTGGCCGTTTTGCCACTGAAATACCCCTTCCCATATAATTCTAAACTGCGATTACCTTTCCATTCCTCGATTGTATGTTCCCTTTCATCCAGCTGTTTATCATATATCTGAGGAGGAGGCTGCAGGAGAGGAACAAAGCTACTTAGTCGATTGTCTGTTATATTGTAAATAATTAGGAGTAATTATTTAAGTAAAGATAAATTCTCTTCTCCCTCTTTGTTATCCATCCTGTACATGCAAAAACAGATGAAACATTTGAATATTAAAGGGATTAACACTTCTGGAATTCAACTCTTTATGTAGAAGAAATCAATATACTTCTCCCTTTTCCTGTTTTAAACAAGAGGCATAGTTGCAGTTGACATAGAACCCAGGTTAACAGTACCATTGTGCTTATACTGAGCCCAGAAACTCCACACACGGACTATTTGCACTGGCAGAGAAAGTACTGTCAGAGTACCAGACAAATACCAATCCTGATTAATTAGTAGTAATATTACTATATTAATTTTTAAGTTGTCCTTTAGACATCATACTCACTGCTATACAAAAATCTCAGAGTAACTCTAATTTTGAAGTAAATCTCCCTGCCAGAATTTCTGATCCATGTTCCAAATTCCAGTATACATATTTTTAATAACTCTGCTTTGACCAGAAAGGTTTCTTCTTTTTTTTTTTTTTACTTTCTTTTTTAGTTGATGAGAATGTCACAGAAGTAGCAGATCCTGGAATTTACTGAAACAAAGGCAACTAGAGTTTCCGAGAGCCTGAATACCTGCTGTCATTGGGCAACTAAGCCATGGATTCATTGTGTCTCCTGATGTTAGCTGCCAAATACAGCAGCCAAGCAAGGCAGAGGACTCTCTCCTCCTTCCTTCTACCAAGAAGCTTCAGTATCCAAGGTAAGAGTATCTAATGAAGATGGAAACAAGATCTCCAATACTTTTCTCGCTCATAAATATTTCCTCTAACTTTCATCTTGGGCACTAGGCCATTGCGTCCCTTTCAAAACATCCTACAGTTAAATGCACATTTAGCAAGCTGTTTTCTGATTCACTAAGAAGTTGAGAATTTGCTCTTAGGACTCTAACACCATCAGTCCATTAAGCTATTTGCGTGCTACAGATACAACTGAGAAAGTAATAGCTCAGTGACGTAATATGGACCAGGAAAATTATATGATAGCTGAACTGGACAAGTCCGCTGAAAACAGGAGAAGTTCCTGCAGAGTGACATTTGTACTGGGGCTAAAAAGAAGGGAATTAGGTGAAGTCCTGGATTACCAAGTCTCATACCTGAGAAGGTGCCGAGAGGGAACTTGAAACACGTGCCATGAGTTAAAGTGAGTACCAGGTCTCACCAGGGGTACCTGAGGTTTTGCTACATCAGCAAGGTAAGACACAACCACATAAGAAGTCTGTGTCCAAAACCAATGCAGCTGTTCTCTTATTCAGCATAACAACCCTTCTCAGTCCCTTCCAGTCCGTCCTGAAACTTAAGACAGATTCAACCAAAATCGATGCAATCTCCATGGGGACTCCATGTTTCTGCTAATTGTGGTATCAGGGAGCTGAACGCTACAAAAGAGTGCAGGTGAACCTCACCATTGACCAGTGGGATGTGGTAAGCAAGCTCCACTCCTCCAGCTGAGCCTGCTGGACTACTGCTCAGCCACTCAGCCAGCCCTGCAGCCTGCATTTCCTACCAGGGGAAAGCAGAGAAGCTGGCAAAGACAAGGAAATCCTGGGGGGCTAGGAATTTACAGGACACTTACAGGGGCTGTCAGCTCCACTACCTAGCTGGCTCTTGGCTTTTATGGTAGCAATAAGGGAGGCATTTGGCTGAGCTGTAGTCTGACTCACGGTGACAGACCCACTGCTTCTTTGTCAGGTGGAAGGAAAGCAGGTAGACCAAGTTGGACAAGAATATCCTGCAAGTACCTTTCTTTCTAAAAGCTTCAGGGAGGGGCTTACAAAAAGCACAAGCTGTGGGTAAAATTGCTCCTACCAAGTGGAAACACTCCTTTTACACCTTCCATAGAAAAACAGGGGTATTTCTCCCCAAGCCAGAAATAAGAGGATAGATTCCTTCACTACTTCAATTCCCAAACACAAATTACAGAATCGAACAAGTGATCAGATGCACATTCCTGTCCTCAGTTCACACAACCACAAAATCTTTGGCTTATGTCTCTCCTAATTTATTTCAGCTACATCTTAAGCAACAAGCTGTACAGTTGTAAAGATGTACAATTAATTAAGCTACATCTTCCTAATTTATTTCAGCTACATCTTAAGCAGGCATAATTGGCTAATAGGCAACAAGAAAAGAAGCAGTAATTATTTCCTGGATTAAGACATTCTGGAAACGAAGACATTTTCCGGGGAGAGAGCCCAGAATAATCTAATTTGTCACCAAACTCCTGTTTTGCTATGGAGACAATCAAGGGAGAACAACCAAACTCTGTACTTCACACACCACAGGATGCCAGAAACTGCACCTGCACAGTGTTCTACTGCTGTACCAGTGTTTATACTGCAGACCTTTATTTGTGAGCTAGCAGAACCCACAGCTATAAAACATGGCTCTCGGCAGGAACGCGAGAGCCAAGGGTAACAAATATTCAGTGTGATAATGACATGAATAAATCCCTCCTCTTCATGCAGGCAGGATCTATAACCTCTAAAGCCTGTGCAGAACATAGGTGAATGGAGCTCCGCTGAGAGGCCAGGCCAGTGGCTCTTGCTCTGGGAGAAGTGAAGCTTTCCCATCCAAATTCCCTGATATAAGGAAATGAGCCCTTATGATGTATTTTCATTGATTCAAGGCACAGAGCTGAGCTCAGAATACCACAACAGTTTCAGGAATGAATTTATTTTCCCACGATCCTCATTAATCTTAATGAGAACCACAAAGCTTAATACATTGTTATCAACCTAGACAATCCCCTCCAGGCTGACCACCCATTTTCTGCTAACTTGTTTGTTTGGGGTTTTTTTTAACCAGTTTCTAAAATTAGAGGGAGGAAGAGAGGTTTTTAACACAAGTATTGTCACAGCAATGAAGCAGACAGAGCAGCTCCCATACCTGGGTCCTCCTGGGCACCTGATTTCAGTCTTGGTGCAAAGGTTGGCCTAAAAATGACTTTGCTGCCTAGCTCAAATGCCCTAGAAAATGTCCGAGTTCATCATTATTAATTTTCTATGTGGATGCAGCTGCAGTATAGACATTCTTATAAATCCTTCATACAGCACATCCCAACGGAGACTTACATGGTTTAGTTTGTATAGGTTTCAGAAAAGTATAGTTAAACTAGCATTTCATCAAAGCAGAGTGTGGATCAAGCCTATGGGTGGCAGCATCTAGCTTTAGTTTAAGGCAGCCATTTTCTCCCCAAATCAGATTGATTTGTAAGCAATTGCATTGGCAACGATAACAAAGAATAGAATCTATTTTTGGATGCCGAAGAGAAGGAATGAATTATATTTTTCTTGTAGATATTAAAATAATACCTTGTTTCTGTTGTTCTTGGCTTTTACATTTTACAAATGGATTTTTAAAATATTTTTGCATTAAATTTAACATTCATTGAATATAATAAAAATTACAAAAAAACCCAGAAAATATCCACATGGACCTTTTTCTAAAAAAAACCCAAAACACCAAATTAAACCCCAAAACCCACAAAAGACAGTTTTTTTCGTGTGGTCAGATAAACATCAGGAGACTACTAGATTTGTTAAATACCTAGAAAGGTACTAATATCCAGGGAGGAAAAGCTTTTCACTAGGGAAAAAAGCAAAACATGTTGATGCTGATGTATTCTCAATTTTGCAAAGCAACACGGATTGGTTTGTATGCCACTGCTAGAAAGCAAAGGGGTGAGGCTGGACCTCACACTTGAATAAATCCTGCCATCTCTGTCCCTGCCTCTGCAGACCTAGTGCCAGCACAGTGAAGACCTTGGGATGAGCTGTTTTTAGAAAGCTTGGCAGGAGCAAGGCTTGATTCTGCATCTGTTCCCAGAATCACAGGGTCTGGAGCAGTAGTTGTGGAGCAGCATACAAAGCAACGATAGAATTGGCAATATACAAATAACAGAGGCGATGGAGGCTGTAAAAATTAATGGTGTGAGGTTAAACAATTTGTTAAATGGCCTAGGTCCTCATAGCAGGTGAATATAGAAATTCCTTTGTGTTTTCTACAGCCTAGTTTGTGTTACTGATACCATTTATATATTTATTTTTGCAGTGCAAGGTGAAGTACACCAATGTGCTGTCACCAGAGGCCTGAAGTGTCTTTAGCTAGAGAGGAAAGTGTCAAGGGCCTTGGATTTCACCCTGTATTGCCCAGGAACTCCACAGTGGACTGGGTATGATCTCAGCTATGGGTATGGAACAAGAGATACCTCTGTGCACATTTGTTCCTTGGACTCTTTGTAGAGCCTTTTGGAAAACTCCATGCATAGTATGCATCAAAGAAACTGTTGTCTGAGCTGTTTCTGAAACAGCTGGACTGTAAGGATACCATGCAGCAGGAGTCAAGATTACTTGGCTACACACAGATGACTGAACAGCTTGCAGATACGTACAACAGCAAGCTGGAAAAAGCTTTAGTTTGGTTTGGAAAAGAAAAAGAAGAAAAGAAATGCCTCTTTCTTCTCTAACCACTACTTCTCACTGACTTTAACAAAGATTGCTGCAGAAGCTATGTTTAGCTTCCATAATTAATCAGCTATAAACGGATAGATGTTGCTGACTGGAGGAAATATCTGTGCTGGTGTACAAAGCAGAGCTGCAAACTTCTTTTGTGAGACACAGATGTGCACCATCGACCTCTAAGCAGAAAACCAAACCCTGTAACTGATTGCTAAAAAAACCCTGTGGCAGATCACCAAAGAGTTTAAGTACAACATCTATACACACCGGGCTGAGCAAGAGAAAAGAATACCAGAGAAGATGCACAACCTGACAGCCTTGATTTTGCCATGAAGTGTCACCTGTAGTGAAGGTGACACCTTCTTTGAAGTGTTGTTTGCCAAGGTCACAGAGCTCTCCAGAAGCGCTTCTCCATCATCATGGATGCTCAGCACTCACAGGTAAAATGAGAGACGGGTCTTTTTTTTTTTTTTCCTTATGACAAATTATGAAGTTTGAAATTAATTTGAACAGACTGTATTTAACAGCTGGTCATAGGTAGTTTATACCGGGCTAAGACAATACAGCAGCAGTTTCTATCCTGGACAGGACCTTGGACTGAGAACCGCAAACCAAGCTGTCTTCATAAGCATTGTAGGAAACAGCATCACATTAATAAAAGGTAACACACAGAAAAATGAATGATAATTCACAGCTTAGCCCCTCATTGGTGGTCCTAGATGCAGAGATACCCTAGTGAAATATAAATCCTATGAAAATAAAACCAATAACAAAAGCAGTGTGAGTTACAGTGAATAAAACCCCACAAAATCTATCACTGTTGTAAAACTCTGTCAACATAGAGATGCTTAAAAGGAATATTTTTAACATCTGATCTTTCTGTTTTCGAAGAAATCTCTCTTCTAATGGATGGCATATGTCAGATAAGAAGCAATTACTACAGGTACAGTAAAATCTAAGACAAATTTTGAAACCAGTTAACAGAAAACATCAGATAATCTATGGCAAATTTTGCTACTAGATTTGTTCCCATGGAATGGAACAATACTGTTCCCAAGTAGGAACCAATATGAGATCACATGGATATTCAAAAGGTTCCAAAACAGAGTCATTTATAGGTGAAGAAAAAATGTGCAAGATTAAGTCCTCAACGATTGCCCCTAAACAGCAAAAATTTCTTCCAGAAATGTGCAAGCAACTCTTTTTGGCCAAAAAATACTTGGTTATTTTTTTATGAAATAACATAATAATTGCAAAATTAAGGGGAGGAATAGAAAGCAGCCACAGTCTTGCATAAGAATGTGACTTTGATACCAATAAGTAGGTATCTCTCCCATTCAAAATTATTTCTAATGCCAAAAATATGGAAGGTATTAGGCTGGAGACGAGGCAGCTCAAGCCAACGCAGTCCTAGAGAACAACGAACATAAGTGTTCTGAAATTTTATTTCGGAGCCACCCAAGTGGCAATGCTAAAGCTATTCTAAAGCACATGTCTAGGAATCCATTCTGTTCACAAACATTTTAAACATTTTGGGATAAAAACAGTGACATGCATATAAGGCAGCATCGCATAAACATTAGGGGAGATACGAAAAATTAAGTATCAGATTTGGGATTTATTCACAGATCATCTCAATGAAGGATAAGAATGTATAGCAACTTCAAAAAAAGCAGCTGTGTAAATGAAAATGAAGTCTCAAGCACAGACAGGGAAACAGAGAAGCTAATACGTCATCTGGGAGATACTGAGATTGTCTACAATAAAAACGATAGTCTACATGTGAAGGCAAGAGATGTTGGACGTGTCTTCTTTCCTAAAAGTAGAACAAGAGCACTTTGAGGGAGAAGAGGTATCATGTGTCTCATTTATTAATGATAATAGTCCAAATGCTGTTATGTAGGTAAAGTAAATATCATAACACGAGAGTAATAAAAATAATATTTGTTTAAAAGTGAAACTGAGACAGTTTCTGCATATAACATACAGGAAAAAGGAACCTTTAACTGAAATATAAAACAGAGAAGGTCTATAGGTTCCTATTCTGATTTTACAATAGATTTGCTGTTTAATATTGGTAAATAATACTTTTTCCCTTTGAACTCTGGTTTCCCTACATATAAACTAGGTGTGAAGATTGGTAACAGATTTCAACAGTTCCTAAAATCTTGGGAATTCCACACAATCATAAACACACATTATCGGTATGTTTTCATATTTTTTAAAAACATGTATTTTAGTTATAATTGGTTGAATACAAAAATTATCTTAACTGTGAGTAACACTATTCAAATTAATTTCAGAGCAATGATGTATGCTCTGGAGAACCTAACACCATGACTTTATTATCAAAGATACTGTGGCAATCTGAGCGGGCTCAGAAGAAGCTTATGTCAGACATAAGAATTTCCTCTAAATCCAAAATCTAGCTTACCACTCACTCCACAGGCAAGCTTAAAAACTGTGCAAGGCCTGTTTCTAAATGTAAAGATGATGACTGTTTCAGAGCTATTGAGGGCTTTGGATTTGGTTTGTTTTTATGTAGAAGTCTGTGGGAGAGTCACAGTGCTGTTTGTGTAACCTTCTGCTGTTAGTGAGTAGCAAGTACCACATCTAGTAACATATCATCTTCCTCTCTCTGTCAGGGAATCACAATATGGCATTTAAGGCCAGAAGAGTTTAATGCTGTTACACATCGGGGGGAAAGGGTATTGCATTCCTACCACTTCCCATTTGTGTTACAGTCTTTGCCCATTAGAATGAGACATAATAGTTTTATTGCCCCCATAACGGCCTGTGAAAGACCATAAACTTTTAATAGACTTATAAAAAAGGACTGTAACTGTCTCACTAGTCTACTTTTTAAATGGACAGAGCTATTTTATCTGTTTCCCTCACATTCATAATGCTGTAAATCTGGGCAGATGTAGAAGGCCGTTACCTCCAGGTTAAACTTTGACACCAAATTCTCTGCTTATTCCCTGAACTGTCTTCAGTGCTCTTCATGGTCTACTCAAGCACACACTGACACTTCATGATATTGCAACAACTCACTTCAAAATTCCTGTCACATTAAATGCTTTCAGTTACCTGTCCTCCTAGGCCTCTGAACCAAATGAATACTGTACAACGGATGCCTATCTGCTTTTGATGAAGCCATTTACTGGGGAGAAGGAGTAATCTAACTAGACAGCTAAGTTAACTAAATCCCCCCCAGTGCTATACTGGTTGAAAATGCCATCTTGTTTAATGCCCCGTATCCTAATTTCTGTGTTATCCCTGCTGTACAGGGTTATTGATAGTGGAAGGAATCCTGCTTCATGTTACACACCATGGGAGGAGGACTCAAAAAAAGAAAAAAAAAAAAACAAAACCAAACACCCTACTACCAAACCTTTAGTCACATGATGAAAGACCTCACTCTGTGGAAAAATGCATATCGAGTGCTACAAAAGAGAGAGTGCAGCGAATGTGGGCAGATGCAACACAGTGCAGGCTTCTAAGTCCCAGTGGGGCAATCAGGAAAGTGACCAAAAGCATCTCCATCACTCATTTTCCTATCGCTCTCTTGTCAGGTTCCCTGGCCTGCATATTTGCAGGGCAGTCTGTGAAAAAGCAGGGTTGCTTCATAGAGCCTCGTCACGCTGCAAATCCTAAAGGAGAATTCATTAAGATGCCAGCTGGTCCTCTGCAAACTTTCCCTAAGGAAGTGGCAGAATATTCATCTTTGCTAGTCCATCCTTTCTCCCATTCCTCCCTCTAGTCCATCCTTGCCTGCCCACTTTGCAGTCAATAGCTAAGGCTCCTGTTGTACCCGCTGGCACATAGCCCATGAAATAGACACAAATCTCTGAAGCTGTGAGCTAGTGGGGTGAAGTGCTCATCTAGGAAGAGACAAGGCCCACTTGCAAATGCAAAGGCAAAGCAAAAACTGCAGTTAGTACCTGTTGTCTGTGATATAGAAAGACAGAATGTAAAATCTGGCTTACGGCTTTTCTTCTCCCTTCGCCAGGAATCAACAGAGCTATTACTTGAAATCTAATAGACAGGTACAGCCCCAAATACAGTGTACTTCCTTGTGTAAGGGAAGAGAGGAAAAGATGAAGAACACTGCAGTACCTGGTAAGCTTCTGTAAAGTGCTCCTGATCCCTCTACCTGACAGAGGAGTTCTGATCTGCCTGTTCATCACACCCGGAGTGATGTAATTCAGCTTGGGTCAGAACCCAGACAACAGAGAATTGAAGTGTTGAGCTTTTATTGAGTCAAAGACGACCAGGCTTTTCTTAAATTTCTGTCTCTAAAGCTTTGCTGTCAGACAGGAAAAAGAAATGTAGACACCCTGGATGAGACCAGTTGCAGAAGCCAGATTGACACAAGAGAAGACTCACTGAATGCAATTGTAAAAAAAAATATTCATAGGCTCCAAAACAGTATGTTTGTAAAATGCAGGAGCAAGCAATTGCAAACTAGTAAGGCTCATGATTACCTCAAGGAAAATCCACAAAAAGAGGAGGAAAAAAAGGACCAAATCAGATGCTGACTAACTGCGGCATTTCTAGTGAAATACAAAAACCAAATGCCCACCTAAAACCTGTTTTAACAAAAGATCATCTTGGGGTAAAGATACCAGGGGACAAATGCTTCAAAAATGGCCAACATAGTAAAAATAGCACTTCCGAATTTCGACATGAAATAAGCAAAAAGAATAGAAAACAAGAGTAAAACTGAATACTCAGAGAGCACAAATGCAAAACCCATTAACTGGTTTATCAGCTAACTGAAGCAGCAAAGCATTAGAATAGCCCAGTCTCCTGATAATGAAAATATGAGACAATACTTTTAAGAAACAGAGAAGAGTTGAACAAATGTTGCAAAGGACATTAGTTTGAATAAGAATGGCTACTGTGCTCTATATCAGCTCAATCTCTTTCCATCGCTTTACTGTTATGTAAGTTTGCAAGACTGTCATGGAAAGAGAAAATATCACCACCTCTTCCTTGGGTTGGAAATCTTCCAGACAGGAAACACAAACAATTTCATGCAAATTATTACACACTGAGAACAGAAACTTTACAGTAGCAGACTCGCCTTAGGCTGATACACATTTGCGTAAACCTTTTGTCAACCTATTCCAATCACAAACACAGATCCTAAATCTGTACGTGAATAAGGAAAAAAGGGGTTAAATGGTTTGAAAAAACTATTTAGACTGTAGTCTTTCATTTGCTTTTGTCCTTCATTTATAAGAGCTGGCTCCCAAACACAGCTAAAATAGGTAGGCACAAGAAGTTGAGACCACAATGGGACAAACTCTTAACTGCATTCAGTGAAACAGTTAATGATCAGTATATATTTCTCTACCTTTCCCACAAGGCATTTTTATAAGCTTCACAAACTACAGCATAGTTTGTGGACAAAAAGGACCTAGACTAGTAGCATGAGGATTTCAACACTTCAACAGTGCTTTGATCTAGAATCGTCTTCTGGTTTACATCTAGAAGCAGGTTCAGCTGCAGAACTGAGGTCCAGTGGCAGATGTAAATTCTGTTTTCCACCTTCCAAAATTCAGTGGGCTAGATCCAGAGATCCATTAGAAAAGTCACTGATGAAATGTGCTGGTGCAGTTGTTTCATAGCACACATTAATAAAATAGCTTACCAAGACAGGGAAAAATTACTTGTTCCATTCAAATTGGAATGGGAAACTTAAGACGTACACAACCTGGAAGAATCAGACTGCAATCTGTTCTTCGTACTGATGTCCCTGATGGTTTTTTTTGCAAAAACTAACACTAATGAGCCAGAAAACCATTTTTAGGTTTTTACATGTCATTCAAATACTACTTCTCTGTGCAATTGTACCCTAGTATAACTTCTGCGGTTTAGTTCAGTATTAATTCACAGAGTCAGATTATTAATTGAATCAGCAAAAGTACCTACCTCTCAAAGAGCTCATTTGTTGGACTTTTTTAGATGAGTACCAGCTCCCACCCCTGCTACAAAGTTGGCAAGATCTAACAAAAATACGTAAGATGACAGTCATTTCCCCATTGCCCATGACATGCTTAATGCATGGCTTTAGCAAATGTTTACTGAATTTGATCCTAACTCTTCTGCAACTGAAACAAGGCGGATATTTCAGTGAAGTATTTATTTGAGAGAGATGCAAAGACTCTTGTGATAGTAATTCAATTATTTATCCAATACCCTTAATAATACAAAATTGCAACAAGTAACACAGAAGTAGAACAAGGGAATTAGCAAGATGCAGAGCCTGGGGCTTATGGCATAATATAAACTACTGCACAAAACTGTAATCATTTAAGACATCAGATGTCAGCACAGTGTTACAAGATACTCCAAAAGGTATTCTGGATGTTACACTAGGATCCCCTGGTCTATGTCTGAGGTCACAGACAGATGGACACAGACTGTTGTGCATACCAACACAGCTTTTTCCAAGAGGAAACAAGTTACCTCATGCTTGAAGCACTAAATCACTTGTGTTACCAACAAACAAGTTTATCACATACAGGTACCTTGCTGTCTTGTAAAGAACTAATAGCCAATTAGATATCAAGTGTTCAGCCAGGAGTGGCAAGTTGTAACACGGATGCACAAGTAAAACTTTCTCTCCAGTGTAGCAACAACTACTCCTCGTAGAGGCACTGCCAGTTAGTAGCAGTCCCAGAACCTCAGGACACTCTTTTGAGAAAGAACAGAAAGCCACCAATCTCCCATGAATCTGTTTGAGAAACTTATTCCATCATCGAGAAAATGCTGATAAAAAACACAGGCTGACTGCACTTCAACAGCTGAATCAAGAGGCAAAGAAAATCCAACTGAGTTAAGTTTTCTCCGGAAAATAATTAGTAAATGATTCACAGCTAGCCACTGAAGGTATGTCAGCACGAACAGATGGAAATTTAGAATTTAATAAACTGTTAATCACAAAAGGAAAGTCCTCCAGTTTAACTTTCCCTCTGAAAATGAAATTGGAAAAATAATGAGTGTTAAGTGAAGCCAGGCTCTTTCTAGAGTTCCTAGCACTCTGACAAAATACAATGAGTATTTATTAATCCCATGTTCTTCTATTTAGGTTACACTGCACACAACCTGATCCTTCCTGGTTTTTAACCTGCTGTGATCCCAAGAGAAGAAGGGTCTCTGTACCATAGAGTGATTGGTGTCAAAGCAGTTCAGTAACACTTCACTGTCAAAGTACTCATGAAAAAAGTATTAGTATGATTCTATAGTATGTTATTGACAAGATATAGCATGTTTTGGAAGAGAAAACTTTGAAGCTAAGAGAGACAGAGCAGCTGGGGACACTGATGTTCAGCTCATGTTAACTACACAGTAACTGTGCAAAGAACCAGGTGGGTGAAGAGAACAGAGGGTTATCTAAAAGGATGCAATTCAGACAAAGATGCAAACTACAAATAACTGGGACAAAATCGAGCATTTGAAGTTGAACATTTAAAGGCGCTGTTCCTTCCTCACAGGACGTCCTCTGTTCTTTGAGGTGCTATGAGAGCAATGACAGTTTGGTTTTCCACTGCTTTACACCTTCTGTAGTCATTTACTGAGCAATGAAATGCAGCCAACAGTGAAAATGCAAGGAATGTGATTTGATAGCGCGTGGCACCACGTTTGTACAGGTATCTAAGGTGATAGGAGGTGTAAGTCAGAGACTAATGCCTCAATGAACTAGAATGTAATTACTGCAGGCTTCTGAGAGCTAGTGGGCTCATTAGATTCCAGCCAATTCACCTGGCAGGCAAAATGAATAATTATTATTCCTGTTTTACAGTCATGATCCAGAGAAAGGGTGTGGTTTGTTCTAGATCACATGAGGACTCTGGTACAATCAGAAATTAAACCATTGTCTCTTCAGCCAGAGATATACCCCTGATGTGTGTCTGCATAAGAAGACTGTAATACGAGGTTCAATATCAGCTGTAATTCTAGGCATGTGTGGCAAGTTTTTCCTTCTAAAAGGGCAGCCTCATTATGACAAAAACTCAACCTCCGCTTCAATCTGAAATACAACTAAGAGCATACATTTAGAAATTGGGCAAATCATTACATGGAAATATCCACTGTACCAAATTCCCTTCCTGTTTTGCATTAGAAGTGGCTCTCCATGGTTAAATTCACAGGCAAAACACATCTAAAGAGGGACCCAAATCCGAGTTCTGACATCAGAGTAGTTCTGTAAAACGGAGTTAAGAAATGCATGGAAATACAACAAAAGTATCTGACAATGAAATGAGATCTTCAAGAGGGATGTGAAACTAAAATGTACATGCCAGGGGGTAAAATATTGCAGGGTATCAAATGTTTACGCTTCAGACTGGTAACTTTTTTCTTGAAGAAAACTAAACAGGACACAAAAACTAAAGGCTCTCTAGATAGCAGAACCATCCCCTATAAAGCACTCCAAAGTAACACACTCTGCAAAACTCCTGTGTGTGTGAAATTTGTAGGGTTTTTGTGCACTCTGTTTACTTCTGAAGTTTACTGCACTTTCAAGAACACACACTGAATGGGAGTACATCACTAAACAGCAGCGATTTAATTTTGCAAGGTTCAGGGTCTTAGTTTCCTATTGTGGTTAAGTAAGATTTCTAAATCTGTTTAAATACTGAGCTCTGTTTTCATACATTTCTTACATAGTATTAGAGAGAACATCTCTGAATTTATACCTATATCTATTATACCATGTCACTGAAGAGCCTACAGATTGCACTTATTCCTGTTAACACCAGCCTCATCAAGGTATACGGAGAGGTATGACAGGATTATAAGAAAAATTCCATTTCTGTTTGTACACAGTGTACATGATACTGAACATTGAACTGTGGCCCAGGAAAACAGATGAGGCCCTGCTTCATTTTAAGGAATAATTTATGTCCTGCTAAGACTTTACTGAATCCCAAATTCAGGATTTTGTCTTGTTTTGTTTAATTCTCCTCCTCTCCATATATATCCTTGAACACAAACATAGGAAGCGTTTCCACGAGGAAAGGTTTAGAGAGAAAGATAGTATCTTTTGCCAGACTGACTTATATAGCTAGAAAAACCAGGTGAGCTACTGGGTTCAAAATCCTTTCGTCATGTTGTCTAGAAGAAAGCAGAAAATGGCTTGAAATGTTTTTGCTTCTCCCATCTATTGTCAGTTAATCTAACAAAGAGATATATCCTGTCCCTACAGATCTCATTTCACGTAAATCCAAAGACCACCACAGTCACAACAACATTGTTTCTTTATAGCATGCTCGTTATCAAGCTGCTGTAAACCAGCAGGAATCTATGAATCATATCTGCGTTTAGCAGCCTGAAGTAAGGAGTCACGCCTCACTTACCGCCTCCACTTCTGCTGGGTCATACCAGACATTAATGTATGGATGCTGTAAGGCTTCATCTACTGATATTCGCTTGGCCGGATCAATGACTAGCATCTTTGATAAAAGGTCCCTGGCTTGGCTGGCTAGAACAATGAAATCAGATAAACATAGTATTAGTACAAAACAATCACTGCCTCCAGAGGAGGGTTAATTGGGTTAGGAAAGTAACAATGACACACGTCTTTTAGAGATTGTTTGTATGTACTTCAGCCCCTTGTCTTGTTATAGCAAGAGTTCTTCAGTAATCATTTTAGGTCGGATTGATTAGGAGGGTGCCAACATCAGAGCTGCATACCATAAGCCCCCTAACAAGCTTCAGTGAGATTTTACATGTTGTATGCAGATTCCATGTAGAGGGCTGAATAATATTCCCAAGAAAAATGTGCTTGAGGTATCTGTATTATTGCCAGGATCAGAAAACAAAAGCTCGTATAATGAAGTCTAAAATCATGGCATTACTAAATCAAAGCCTGAAACTTACAGGTACACTTACGGTGGCTCAGAAAAACATCCAAACCTTTCTGTATGTTTTAAAGCTTTTCACCTAGCCTGTTGGGAGGCATTGAATATTTTAGTGAGGCATAGGTACCAGGCTTATCTTAGGGCATCCCATTAGAAGCAATAATGTCAAATCTGTAGCCTGGGATCAACACATAATGGTATGGAAGTGCCTTGGAACTGCTTAAGTCTTGTTTGTCCCACATAACAAAGTTTAAATCAGTGGCACACATCGTTCTCCGCTACAAAAATGCACAGCCTTATATATACAGGTTGAGTTTTATGTTGCGACATTGATTTATTTTACCTGATAATATAGCCCATTGTACCTATCAGGCCACAAACTCATGCTTCTATTACCCAAATTGTTTTTACAGTTTAGAGTTTGTAACAAATATAATACCATATAAACCCATGTAAAAAAATTATAACAACATATATTTCTAGTATTACTATCAATGTAGTGTTCTAAGCTCTTCCATGCTCAAAATTATTTCCTGTGTAAATGAAAAAGAAAATGAAAGGAAAAAGAATGTAGAGAGATGCAAGTGCAAAAATATTATTAGGTATCTCATCAGACATGGGTGAGTAAAAGTAATATCTAATTAAACCATTAACATTACATTACGGTGAAATATTTAGGCGGGGCATGGGATGATACAATGATGCACAAGCAGAATTTTTTAATGCACTGTTTCTTGTTCTGTGACTATATCTTAAAAACTGGCATTCAGTATGCTCAAATGCATGTGCTTCCTGTATCCAAAACATAACAGCACTTTTTGACAGTAATTTCTATTAATTAGCTCAAAATTCAAGAAAATTCCCTTATTCAATTTTATTGTAATAGAAGGATAAAATTCTGTGTATCCAAAAGCATCTGCTCAGACCTTTCACTTTGCTCCCAGAGCCGAGACAGCAGCCTTGCTATGAAACAGTTGTTAATTGGAAGAGTATTCTGGGTAATGTAATGACATGCTAATTGCAAGCAATTGAAAACCATTACATGCCACCATAGTAAGCAGCCCCAAATACTCAAGTGGTGCAGAACTGATACGTAGTACAAGCTTGCAGGGGTTCCAGAGCTGTGACGAGAAATCCTTTCTATACTAAACACACATTAATCACTCTTTCCAATTGAAGGTCAATGCCCTGTTCAAGTAAAACAAGAGTTCAATATATGATTAAAATCGTTGCAACTTATATTTTACAGGGGTATATCTAGTCACACTGTAGTTAAGTTTAGTAGTCTCCTTCACATATCCAAACTGACCCGCAGCATTTTGCAAAAGAAATCCACCCATAGCAGATATTAAACCTCAGCTACATCAAGACCATTTTGGCTGACGTTGCTAATATCTTTCTATTGCCTAGTAAAGGTAGAGCTATGAGGCAGGCATCTGGCTGAACCGGTATTTTTCACCTAAAACAAAACAGCGCAAGCACTGAGATCTTCCAATGGAAGTTTTACTGTTCCTTTTTGCTACAAGTTTAAGAATGAGAGTAAAAGGAACACCTCAGTTCCTCATGGTATAGAAACATCACACAGAACACCATGGGGATATGCTTAACACATCAGTGATAATGTATGTTCCCTTGGCTGCCCGAGCACCAGGGTCTCCAAAAATCATTTCCAAAAGCTGCCTCTCAGCTGAACAAAACCCATGCAGTCATTAGTCTCTGCAACTAACTGCATTAAAAGGGAGTGCAACTAGAGAGAAGAAAAATTGAAAACAACCTTCATTGAATTGTAGCTGTTGACATGTGAACCACGTCCCTTTGTCAGACATACCTTTGAGTTTGTTGTGTTCCGAGTCAGCTGGGAAGAGAGAGTCTGGAAAAAGTTTGGGGAAAGTGAGGCCAGCGTACTTGGGTCTGTTCTCAACGTAGTTCCGTACTGTTGGCTGCAGCTTCTTCATGAATTCTGGACAGGGTGTTCCCAGCTGCTCAATAACTTTATTCCACTGATCAATATCTGAACATCAGTAGTTAAGGAAAACAAAAAGCAAACCCCGGTGTAGTCTCCTGACATTTCTGTTTGAGTGTCCTCTGGGAATCCTCAGAGGTGTTTAACTTCCTTCATAACACCTTTACAGTCACTATCTTTTTTCATCATTATGCCTCCAGCATAATACCTCCAGGTCCTACGGCCTGCAAAGGGCAAAACTCTCTCTCACAACTATACTTACTTGAGGGCATTGTGCAATCCTAAAACCACCACGGGAGAATACACAGCTTCCTCTCTTTGGGTCAACACTCGTTACCATTTTTATTTTTAACTTGCAATCCAATGACTTGCACTCCCTTTTTTTACATACAGGTAATTGCCTCTATGTCACCTTGGCTGCACAGGCGCAGCAGGGAAGAACGACATGTTCGCTTGCCCTCTCTATTCAGTCTGTGGAGAGTGAGACCCAGCTGGCTCAAAGGAGTTCTGCATGGGACAGAAGTCACCTTCAACTCATCTGCTTCGTGCTTGTATGTGTAGTCTCTCCAATCACTTTATTAGTGCTAATTTTGCTAAAACCACCCAACCAGCAACCCCTCAAAAGCAATTTGTTTGATTTTATACGAATGCACTGGGACTCATTTTCTATAGACAAATGTTGCCTCATGTATAAACAGATGTTTCTCTTTAACTGCAAATGTGACAGCTACATTGCTAAACTGTTACTGACTAATAAGAAACAGACTCTCATGCTTAAAAAGAAATTGTATTACAAGCAATTTGTACTGAGTTTTTTTGTTTTGGTGTTGATTTTTTTAGTTTTCTTGAGATAACAATTAGGCATCTGATAGGTGTTACGTAGCTCTTCCAGCCATGTTCAGAACAAGCCTTACTGTGCCAAAAAAAAAAAAATTATTAAGCAAATGTCTATGAAAATCAGTACCATCTCTACATCACACTGTCTAATTCACAGTGCTAAGAATCTGATGACAACATAAAAAAAAAAAGGAAGATCACATGCAGCCATGGGTACAGTGATGCTAAGAAATGTGATGAAGGGAGTTTCATTAAGAACATACTGGAAATAAAAAGCTTTTAGAAGACAAACATTCAAAGCATTTCAGCACAGAGGTTTTATTATTATTATTATTATTATTATTATTATTATATTATTCTAAGTT
>NW_008795365.1:229654-256953 GCF_000699145.1 Aptenodytes forsteri | reverse complement strand
TTATTATATTATTCTAAGTTATTATTGTCATGAGTGTCATAAGTGTGGAGGCATTTCCAAAATACTAAAGACAGTTCCTCACAATCTAGGAGAGGAATCAGGTCTACAGAATGAAGATAACAAGGAAAAAAAAATAAAGTCAGGCAAAAAAACAGCTCTTTGGTGCAGCAGCAATTTCAGATTTTCAAAAAAGTGTTTTAGTTTAGGGAAATGGCAACTTAGTATTTTCACATACCTTGAAAATTCAAGACAGACTTAATTTGGGTTCACCTGAACTGTCTTATGTGAACAAAAATCAAGTAATTAATTTAAAAATTGCAGCTTTACTAATCAAAAGTGTTTAAAGGAATGAAAACAATTCAAACATATGCTTTAAGAATGCTGAAACAGTGTTTCGAATGGTTTTAATTTCAGCTGAAAAAGGTTGCTAGAAATAGCAGTGGTCTGTAAAGATTTTTCTGAATGACGTTCATTTTTTAAACTAAATCAAAGATTTATGTAGAACAACCCCTCCCACACACACTCCACAGGTTGTATGTATCTTGTGTTGTCCATGAAAAATATCTTTTTCTCAACAGAAAACTAAAGAATTGCAACAACAATAAAGTTATCCAAGACTATAGTTGTTCAAAGAGTAGCCTGAATATTTCATTAAATATTTTATTAGAAAATAAAGTGTTCTGACATTTTAAATTTGTATTCAAGTTAACACATCTCATTGTTTGCTGGCTGGACTATTTCAGAAGCAGGTCTTTCTGAGGAACTGGAAAATATAGAGTGTGTAAATGCTTTGCAGAGAAGAACAGAGAATATAGAAATGAAGGTGCTGTTAGTTGTACCAACAGAAGCTAAAGGGTGAGAAAGCCACGCTATAAAAGCATTACCTGTGCAGACAGAGTGAAGACCATTTGATAAAGCGGGAGGGCCAAATACAGGACTTGCTTCAAAGCAGACATCAGAAGCTTACGCTTGTACAGAGCCCGTTAACCATCTCTCAGGCATTTAGTGAAGGCCAAAAAGAGAGAGATCTTTGGGATTACAGAATGTTGTGGGACTTGGACATGTTGAGAGGGAAGATGTAGCAAGATGCTCTGGATGTGTGTGATAAGGGAAAAAGAGTAAAAAAAGATCCCAGAATAGGGCCTACGTGGAGGGAAACAGTGTCAACGGTGATGGAGAGGGGAGAAGGACAATCCTCAGACAATGGGCCAATGCCCGCTACACACATTTCTTCTAAGCTCTCACTAAGAGACAACAGACAAGCAGGCTCCCACCCACAACTGGAAGGTTTTTAAGAGATGGAAGAAGCTTCATGAGTCATCAGTGCAAAGATGACAGCCAAAGCCAAAAGGGAGCTGGCAGAGCCACTGTGTTCCACACCTTGACTAGCCTTGATTTGCAGGAGGACAGCACTGGAGCTTTTGCAGCCCTGGCTTGCACCAAGTGCCAAAAATGTCAGGCTTTACGCCACAGCAACTTCAGGGACTGGTTTTGAGAAACGGAATGATCTGAATGGATAATCGTGCTTCTTTACTGTGTTATTTCTGACTTGCAATTTCAGCAATTCTGCAGAAAACAGATGTTACTATAGAACAGTCCTAATGTGAATCAAAACCTACTGTAGGTTACATTAACCAATAAGTGATTGTGACTATAGATGTTATTTGCACACCGACTGAAAAAATGGTACTACGAGTTAATGATCACGTAACTCTGACAGAAATTTCCCAGGCCAAAAAAAGATTAACCTGTATTTGAGTGAAAAAAACTTACAGAAGAAAACTTCTGCTAACAGCAGACCCTGTTTTTCCCCTTGAAATTAAGCAAATGTTGGACAGACTGGAAGTTGGAAAGAACTACAACCCAAAACTCTGGAAGATGATGAAATGTCTGCTTTAAAGCTATTTGAATCACCTCAGCTGTCCCCCCCAAACAGGATCAAGGAAAACGTGTCAACTGTACACAACAGCATCTGTATGACTTAAGACAGAAGAAGGGATCTAACCTGGATTTATTAGTTTATCCCTGGCACTGACACTGCAGCATTTTCACTAACATTAAGAAGGCCACACAAAGTTACAGCAAAGAAACTTATTTAAGAAAATAGCTCTAAAATATATATCTTTTGAATGAAGATTTATCATTGAGTGAGGCCTCAGGTCGCCTCAAGCTTCCCAACCACCTTTTCTCTTTGCACTCTAATACCGTGTTAAGGATGGCTCTCCTTTGCTTTCTAAATACTTGGTTATTTACTTGGAAAATAATCTGCAGTTCAGATTCTGGTTAAGAGATGTATTTTTCTAAGGCAAATGCACAAAATTTCTAATGTGAAAATAATGTTTTGAATGCACAATAAAGTATTTCTACTGGAAAAATCAGATTTCACAGTGAAGTCATCTATTTAGAGGTACAGGCTGAAAGTTTACCATTACTTTTGTTTCTGTTCCCATTGATGCAATGTGTGCATTGTATTTCGGAAGTGTGAATTAAGGACCACCGTTTTGTTCCTTCAGTTGGCCTGCAGACTTCAGTTAAATTACATTTCTCCAAATATTCAAACAACTAAGGAAATGGAGCTTGGCTATAAGGGAAAACTTACAATACTACTCTGTCTCAATCAGAAAATGTTAAAAGTATTTCTACAGTTGCACAAATTGATTCAGGTGCTTGTGATTAAAAAATGAAATTTGGACAACAAATTATTGTCTTTGTAGTTAAGCTAGTTAGCCTCAAAATGGCAATATTTTTTCTTTTTCCTTCTCCTGTTATGTCTGGGTAAATCATACCTTTTTTTTTTTTGAGTGAAGGATTATATTTTCTGACATTCAATAGGAGGTTTTGCAGGAGGAGGTACTGTTTGCAGTAGGATATTTTACTTCTACTGTAATACAAATAACAACATACTATGATGCATGTATAGTTAAGCCCGTTCATTCTTCCCTGGTAGTCAGAAACTTGTCAGTGCTTAGCCATTTAACCTTTAGCAATAACTTACTGTAGTCATTCATGTTTCTTTTCCTGAAAAAGGCGGGGGGGAAATCTCCTGTTGCAAATCTAACAGCCAACCGATCACCAGAGACCAATCATTGCTTTTCCACGCTACTTCCGAAGTGTGGCTGTGCTAGAAAAGCCTTTCCTAAAGCCTTCCTCAAGCAGTATCTGTGGACTGCGATGTGGAAAACACAAGTAATTCTGCCAAAATACCTGTTTATAACAGAGCTTTTGGAATTGTGCTGGACGGTGGTGGTGATGGTGGGGAATCATGCTTCCCTGCCTAGCATACTGAACTCCACTTTCTTCACCTGTTAAGCAGCACATCTACACTAGCTTTACTGCACTGAAGCAGGATTTACTCTTTCTGGCTAAACGCGCTTCTTCTGGAGATGGTTAGGACTAGGCATGTCAAATCTTGCTTTTGTTAAGGTAGGCACAAAGAAAACAAAATGGACGCTGAGCTCTTCCTTCATAACAGACAAACAGGGTAAGTTCATCTCTTTTCGATCTCAAAATCTTAAGGGAACCACCTTTCTGATAATTTTCTCCTTAAATGTGCATGTTCAACCAACGAAAACTAACTGCATTGCTTTGGGTACAAAATTTTGAAGCTCGTAGCTTGTCAGAATAATTACTATGAGCTCTGTATTTCCCTTCCCAACACCAAACTGTCACACCAACTGTAAAGTTGGCAGCTCAACTAATTTTCATTTTTTTAAAATTGAATTTTTTTTAAATAAATCTGTTAATAAAAACCAAACTAACCAACTTCACTGTGGGAGACATCAGTGTCAGATGCATATTTTTTTCCACAGTCCTATAATTTACATGCTGATGTCAACAAAGTTTACAAAAACACACAAAAGAAACTGAAAACAGTAGCATCTGACAAGACAGCAAGTGTAAAGCATTTTCTGTGCCAGGGTGAACACTTTGAGAAGAATGTGGCATTTTTAAAAATTAGACCGTAACAGAAAATATTTTGCAACTTTAAGAATAGTAGTTTATATGCTATAATAGCACACGTGGTGATAATAAAAATAACATGTAGCACATAAATAGAATGACTTCAAAAGATTACCATTGATCATTTGGAATTTAGGAGATAGTAGCGTTGGTTGTGTAGCTGTCATTAACCCTTTGCATGCATATCTATGATGACACCTTCACTAAAATTTTCAACTGCTATTTTTTTTTAGCTGGCACTTCATTCAGTTGCTGAGCATCTTTGCTTACACAGCAGCAAGCGAATCGGTGCTTAGTGGATAGTCCAGATTCTGCAGCACAGGATTGCAATCTTGCCCTTGGATAAGTATTACCATTTCCCTCGTGGACATCTCCTCACCATTGCAGTATCTACTTGTAGCATTCCAGGCTGTTTCTAGGCTTCTAGAACCTTCTGTCGTGGTACACGTCTGTCTTTGTAACGTGTACAGCCAGATGCACGATGATCATGTACCTAGCCTAGGAGGTGGCCTACGAACATTAGCATTAAGTACCTTCTAAATGAACTGTAAAACTGTGCATAAAAACCCTATGTCCCAATCTCTGTGACATGCATAACACGATTGCAGTTGTAGAATATGGCTCTGTAAGTGATAGCTTGTATGGCCATCTGTAATTTATACTAAAAGCTGACATCACGCTAACCTTACATCCCTCTACTGAATATATACTTGTCTCCCTAAGCAGTCCCAACTACAGAATTTAAAGGCACATTCTTCCTTGTCTGCCCAAAATGCATTCAGCAGTTAAAAAAAAAAAAAATCCATGTATAACTACCACTTTCACAGCTCACCAGAGGACTGAGGCACCTTCTTAACCCCTTCAGATCATTTATGCAGTGGTGAGAAAAGAGGAACAGTCTCCCTCATAAAATTTTGAGAACAACACATGGAACAAGGGTCAACTCACAGGTACAGTCAGCTTTCCAAATTGCTCCTGAGGCAACACAACAAACCATGTTGCTGTTTTCTCCTTGCTTGAGGCACAAGTATATCCAAGCTTCATGATAATAGTTTCTCTGTAAGCAGAACTACTGCTGTCAACCTTGAAAAGAAGTTTCATATAAAATTAAAAAAAAAAAAAACTTTATCTCACAATTAACTGCATCATGTGCATACACCAAAAATAGTAGAGAAATAGTAAAATTTCAAGGATCAGTAAAGACCATGGGGATTTTGGACACTGCAAAGCATTCACTTACAATTGGAGTTTAAAAAAGAACAGAGGTGGATTTTTTTCTCAGCTCCACCCAAGCGATTTCAGTGAATTCAAATGGATTACAGGAGTGGAACAGAGCTGCAGCCTAGCTAAGCACTCCACTCCGCACTTACTCAGAGGCATTTCCTATTTTTCTGCTTGTGAATTTTCTACGACCACGTAAGATGGCTCTATTTTGCTACGGAAGTTGTTTCATTTAGCTGAAGGGACCATTTAGTTCTGTAAACAGAAACAATATCAAACGACCTATACTCCTTAACTGCTGGAAAATGGCAAATAGTAAATTTTGCAGTCAAATATATGACTGACAGTGCATTTCTCATGAATATTCAATCTTTCAGTTTCAAAACTGCTTTTCACCATTATTTATGCATAAAAATTGACACAAATTAGTATTAAGTACTCTTCAAATCACAGTGTGGTTGTGAAATGAAGCACCGCCTGTGAAGAAAAAATTGCTGATAACCAATTCTGGTACACTGCCAGTCTTAACCCATTTTACACCCATTTTATGTCTAAGAGGAACCTTTTTTAAAAAAAAAAAAAGAAACAGATTTCTAATTACTTTTACTCCTTCTACACTTAAATACATCCTTAAGTATGCTGCCCTCAAGCTCTTAGGGCTCATAGTCCCTGCTGATGGAATTCTACAGCTGCCCAACTCCATCACACATCTGAAGAAACAATCTTTTTTACAGAAACACTAAGTAGTTTCCATGCAGATTTAAGGAAGAAGATGCCACGAGGTCATCAATCTCAGCAGGCTGGGTCTGCCCTTGCAACTTTCTGACAGGTTTTCAGCTGCACAGACGGGCACAGGAGCAAGAAGTGCCGAACCCCTGCCAGCGGCTGCTCAGGAGCAGGGGAGAGGTGGGGGGGGATGGATTTGGAGAAGAGGTGGCTTTGAGGAGGGGTGCTCAGTGGCCTGAAAGGAAGCAGTGGCATCGTTCTCTGTTCACAAAATGGACACTCATGGAACAGCAGAAGAAAAGCAGAGCGGTACATAAAACACAGTGCAAATTTAGCAACGTATTATAAATACAAATGAAGAATGTGAATTCAATTACAGAACAATCCCAAACAAATCAGCAGCTGGTAATGCCAATTTCTGTGGGGTTATTGCAATAATAAACAGCACATAATGGTTTAATTACAGAGGCTTTGCATGATTTCTTTTTAACAAGCATGCAGCTGTGTTAAAGAAACCAGGTTTTGAAGTGCTATATAAGACATTTAATTCTTTTTGTACTTACTTGGGGATTTCTTTAAATGATATCTTACAAAATGTAAGTCTATTAACAGAAAAACAGTTCCGACTACAACACTGAACTATGCTAACCCCCACACTTAAATTTGTCACTCCACATTCACAGAAAACACAAGCATAGCCTGGGCCAAATCTTCATGGAGCACAAATAGGTGCTAATGATTTACATTAACACATAGAAGGGAAAAGTTTACTTTCACATATGCACAGATGAGATGTGTTCCAGATCATATGAAAACGCATGGGAATTTTAGCGTTCGTTTCAGTATGCATATGCTCATCCAACATTTTGGACAAAACACAAATCAGAATTTTACTAGACAATATGTGAAAATATTAATGATATCATTGCCTACTTTAATTTCTTTAATGCTCTTCAGATATTACTTTTTCCACATTTTAATCAAAACATTGAACCCTTTAAAGTGTGAATGAGGCCAAATGTGCTAAACTGAATTAGTAAGTATGTATATATACACACACACACACATATATACGTGTACATGCACACACGTTCAGAGAAAGTTACATGAAAATGAATAATGCCTGGAAACTCCTCTGTCATCTAAGTACAGAGTTTAAATTAGAAGGAAAAGTTGTACACAGGTCATCTCCATTTCTCATTTGTGTAATCCTACGGACCGTGAATCATTGGAGTTAGACCAAGCATGCACGGAGCTCAGCTGCTGTTGTGCTCAAGAAGAAACCACTTCCACAATCTGATAAATAACAGAGTATATATCAAAGCTTTAATAAAGTATCAAATAAAGTAAGAATTATGGCTGCCTCAGTCCTGAATGCAGAATGGTCTCTAAGGAAAACATACATATACCTAGTCTGCTTGGACCGCTTGTCCACTGATTTAATGCATTATCTATAAATCAGTACTTGCTGATGTCAAAAATACTTTCTACTTTCACATAATAGCTACATGTACTAAAATAAAGGATGACAGACTGAAGTCCACTACAACAGTTTCCAAGGAAATTCCCAGCCTTTTGAGTTGTCAAATTGTTACAAAGTTAAGTGATAATTTTAGTCTTGGGAAGCAGAATTTGTCCCCAAACTGAAGCCATTTCCCACTTTCCTATGTCAATACCACTTGCAGAGCAAACAAGCAAAGAAAGAAGCATTTCTAAAAGTCATGTCCGAGTTAATCATACCTTCTTCCTAAAATGCAGAACTTCTTACATGCCATCCTGAGGCAAACAGTGACTTGTGCCTACCATGCTACAACCTGAACTGAAAAAAAAAGTCATTTATGAAACATGCCCTCCCCGCCAAATTAATAAAGAGACATTTATAACAACAAAACTAAAAGCAAGTGGTCACTGGCTGCAGAAAGCGATTCTGATGAACCATGTAGGACATTGTTTTCCGTCTCCTTACACTATACTCGCTGCGGTTTCCACCTAAGGCTTTTACTGAGAGGCAGTAATGGTTTATTGACGTTTTGGTTTGCAAGGATTTTGCAGTGGGACTTAACCCAGATCTTTAGGTACAGTACAAACGTATGTCAGCACTAGTCTAGCGGGAAGGGGCTGGAGGGAGAAGGGTTGGAAGTACCTACTGAGGCCAAAATGGCTGCTAGGAAGGATACGATCAGTGCCAGGAAACAACACAGCACCTTTAATCATTTCTCCCATGATGCACCCTACTGACCACATGTCAACTGAAAACAAAAATGAAATGAGGGTAAACAAGAAAACAGGAACAGAACAACAAATAAACGAGAAGACTTATCCAATCATGCTATAGCACAGAGCCTGCAGCCCACACTGCAGACACAGACCTGCCTTTCGCTCTCTGCAGATGCTTTTCTGCTTGAGTGTACAAGTTTCATGAAAACATATCAGGTCTGAGAAAAATCGACTCCAACAGTTTTCTTTACCCCAGTGTGGATGAAAGACAATACTATTAAACACAGAAGACCAAGTGAGGCCCATGGCTGGCTACTGTGTCATAATACAACTTTGTAATTGAAATTTACCAATTAATTTTGTCTTTTTTAAGTTTTCATTTGCATTCATGACCTAGGTTTATACTGCTTTGTATTGTAAATAAATGCTGGTCTCTGTATTCAATGAGGATATGCAAATTGCTTTTCCTTTATCCTTTCAGTTACCAGAGATCCATGCATATTTTCACAAGCTGAACTGCCAGAAGCCACAAAAGGAACTTGGGTCCTTGTGAAGACATATCCACCTCTTATTCAGGGCTATGAATAGAATTTGTTGAGACGATTCCACTCCAATAATGCTTGCTTTAGAGCCTGTTGGCTCACTTCCATTGAATCTCAGTGAAGCCAGCAGTCCATAATAGGGGTCTTGAGAATCTCATAAGATTTCCATTTGCTGTGATAGGAAATGGTGATTTCTAAATAGGACAGTTGAGACACAGCAGCACTAAGCTGTACCCTCTGCATTGATATTCAGGGCAAACTGGGGGACTATTTACCTCATACAGAGAAGAGCAGTTCAGCTGGGTCAAACAAAGCTAACCACAATTTACACTGGAACACGAGATGAAAATCAGACTCCTTGTATCCAGTATGGGATTAAGGTGTCGTTTTCCTCCCATATCAATACCATGAAACCACATTACCTCTGCTGTCCTTGCTCTATAATAAGTCATAGGGCACGGAAGCAAGAAAAGGGAGAGACTGGTCTCTCAGGGCCAGAAACTGTGGGAAAAAAAATGAAAGCAGCATGCTGCTTGGTTAAATTTACTCTTATAATTTCATATTGAGCAACAGTTTAAAGTGGATTTGACTGAAGGCAAATATCCTATCTGTGGAAATTTTTACATGCCTGGGTCTAAGGCTCCCTGTTGCTTTATTTAGCATATGAAAAGCTTCATCGCTGTACAATAAATAAATCAATAAACAAAGAAATAAATAAAAGGCTACTTGTTTTGAAGCAATAAGCAAACCTAGAGATGTAAATTATTGCTGCTTTCATCACAAGCTAAATGGCATGCAAAATGTCAGGAAAAGATAGAGCAAGCAGTTTGTTCATCTGTTATTAATTCCTTTTTATTTTCAGAGGCTGCCTTCTGACATTACTGCTCAAGAGCACACACACAGAAGTTGAACTAGTGACTTACGAAACTGTAAACTGTGTAAAGCAGAGATGATTATTCTCCTTTACTCCTGAGGTTTTGGGAAGGAAGATCTTTGAAAATTTCCAAATCAGAAGAAGCAAAGATGGACATCTGAATATAACCAATGTCTGAAGAGAAAAAAACTGCCCTCTTGACTGCTGCCTCTTTTTCCTCTCCTGAGCCAATTAGAAATAAGTCAAATTGGAACCCAGAGTTTCACTGCGTGTTTAAGAAAAGTAGTTAGTTGGAGGTTAGGAGTTTCAGCATATACAGCAGCAGCTGTCAGAAGCCCCAGTTAAGGCACCAAGACTTGTGCAAAGCTCCATAAGGGACTGCAGTACAGAGACCTAAGCCTCAGTCCTCAGTTTCATCTAGTCCAACATCAATCCAGATGTAGTCTGAGTAATTTCAGTTGTACAAGCACCAGAAAAACTAACAAACCACAATCTCTAAACATTTGCACTCAATTCCAAAGCACTGAAAATTTACATTTGGTTCAAGATTTTTTCCAAATGCAAGATATTCACAAAGACTGGCAATACTCCACCAACACGTGGAATATGCCTAAGCTTTAATCAAATGCAGGCTAACTTATAGTCACAGAGACCTCTGCATGTCTCTGGGTAAAACTTCAGTTTAGCAACTATTTGCCGTGATGTTTTAGGATCACATGAAAGAGTGTTAAGGAATTAAACATACAACTTTTCATGACTCTCTGAAGTGAAATTGCTGGGATTTGGGTAGCCCTTGATGAGAAGTCCCCTCTCCATTAGAATACTCATGTCCTGGATTACTAAGAGTAGAGGATTTTTATTTGTTCAAAATCTCTGCAAACCAGATTATTGCACAGAGCTGCTCTGAAATGCATTCTTGAGTTTGTACATATACTTCAAAAATAAGAGTAAGTTTTCCAAGGACACCAAATGTCTCCCTGGCACAGCCACCTTGAATAAATGCCTACCACAAACCACATGCAAGTGTTTTCCTCAACAAAGGAAATATTTCACTCATACAGCAAATTTTAACCTCTGGGCCACCTCCTGGTTCTGATTCCATGCCAAATAGGTAAGAAATGCCCTCTACAGTGATTGTGCCAGGGCTGTCTTGCAAAACATTTGGGAAATGAATCTGTCCTCCACAGGAACCTCCAAAATCTCCCCAGGGGCTTGAATAGAGTTTGGGGAGGCTGAACAGAAGTTGCTCTGTTGCCACACATGCATGTCCTCCGCCCCCCAAACCTTCCTGTGTCCTGGGGAAGCAGTCTGGTCTGGCTGTTGACACGGCACTTCACAGAGGAGGTGACCAGAAGAGATGGTGAGGAGAGAAGGGAAAGTTGGGATGGAAGAACATTAATAAGACATATTCCTCTTTGTGCTTTAGTCTCACGTACTTCCTGACCCAAATGAGTGCTTTCTCATCCTTCCAGGTTTCAGATTCCCTTCAGCAAAGGTGCAAAAGGATCAGGAATTGTAGAACTAGCCAAAGATGTTTCCATATGGAAAGGATCCAAGCTAACCTTCCATGGACACCTCCCTTGTAACTCAGCTGTGGATGCAATTTCCTTTTCTGTTTCTGCAGAAGGCTGCTCCTACCATGCTGGATGAATTGGAAAAAGCATGGGTGTCACTCTGGTACTGAAGACACCATAGCTCATTTCCTTCCTCATTCCCTCGTAATGGCCCTGCATTCTCCTCCTGCCAAACTGCAGGTTTTCTGGGACTTGACAAAACACAATGCAAGGGAGCCCATAAGGAAAATCTGCAACTGCCCTTGCTAAAACTCCTACTGAGGTGGCTCTTCAGACGTGCACGCAGTAAGCTCCGGTTTTCATTCAATGAAAATCATGACATTCAAATTAAAATTCATGAAATGCATGCCACAGGAAACTCTGGAGACCAGAGATGCAGGCACAGCAGAATGAGCTTTGCTATCTTTCCCAACCTCATGGGCTAGTTCACACTTTCTCTCTCAGCCCAGAGTGTTAGTAAGAATGCCAAACATTCACATTTCTAATAGCTCCTGTTTTAGTGATGCAGAAATCATCCCTCTGCAAGCTGAAAAGAAATGATCATGTCCTCAAAACTGACTTGGGAAGACTATGATAGACATATTTATGAAGCAAATCATGATACCTGATTTTATTTGTGTCACTCTAGGCCAAAATATTTAGCACAGAATGCTGTTTCCCAATGGCTGAGGTGCAAACTCTAGTAAAATTTCAAGGTGACTGAGCATGCCTGTCACAACATAGTGAGCTTCTCTCTCCAAATCCTCCAAAAATGGAAAGACACCTTGCTGGGTAGGACCACCCTTTACCTCCATCACTGTTGTTGAGTGCTCCTGCAGATCTGCACTGAGTTCTGCTCTGAAGAACCATTTCTAGGCCCTTACTTGAATTTTCAGGAAGAAAAATACAGCAGTCTGTATTGGGCGCTGTACCTTGTTTTTACAGGTTTTTCTGTAATTTATATGCAATAAAAGAGGACATGGTTTATAAAAATACTTGGTAATTCTTGGTAATACATGGGTGAAGCTGCTTTTGTTCACAAGGTCCAGATAGCAGAGCTACAAAGGCTTCAGAATGCCAATGCCAAGGAAATTTTGTGATGTGCAGCACTCCTAATGACAATTGTGAAGATGGCTCAATCACTTGAAAAAGATTAAAAGCCTCCCAAACCCACCAAACCCTTTCTTCCCTCAATTCTGCCTAAATCATGGCAAACTCCCAGTTTTGTGGCATTCCAGTCTCGCCAAGATACCAAAAACCTTCCCTTCATGCTTCTATTTATTATATGCATGGATTTCAACATGTTTTAACAAGTGCTCAGCACAGTATCAGCTCAATCCATTAAGATTTCCTGAGAAAGCCTTTCCTTTCTAATTTGAAACACCACTTTCCACATGATGTTATTAAAACCTTAACATTTCTCAATAACAGTAATAGGGTTCCAAAGTGTTTGAATATTGCATTATTGACTTCTAATTTACTACCTGCAACTGAAGCTGCAAAACACTGTAGAGTACAGCTACTCTCCTGACAGATTCTAGATAGTCTGAAAGGGAGTTGCCACAATTTTACAAGTGGGATGCTTCAAACCAGTGTACGAATTTATCTCTCTTTTTTTAAACTTTCTGCAAGTTCCAAACTGATATGCATCGTGCTTTCTTATGACACAGCTGAGCCGTCACTCTCGGGGATTCAGACTAGCAGATGCTCACCTTCATTTGGCATAGACAGAATTGATCTGCAGTAGACAGGCAGGTGCCAGAGCCTGGCCCACCTGGAAAATGCAGAAGGAGGTACGAATCACACCCAAATCTGTGCTCTTCCTCAGAGGTTGGCTCTTAGGCTGCAGTGCCAAACAAGTGCTGAAAAACTATTGTTTTTCCTTGGGAACTCATGCTCCACTGCCCCCTTCAGAACAGCAGAGCTTGCAGAGGGACTGGAAGGGATGTTACAGGATATTAAGAGGCACATGTATATTAAGAAAAGGCCACGGGAATCCTGAGATGCAAGCTCAAGAATGAGTGGAGGCACGAGGAATGACTCATGCCCTTCCCTGTCTCCCATTTTCTTTTGAATATAACTATATAAAAAACCATCGCAGTAAGAGAGACCTACGGAGAATCTTGCCAGGGAATTTGAAACACACTACACTGCATCTAGCAGACAGTAACATTTAAAACATGTTTTGCAGATTCTGCAGTTGCTAGCTGCAGACCCTCTTTTTAGCTTAATTTAAATTTTGACTTTGAAGTATCTCTTCCCAGGTCTTAAAGAGTATTCAAACACACTTGTTTTACCTCTTCCAGCAGGAATCTCACAGGTATTCTCTCCTGCTACAATACAAACAGATTAGCATGTCATTTAAGTATACTTATATATTTTCATATCTGATAAACAATATGTGATTTTGAGTATGGTCCAGTCCTTTACTTTGATTGCACCCAAATACCTACATGCTCTTGACAAAAGACACTTCAGTACTATCTGTTTTGTTTACATGTTCTAAATTCTCTGCTCAGCTGTACCGGTGAAACTCAGCTCAAATTAGTACAGTTGCCATCAAGCAAAAGCTGATTAATGGCATAGAAAGGGAGGGGGGGGGAGGGGGGAAGAAGACATTTGCGACCATCCAATTTTTGTAAGTGCCTGAAAAAGGCAACTAACTTGCCTTGGCTGAAATTCATATGAGGCAGCAGTAAGTGTAGCACATATCCACACCTCAACACTTGGACACTTTTGAAACTGCATGTTCAGACCCATGCTGAAAATCTTTAAGGTGAGTGTTGGGAAACGAGCAATGGATCATCTTTATTGTAGCAGCTGGGATCCTCTCCAAACGCCACGCAGATCACAGACAGCATGGGGCTCTTATACTAAGTGCAAATTGGACTATAAACTGTTAGAGTATACATATCTGAATTAAAAAAGAAAGAGAAGAATGGCAACAGCCAAATCATCTTCACAGCTACACTGAAGTCTCTTTGAGACAGACCTCGTCTCATATGAGCAAACTTCCCCCAATAAAATCATCATAATTCAAACTCTTGCTATATTCTCAGAAAAATCCTGAGTCCAAAGCCACATACCATATAGCCAGGGGGGGATCATCCAGCTGAACAAAATCCAAACTTAGCCATCAATGCCATCGTAGCTAACAGACACTTAAGCTGCAGGCTAATGCGTACCAGCTGATCCAACCTGGAGAGCCAGGCCAGTCATTCTTAATAGTCTCTTTTAAACAATCCTGATGCTAATTGTTGGTTTTGTTTTTGGGTTTTTTTTTGAAGACAAAACAAGCCTTAAGAAAATACTACTGGGAACATGAAAAACAACGGACTGCACTAAACAGAAGTGCAGATATTTTATTATACCAAAGTTTAAGAAAACCCCCAAAATGCACTCAAAACACTAGGATTATACCCACTAGTAAATGCAGATCATATTTCAAATGCAAAGAAAAATTCTGCTAATGAGTGGTGGAAAGGCAACATCTTTTCCTAAAAGACTTCCTTGATTCAAAATTTTTTCCCTAAGGGAAGCAATTTTTTTCCATATAAATTCCTGGGAAAATACAATAGAATACTCTCTGTCAGATGTCAGAGAGTCTCCCTTAATCCCACCACTCTCAAAGACAGCTGGCGGACAAAGGAATTTTTGCAAATCTGGCCATAGAAAACATTAACTTCAACTGTTAATGCTGACTTCACAATCCATGTTGGATGTTCATCGCTACATAGAATAAGTTTGGGTTTTTTTCTCTCTTGCTATCTTAATGGTATTTTCTCTTTTGACTCTCTTAGACTCTAAGCTATTTGCAGTAGGAATTTTGTTTTCCGTATTTACCACTGTAATCCAGGCCTAGCCAAACTTAAGACACTTGGCTGTTATCACAATATATTTCTATGACTAAATCACTGTTTCCTCTTTGATCCGCTGAAGGACTCACACATGAACTTGCTAGAGTACAAGTGTAGTTACATGCCTCCCCTGAAAAGAAATGCTCTTTGATTGCTTTATTTCCCCACTAAGTCATGTGTGCCTGTGGGACATCACTGTGGCCTCAGCAGCTCAGATCTTAATAAATCTATCTCACTTGAAAGCATTCAGACCATTATTTTTTTTTAAGTTTTCCCTTCTCTAAAAAAAAAAAACAACCCACACAGAAATCTATTTCCAATCCTTACATCGAAATCTTATGAGATTTTGAAGACATCATTAGCTAGAGCTGAACACAGCTTTAGGGAAAGTCCTGGAGTTTGCCATCATATTTCCAATGGCATCCAAGAGTTTGGGCAGTTTTTAGTTGCTCACATTCTTTCTGATTTAACTGAGACAAGAGTGGAATAAGCATCGAAGAAACACTGAGCAAGAAGCTCAGAAGTGGACTATAAAAGCTTACCAGAACTTGTCAGGAATATTTTGGTCTGTAAATCCATCTGGAAATTGATCAAAAGGTGGATTTCTTCTCACGAGGGTCTGACTTCTGACAAAGAAGTCTCCCTGACAGCATTTTGAAATGTCTGCTTTAGGTGAGTAACAAGGAACAAAGGTACCTGCTATGCAATTTCTACCCTGTACTCTCCAGAAAGCTAGAGGGTGTTCTTACTTTTCTGAAAACCAGCTGGCTGATCGCAAACTGACAGCACTTGAATGGATCAATCCTCTAATCCTGCTGTATCTCAAGTGTCCTACTAGGTCAATTAGATTAAATACCTCAGCAATATTCACAGAGCAATCATTTTCAAGTACTGTTTAGCTTTTTGCTAATGAAAATAGCAGTTAACTGAACATGTGTTCAGAGAGCATTTTAATAAAGTTAAGAAACATACACATTTTTTGGAAAATGCATAACTTAATTTATAGAAACCAGAAAAATTATCATATACTGGTACCTGTACTCTATACAGATTTCAGAGCTTTCTTATAGTAACTTAGAGAGAGTTTCTTATTTATGTAGATGAGATGATCTGAAATTAATCTTCTCCATGTTTTAATTTCCATGAAGACTTCAAAAATGAAATTTCATTTAAAGTCAGCAGCACCTAAGTGCGATGGTAACTCAGTGTGATGGTTTAGTTAAGATTAACTTTTTAAAATTTTTCTTTCCATAAAACTTGGCAGCAGCTGTGAAATTTTTCTTAGATATATACTGTGCCATACATGAATGTTCTTACTCCAGGCTAGAAATGAGTAAGCTCCTTATATTGATAGGAAGTGAACACAGTAGACATCCTTCTGAATAACTAAAAAGAACTGAAATCTTTAGTTTCTATACAGACTTGCCTCTTTCAGCTAGAAAACCCACTGCTGGAAGGCCTTAAGTAGCCCAAGGGAAGCTTTATTGTAATGTTGTTCTGTGAAATTTACCTGCAGCTGCATAAATGCTTCTCCAGCTCTTCCTGTATCTAGGAGGCAAACTAGATATGCTCATCAACAGCCACGAAGGGAGGGGAAATAATATGGACCCATACACAAACCAGTCTTTCTAACACTGAAAACTCTTATTTGTGGGGTCAAACTGATTAATAAATGAGTATCAATTTGGAAATGAATGTACAGAGTCCATTTTTTTTTTTTTTTTTTTTTTTTTTTTAACTTCCAACTGACCTGAATAAACCCACCATAAAACATGGTAGCAATTGTGACCTGGCCCACATGCACTGCATTTCAGGGTATGGGTTTTCCAATGATTTAAAAAGTAGGACTATCCCACAATTTATACAATGTTTTCTGCATTTGTTCAAAAATTCAGTCGTTATTTTTAACTGATACTGAAGTGTTAAAAGGTATTTTAAAAATATCCTGTTGCTATCCCTGAGTAAGACACTGTCATAAAAAATTGTTGTCACAACCAGACAGATACAAAGTAATTCTCATGTTTGAATGATTTTTTAAAAGCTATGTTGTTTAAATTATATAGCATTTATTTTTTCTGGAAATGGGCAGAAGAACATGACTCTTAAATATCATTTGTTGTTGAAAAAGGAGAGCAACCCACTAACCACGGTGCTACATTTTTACACTGAAATAGCTTTTTTTTCTGTATTCTAGTTGCTTATCAACTAAAAACTCAATCAGACTTCTCTCCAAATAGATTAAATGGAAATATCCTCAGTATTTACAGCTGAACCTCAGGTATATTATAGAACATTTAGTTTTTCTTTGTACATTAAAAAAAAAAAAAGAGGAAGAGAGCACAGTATTTGGAGGAAGACTTATGGTGGTGTTTCTGAGGTGTTGTTACCACTGAAACACAACATAACTATCACACTGAATTACCGGTCTCATGAATGCTGGGAGCTACTCTGCACATTCAGATGACAGCAGAAGGTGGGTGTGCAGGCTGCTCCACACATTGCAGGAAAAGCTCAGCACCTACGGAGTGACATCTCAAAGCTATCCACTAATAATAAAAAAAAATCATTCTTATTCCACTGATAATAAAAAACACCATTTTTACTTCATTGTCATGTTTTGCATCCAATAACTTTCCAGTCCATATTCCTGTAAGACTGGAAGCCAGTACAATGTTGCTCTTTCCTCCCCAGTGAACAGGAGGTACCTGCAGTTTCCCCATCTACCTGGTAGTAAAGTATAACTGCATCTTTACCTCGCTACCGGGCAGAGACTTTCAGAGAAAGTCAACAGAGCTGCGAAAATAGGACAGGCAGGACCTAACTCTGACAAACACTACAGGAATCACTCAAGAGCCAGCACAAAAATAATTACTTCCATGACTACATGTCTGTAAAAGCTGGGTCTTCTCCACACCAACTGCCAGTGTCTGCTGATGACAGATTTTTATGGTGTCTTTCTGCCAACCTGCTGAAAATAATATGCCTTTTTGTTTCTGAAAGTGGAAAACATGTTATGTTGCTGCATTTTATTCTGATGGGCAAAATACACACTACTTACACTTCCCAGCTATCGCAAGCAGGTTGTCTGGCTTAGCCTGTGATAAACCGAAGGCTAAGTAGACACCTCCTCTTTTGTTTTCATTTTCTAATATTGCTTTCACCACCTTGGAAGTGGTAAAAATAATATCACCCAAGATGAGAAGAACAAGATGGGAGGGAAATACAGTTTAACTAACGACACAGACCTCATGCAAGTAAAGGAAAGTCCATTTTTAAATCAAGATAATCTGATTTCAGGCCAATTTGGAAACCACAGCAGATAAACGGTTGCCTTAAACTGGGGGAGTCAAATTCTTCATTTTGTTTTAAAGAAAAAAGATGTTGTATTGACTCAAGTCTGAGCCCATACAGCATTGAGATGAATCCAAATCCATGATGCATTAGCAAGCAAAAGATTATGATGTCACCACAAATGTTATGAAGTCACTATTTCCAAAACATAAAAGCAGAAAAACAGATTTACAGGAACCGGATAGGCCAAGTTAGGACTCTCTTCTTTTTTTCTTATTTTTCCTTTGAAGAATAATAAGTAAAGCTATCCAATTTGCAATCATAATACTTGTTTTCTATATTGCTCATTAGTATGACATAAAGACCAAATAAAATGGAATGATTACAGGTTTTAAAATAAAGTAACTTATTGGACTGAAATAATTCTGTGCATCTGTTTTTCATTTTCAATTTTGTTCATATCAGTAGTGCGCTATTTTCATTTACTTATACCTCTGGGATTCAACTTTTTGGTTCTATCTTTACAGTCCTAGCATAGACATTATACGGTAAAAGGGATGGGGTGGAGGAGAGGAACAAATAACGGGTGAAGCTGCAGCAAATGGCACAAGGATACAGTCCCTTCCTGGAAAGAGGATTTTGTGGCGAACCATTTCTCCCATAATGCATCCCACAGACCATATATCCACTAGAACAGCAGAGACAGGGAAGTGAAGAAGGAGGAAAAAAAAGCAAAGTTAACTACGACATTTCACTCCTAAAGGAGGGGAAAAAGAGCAGGTTGATCAGAACAGTACAGTTTGTTTTGTGGTTTTGCTGGGTTTTTTTCATGTCTCACCAAAAGCTAAAATAAATAAGTAAATAAGTAAAAGCTGTGTCAGTCAGCTCAACAGTAGTTAGTAACAACGGTGGAAAAAGTTTAAAATGAACATTTTTGGGAAAAGGCCCACAGCTAGCAAGTGAAGATCAAATAACAACTGCACAGACCTGTGGTATACACTGAGTTTATGGTGAAAAAACAACTTTTTTTTTTTTTTTTAGAAAAAAATAAAAGCAAAAAAAACCCCAAACCCAGACAATGATCATCTGGAATAAATCCCACTTGCAGCCAGGCAGTATCTAGTCTTTGTCCTACAGGACTTAGTCTCTCTGCAGCAGTACACAAGAGGTTCCAAATGGAACTGCTCACATGAGTAAAGGCCGTATGGATAAATACCACCCTTAAGGGTTATTTAAAACTCCTGCTTCAGGATCTGTACCTATGTCCTATCTATAGGTACCTATCTATACGTATCTGTCTGTACCTACATACCAACTGGAAAGAACTGAAGAGTGTGACCTGTGTGGACTCTGCTTTTTACTGTGTAGGTACTCAAAATAAATGCTAAAACAAACGCTTTGCAGGACAAGTACCAACAAGACGAAGAGCCTTTCTTATCTTCCTGATCCTGCCTTCAGCTTTTAGATGCAATATGCATAGTTACGTTATCTACTTGACTTGGGTGGGGGGGTTTTTTGCCCTTTAAGTCTTACAAGAAAAAAGGCTAGAAAGACAGTGACACAGTATGCACAGAAAGAAAAGACCTGTATTCCATGTGACGGGGAAAAAACTGCTTTCAAATGCTTTAAAAGACTATGTTGTTTCTCAGCTTTGAATCCTCATTTTGTGGTCATGTTTGACCTACACAACCAGTTTCTCCTCTTTTTCTTCCCCCTTTTTATCCTTCAAAAGCAATCCAAAACAAACCAAAGAAACAAACAAACAACTCATTTCTTGGTAAAACAAAATAAAGGTGAAATGTTTCATTTGGGAAAAGGAGGGTACAGGTATCAGGGGCATGGGACAGCAAGTGCATGCCTGAGGCAGTGGCAGAGTTTTCTTCATAGTGACAGTTTTGGGACCTTCTACAGAAGTGCAGCAAACTGGTGATAATTATGCATCTTCAGCCAACCAAGTGCAGAAAGAAAATGAAAGCAGTGAACAGTCCTTATACAGGCAGAGTGCATAGTAAGACGAAAAAAAAGTAGGGGAGCTTCAGTAATGTGGCAGCATAGGCCAGTGCAGGGAAGCAAAGAACAACCCTTTCTGTTGACTTCCTTGGGAGCTGGATCAGAGCCTCCAAGCAGACCAGCTCCTCGAACAGCTGACCTTCATTTTCAAATATTTTGTTTTCTTTCTCTGTTTACTTTATTTTCGCTTTATACAAGTAAGATGAGATCATTCGTCTTGAGCCAGATTCATTGCCCAGGGAAGTCAAAGGAAGTCTTTATGTTAACTTCAGTGAGCATCTGATCAGGACCTTTGGATGTGGCAAACATTCTTAGTACCTTCCCAGCTGTGTACTTCATCGCAAAACTGTGTCTAACTTTTTCTTGGTGCAATTTTAATCACGTGAAAAGCAAGTGCTTTCTCTGTCCTTTCAGGGACAACAACAACAATGGTAATCATCTACTAAATGTCTGGAGAAAAAAAAAAACTCAAAATAATTCATTTCACAATAGAAGGAACTCTCTAAAGTGTGCTGAGCCTAGTTCAAATTTCTATCAAAAATATCAATTACAAAATACTTTAAGGAAGATTATTCCTTTTTCAGAAATTTTTCTGTACACTTAGACTCTGCTTAATAATTCTCTACTTTTTAGACTTTCATGTTAAAATGTGTATTGTAAATTCATAAACATCACAAATAATTCATGCAGAGACTTGCTAATTTTGGAAGAGGTTGTGTGAGCATACATTTATTCTTGCTTAAGTCATGGAATCAGCTCCCAAAATCAGCTTCACTGCCCTTTACAGGATGGAGTCGGCTGTTAGTAAAAGTTCTCCTGCAGGTTAGCTAACCTCTTCAACGTAAATTAAGTAGGAGACTTTTTAATAAATTCCTGGTTTTGACATTTGCTGTATTTGTCATTGAAAAGTCTCCTTGTCAAAGAGACAAGTGGTAGCTTTTGACAGCAGAATCTGAGTCATAGCGGATTTTTCTCCACTATATGTTGTATCCCCTCCTTTCCTGCCTGGTCTACCTGGCACTCAGATGCAATTCTCAGTTTTGTTACAAAATGAGAATCACTTACAAAGTTTTCCCTTCGTCCCCTGCCAAATGTGAATTCTTCCTTACCTGCTTCTCTATAGTGAGCACCCCCTACCTGCTTTTCACAATCTTTCCAGGGACCAAGAGGTATCCAGATCCCTCACAGACTGTTTAGACCAAAATCCTATTTACATCTAGGATTTACATACAAATTAGATGCATGTTTTTTTAGCTTCAGCTTTTTCCTCTTCTCTCCAACTCTGCTTTCCATTACAAAAAGACAAACTACAAAATTTATACCTAGATCTTGACCACATGAAACCTGTCAGCAAAACCTGGGACTTTAGCTAAACCTATCAAAAAGACAGAAACCATTCCTGAAATTCAGATCTAGCTCTGGATTTGGAGAAATTCTGGAAGGGCTAGGATTCCCTATTTCAGCTTGTACCTCTTCTTCCCTCAAACAATTCAGAGACCCAGCTCAAATTTGGAACACATCACTCGTTCAGCAATTCCAGTGGTTCCCACACTGTTTCACAGCCACAGAAGCCAAAGACATTCTGGTCAGAAAGAGCTAATTGTATTTGTTAAGTTCAACCATAACTAAGAAGTTTCTCATTACTCTGCAGTCCCACACTGATAAATTCACCAGCACTGCATCCCAAATACATTCTGTAGCTGCAGTACACAACAGTGAGAAACTGCTCTAAATGACCTTTTAAATTCAAGATGTCATTTCCCATTACATTTTCTTTTTCTCCTTCTGGCGCCCCTTACAATTGTAGAGGCAGACCTTACACTTCAGGTTGCACTGTGCTTGCTATGAAATTGCAGCCCTACCGTTCTCCTTGTAGCCCATTCCCAAGATGACCTCTGGTGCTCTGTAGTAACGTGTCACCACATATGGAGTCATCATGAAGCTAGTGCCTGCAGTCCTGGCCAGTCCAAAATCCAAAATCTTCAATGTGCAGTCAGATTTTACCACAATATTACTTGGTTTTAAATCCTGCAAAAGATAGTGAAAAGACATATGACTGTCCTTCATAAAGCCGGGCACAGCTGTGATATGGACTGATATTTTAGTTCACCCTTCAAATATTCTTTTACTCTTCTGACACAGTTACTATCAGAAATACTTGTAAATACACAGCAAAACCTTGCAAACTCTTCGGGAAGATGTTCTAACTTGGCATACTGTGGGGCTTTACCCGGGTAGCAGGAACCTACTGGTGTTAAATTCATTGTATTTAGCAGTTCAAGAAACTAGGATTAGTATTAGAGTACCATTTTGAGTATATATATATATTTTTAATGCTGTAAGCCTAATAGAGACATTCCAACTGTACGTGTGGAGATACCTTAATGCTTCATTTATAATCAACTCATCCTTTGCTGGATGACTATCTAGAAGCCAAATCTATCAACCTTTGCTAAACATACAACGTGCCAAGAAAGGAGACCTTTGTATATTGTAAAACAACATCCACTTTGTAACGCATTTTATCAGCCCTTCTTTTCTTCCTCTCATAACGGAAATACTTTTTGGATTTGTTTTTTCAGCTGGAAATCCCAAATTAATAAAAGCACATTTCAATAAAGAAGTTACTCAGTATATTTTCAATCCATTCAGAATTGCCTCCTGCTCACAGTCACATGAACCGTTCCCTCTGTTGTCAACAATCACATGTAGCACTACCTCTGGCATTCATGGCCAGGTACCGCATCCTTACCAGACACAGCACTCCGACGTGGAAAAGCAAAATGAGAGGATGCATTTAATATAGACTTAGCAGTCTTTTCATTTGTTTTAGCACACGTAAATGATGGCAAATGCCAATTCCATATGCCCTGACCTCTGCGGATCCTGATCAAGCAATACTTGCACCACACTACGACATCAATTCAAAGTGTCTGAATGTCATGCGTGATGCATGTAGCCAGCTACAATTTCAGGAGAAATAACATTTACCAACATGTTTCAGAGATCATAATCACTTTGATGATTTCCAGTGCTTATTATTTGGTTATTATTTATTTTTAATAATCACATTACCTTTTTGTCTGATTAAGTTCACAAATAATCTCTTTCCTAACACAAGCATGAAGCTACTCTGCTAAGGGGATGGACTATGACCCGTAAGTTTATAGTCATTTTACTGGGAGATAGGGCTTTGATCCACAGTACACAAGAAACTCAAGTGGTTTCTAAAGTCTTCATGATGATGGCATATGCTGCCTTAAGTTTTAAACCAAAGGCCCCTTACCCTGTGAATAATTCCTGCAGAGTGAAGATGCTTGATACCACAGAGCATTTGGTACAGTAGATAAGACATTCGCTCATGGTCTAGCTCCATCTGAATGACCTGGCACAGATTGGCATCCATTAACTCCATTACCAGGTAACTGAATAAAAAAAGCAAAGTCATAGGGTTATTGTCTGTATTGAAGAGGAACCATAGCATCATCCCAAATAAGTAGCAATGCTTTTTCTTGCTTCAAAATTCACTTTATTTCTGATGACTGGGAGTAGCACTGCTGGAGACTGGGCCCACTCACAATGGTACCATTGTGGTGTTTGTTTCTCACTGCACCATCTCACTGCAGAGACACCACTCTTAGCGACACAGCAAAACAGGAGGATTGCTGACCCTTTCTTGGTGCATTCCCCACGACAGACTGTACCCTACATGGGCAAACAGGCAGCACGACACTGAAACGTGCAGAAAACAGAAGAGCCACAAGCACCAAATGACACGACTGCTTGGCCTTTGGCCATTATGAGGAATGGCTACCACAGTACATGTAGGATTTGGAGAGTAGTAGAGATGTCCGAGAGGCTAAAATATGCATCCCCATGCAAAATCCTCCTAAGGTTGCATGGCTGCACACAATTCTCATTACAACTAATTGGTCTTGTGCTTCTGATAAATAAGCTTCACAGACAACCTCAGCAGGACATTAACCCAATTCCCTTTAGCAGTAAGTTAATACGTTAAACGCATCAGCTAATGTCTTATGAGACATCTGATAAGCACAGCTGATTCATAACTGTAATATTACATTAAAGCACTCTCAAACTTTGGGGAAAATACTAGCTCTTCATTTCAATGTGAGCTGCACGCCTTGTATTCTCTCCAGCACTAGTTACCTCCTCTGATCTGCACAAGTCTGCAGTGACAATATTATGTGGAAATTCCATATACCAAAACCAGAACAGTAGTCGCCTGACTTCAGCCATTGCTATCTGTCTGTTACCACTACCGATATTAAAGTAGAGAATGGGAATACATTTCCATACAATGTATACAGACTATGGGAAAGACTGAAAGATAAAAGGAGTACAACTATATAAAACACTGAATATTTAACATTTCATTCAGGGCAGGTTCATACTACGCAACGTAGTGCTTGTGCAATAGGGCAATGTTCAGCTGAGATACTAATTGTCCTCTACACCTAGCACTAGTTCCCCAGGCAAGTAATTTTATGCAGTCAAAGGTTATATCAAAACAAATATGAAATGAGGAAACGTTTCACATCAGTCTCTTTTACGGGAAATTATTTCAAAAGGAAGTGCCACATTTCAAAATCTCACACACGTCAGGGGAGTCACATAACAGCCATCACTTCCCAAGCAAACTAATAACACAAAAGCAGGCTCTTTTAACTACTCATACCCTTTCCTCTGTGTGTGAAGGCAAATGCAAACACACTAACCCTCTCAAGAAGAGCCACGAGCAGGCTTTCCACACTATTATAGCGCTTAGGAAAGCTGGTATTTGGTACCTTATAAGTGTCAAAAGTGCTCTCAATACGGGAATGCAGAATATCTGTCTACCCGCAGTGTAGACTACATATGATCTTTTCTTGAGGGGCTTATAACCTTTGTATGTTGCTGAATTATTGCATTCAAGGTACACTATAATGCCCCACACGTCTCTAAAGCTTTAGTTTAATTACTGCCTGTGTTACTTACACATCCTGGAACTCCTCCAGAGATTTCTGTGGTGTGAAGACATTTAATAAACTGATAATCTGAAAAGCAAAGTAAGACAAAAGGATGAAGAGAAGTGATAAACCTAAGCAGTTGAACCCATTTTGAAGTGTGTGTTAAAGGATAAACACTGTTTTTTCACTGCTCAATTTATACTAACACCTCTCACTTTATGGATCAGTAAAAAGTCGACAACACTCAAAATAAAATACCGCAGATGTCTAAGATTTCTTCTAGGTGCACTTGAAATAGTTTCTGAGAGAAGGATTAGTGATGATCAGTGACAAACCAAAATGCTAAGGGTGCGACAGTCCTCTGAATTTTGAAGTTACTGGTTCAAAGACCAACTTCAGCTCAATCTAGCATAGCAGTATTCGTGCTACAGCCAGAAATTTCTTATATATGAAGAATGCTCATCTCAGGGGACAAATAATCAAGGACCATCTTATTAAAACTAAACAGAAGACCTTCCTTCTTTCTGACATGGCCTCAATTCCTTTAAGGGCACATACACACACACGCTGACACAAATTCCATCATGAGAGGTCCTGCTTTTTAGTAGAAGCACTTTAAAATGGTAGACACATTCTGGGCAAAGACATCTTGCATACTGCAACTCTGTTTTTACTAATTTTTTCCAAATGGGTTGGGCTGTTGAAAGACACTGATAAGAATGCGTGAAACAGCATAGAGGAAAAACGTGACCTCAGGGATCTGAATTTCCCATGCTTTTCTTCTGTGCGCGCAACAGAGGTAGAAGGTACCAGCACAGCCACCATGAAGACAACATCTGAATGTCCCTCCCTGTCTCCATCACCTCTCTAGGCTTTCTAACAGGAATGGTTCAACATTCTTTCTGTCTACTCCACATATTCTGACTGATTCTTGCCTCCACACAGGTGCCTTTACAATCCTCTCCTTCCTTTGCACTTCTTTGTACAGACAGGTTAAAACTCTGACCCAACCAATGTGGTGCTGTTATCAGCTCTTATGCAGCATTTTTTAAATTATATATTTAAAATTAATACCACTCCTGCTGCCCCCCTTTGCTCTTTTCAGTCCATTAAAAATATAAAGTGAGAATGCATCATTCTCCTGCCTACAGGGAGAACTACTCACTCACCCCTGCATTTTCCAAGCCCCGTGTATTGGTCTGACTGAGGGTAGTTTCCATCCAAGTCAATAGGGAAGAGACAGGTACAGTCCCGATCAACACAGTGGAAATGTAAGGATAAGTCAATGCCCAGAAGTGGGGCAGAGGACACTATAGGTGACAAGTCCTGCTGTTTGCCATTTTAGGGTCAGTCCTTTTTCTTTCCATGTGAATTTGTGATTGAGAACAAGTGTCAAATCTCACCCTGCATCATGCTTTTCAAGCTCATTTATGCTCTGCATAAGGAGAAAGAGTCATTGCAGGATCTGAGGCAAGAGTAAACATGTAGCAAACTGAAAAATTCCCTCCTGATGAAAAGGAAGGGGCACACAGGTATGGCACCAAGCCACAGCAGGAATCGAGGAATTGTTGGAAAATTAAATCCTTGGGAGATCCCTTGACAATGCAATGGGGCAATGCTACATAACTCACTACAAAAAAGCAAGCTTATACAGTGTCAAGCAGATAGTTCTAACTAATACATAGATGGTTACAATTAACTGACAGCCCTGGAATAACTCTTTTGCTGCAGTGTAGTAATATTTTCATTTGTTATGGATACTAAATGTTACACAATAGGTAGTGGATGTAAGAAGCAGGAAAGTCTAGAACATGCTAGTGCTGTTTATTTCAACAAGAACGCTGTGGTTAGAAGGAATGGCACAATGTGTTGAGGCTTCAGAGTCCCTGGTTCCACAACATTAGCTTATACACAAATACGTAAGAATGGAAAAGTGGTTTTGGTTCTTAATTTTCTTCAGCAGATTTGCAGCAACCTTCACTATGACGACCCTGTTTAGGAACAGGAAAACACACCCGATCAACACGTGGCTCAGGGGCTGGTGCCATCGGCGGAATTTTGGCTTTTTTGATCACGGG
>NW_008795365.1:215752-226468 GCF_000699145.1 Aptenodytes forsteri | reverse complement strand
AGGCTGCCCAGGGAAGTGGTTGAGTCCCCATCCCTGGAGGTATTTAAAAGACGAGTAGATGCGGCACTTGGGGACATGGTTTAGTGGGCATGGTGGTGTTGGGTTGACGGTTGGGTTCGATGATCTTAGAGGTCTTTTCCAACCTTAATGATTCTATGATTCTATGATTCTATGACCCCTCATCCTGTACAATCTATACAATGCATCTATATGACTAGGTTTCAGATGAAGTCCAGAACAAGGAGTGATGCTTGTGCATGGGTACTCCAACTCAAGACACACTGCTTTTGAGTCACAAATCCCAGTGACAAGAGGATGGAGCCAGGATTCCAACAACCACTTATGCATTTCTGGATAAGGTGTTGACGAGAATGTATTCTGCTCTATCCCCTTCTATCACCCTAACCCTACTGCAGCACCCCCATTTGGCATAGCCTTTAAATAAGCACATGGAAGATCCTCAGTCTCTCATGTGGGCATATAGAACCAGAAAGACTGTAGCCCTTGAGCATAATTTACTTTTCATTTCCTCTGGTTTAAAAAGGCACCCAACAAAACAGTTTTCTTTCTAACAAACCAGTATACATACCACTTCTCTGGTTACCTACTGAAGACTTACATTTTTATGATTCACACACTTCATGAGGACCAGCTCCCTGTAAGCTCGCTTGGCATGAGTTTGGTTCTGAAATGGTCTGCTGAGCTTCTTAATAGCCACGTTTCTGTCAAGGACGGCATCATATGCAGCACTGCAGTAATTACAAACACAGGGGTTATGCATCTTAGAGGATACCCTGCATTTCTCATGGCAAATTCCTGAGCCTCAAGTCTACTATTGCCTTTTTTTTCCACTGAGAAAAATACTGGGACAAAAGAAGGAAAGAGTTTCTAGTGAGAAAAAAGAAGACATCAAAAGGAAACATGTACCACCACATCAGCAGAAGACAGCATGCACCACTACTTCTGAACTCCAGTTCCATAGGAAATTAACACTTATTTTCAAGGGGTGGAAAAAAAAATTAAGTAACTTCAAATAAAAATACAATAAAAACTGGATGAGACAAAAAGTTGTTTCATAAAGCAACTCTCTGTGCATTGGGTACAGCGGAGAGGCTTTTGCTTTTCTGTCATGATTAAGGACACCTTCACCAAGTGGCTCAATGAACAATTGCCTACTTTTATCTGGAATGAAGTTGGTATTTTCCTTATGATATTTCTAACGGAATCAAGTTATTTAATCATTCTTCGAGATCGTATCATCCAATTCCAATAACATACCTAGAAACAAAACCATTTCACAAAATTTCTTTACCATTTCCTTCTGATAATGAAAAAATTTGTTACATATGCTTAGTTAAAAATTTTGAAAACATGAAGAAATACAGGCTCAGGTTTGCAAAGTGGGCTTTTAATGCTGGGCTCCTAAAACTCTCCTTAAACTTTTAAATGTTTTGTACAACCTTCAGTTATTTTGATAATCTTCATCTCCTATGAATTTGAACTACTTATTTTGGTGGTTCAAATACGACTACACAAATTTTGACTTCTACATTTCACAAAGCACACTAATTCTTAGAAACGTTCCCAAATGTGCAGTTCTCAGACCCTCTTCCTGATTCTCCCTTTTACCAAGAATGAGGAAAGGCATGACACAAGTTTTCTGCTACTCCATGAAGAGCAACAGTGTATTTCCCAAAAGATAACTCAACCAAACCACTAGTTGTTCTAAAAATAATGACCTTTTAAAGCATGAAAGTAAATATTCAAAATCCTGTAATTTTTTTTCATATTAATTCCTGTTTATTGTAGACATTCACTGACATTCACTTACAGAGTCTTACTGACCAAGTACAGAGCAGAAAGCATGCAAGTATCAGAAGCTTAGTCACAAAGCCAACAAAAATGTACAAGTGCTCTAAATAACTAAAAAAGTGTTGGCAATGTATGTCTTGGAAACCACACAGGTGGAGAAGAATAAGAAATATTTCAATTACACTACTCCTGCATAAATAACATACCAAATACATCCCACAAATAAGAATAATTGTTTGCTAAAGGTGATGAGGGGTTTTGCGAAGAATGCTTTAGTCCACTGTTGACATTTGGGGCAGGATGGTGGGATTTCCCCAGAAAATATGTTCAGAGGGAAAAAAAAAATTTCTCATGACTGCCCTTGCAGGTATTCTGAAACTGTCAGGAAGTTCCATTTTAACATTTTCATAGTGAAACTATTTGAGATCAAAATGTTAATTTACAGAAAAAAGTAAAAGTAAGTACTGAATCTCCCCAAATTATCAACACTGTGAAATGCCAAGTACTGCACCTGGGGAGGAATAACTCCAGGCACCATTACACGCTTGGGGGCCAACAGTCTGGAACACAGCTTTGCAGGGAAGGACCCAGGGGTCCTGGTGGACAGCAAGCTGAACATGAGCCAGCAATGTGCCCTCGTGGCAAAGGAGGACAACAGCATCCTGGGCTGCATTTAGGAAGACTGTTGCTAGCAGGTCAAGGGAAGTGATCCTTCCTCTCTGCTCAGTGCTACTAAGGTCACATGTGGAGTGCTGTGTCCAGCTCCGGGCTCCCCAGTACAAGAAAGATAGGGACGTGCTGGAGCAATTCCACTGATGAGCCATGAAGATGATTAGGGACTGCAACATCTGTCATACAAGGAGAGGCTGAGCGAGCTGGGGTTGTTTAGCCTTGAGAAGAGAAGGCTCAGGGGGGATCCTACCACTGTTCTTAAGTATCTGCTGGGAGGAGTAAAGAAGATGCAGCCAGACACTTCCAGTGGTCCTGAGCAACCTGATCTAGTTGACTCTGCTTTGAACAGGTGGGTTGGGCCAGGCACTCTCCAACATCATCTGTTCTGTCATTTGGTAACAATTCTTTCTTCTCTTATTCATTAATAAGGCATATAACTTTCATGACCCAGCTAATATCATGCTAGGCACTTGCATAAACAAAGATATTGCACTCACTAGTTAAAGCATATATGAAGCAGCTTAGGTGATAAGGCTATCAAAGGTCCAATCTGACTTGACTTCAGTCTGGACAAAGAATTTCACTCAACTAAACCTTACATTAGGATGAACAAGTTGTGTGATTTATAGCCTAATAGTACGTAGCAGAAAGCAAACCTCCTGTAGCAACTGTCAGAATTGTGTCTTTCATTCTCATTCAGTTCAGCCACAACAGGGCATCATAAAGGCCACAACTAAAATACCCCTTAATTCCATTAAGAAAGTATTGAACAAATAAAATGCAAAGCCACAGGATTTAAGAAACATGATCTTTCAACAGTTAAATGTTTTGTCTCTATCGTTCGTGGACATATATTGCAAATATGCTTCAGCAAACAAATCTCTCAGCTAATCCATATTACTTGATCATCCAACTTCTTTTAAGAAGAAAAGCCTACATGAGACTCATCTGAGCTATGTAAGAGTACTTTGAATCATTTTAATAATCTTTTCACTTCTCATATTTTAATCTCATTAGTTACATCCTAAAATCATTGACTAGGAGTTAGAAAACAGTAACACCGAAAGTTTGTCTGGGCAACCATTTTCTCCAGTTTCTGATCTCCATTTGCTTTTCTGAATTTTTCTCTCTCCGTCAAAGTAAGAGATAAAAAAGCATCAATCTAAAATCAGAAAACCAAAGGCTCCTTAAGCCTTTGGCTTTTATGATCCATTCCCAGTCCTTTACATACCATGGAGGAAAATAAAACAACTAAAATAATCCTTTGTACAGGGATATTTACTTTGAGATACAAGGATCTTGACTGCAGTTCTACCATTGTCTTCTATCAAATGGAAGGTGTCCAGCTACGTCAATAAGTCAATACGTAAATTCATTGCACTGAGTAAATTAATAGCACTGATGGTTTTTTCTATTCACCAGAGAGAAGCTTTTGTTTACAGACAGCCAACTATGCATTTTACTACAATGAAATTACAGATACCACATGTAGATCCTCTCTCTGGTGCTTGCTACACAAAATCCTTACCTTGGAACACCAAGGTTAGTATTGATGATATATCAGCCTTCTTAAGACAAACTTCAATCACTGGCAGAAGAGTGGCTGTATAAACAGGTGACTCAAGGGAGCAGGAATAAGAGAGAGAGAGTAATGAGTGTCTGCGAACTGCTATGAAAAGGCTGAGCGTGAAAGTCAATTTCAAGATCTCCAATAAGAGACTGGACTTGCATCTAAAAGCCTGTGCTTCTTTCTCTGGAAACTCTATCATAACACCTCTTGTTCAACTATGAGTTTATTTTTTAACTTATACAGTTGCCCTATTTTTATAACAAAGACTATAGTTCACCCTTGGTCTTGTAATAAAATGATAGTTTTACTGCAACATGAGCTCAGAAAAATCCTCCAAGTTTACTACCACATCTCTGGCAGCTGTACAAACAAACCTATTTAGCAGAGAAAAAAATTTAGCCAGATGCGAATATAAATGCATGACTACCAAGAGTTATATGTAATTACAGCTATTTAACAAGACTCTTTGCTGACTTCAGCAGGAAAAAAAAAAAAAGGAAATAAATGAAACTCATTCTAGTCAGATTTACACAAACCCAGATCATCATTTACCACTAATATTGTGTGCAAGTTCAGACTGTAATGATCAATGAGCAATGCTCTGTTATCATACACTTGAAGGACCAGGCATTCATTTTTATACCTATTTCAAAAAGCAAAGAAAAGCATTCTAGTTTCATGTCCAAGTTTCTATTTCAGTAGACACTTACCAAGTAAATATTTAAAATTATTCTTACCGTACAGGAATAACTCTTTTAATCAACAATGAAACTTAACATTTATCACTTCCAGTATATTCTACCCCAGAATAGACTGCCAAAACCACAGAAAACATTTTTTTTTTTTTAAATCTACTCTTAGAGATGGGTTCCTAGGATAACAAATGGCAATTTTTGATAGTCTTTAGTTTCGAGATTCTTCGGATGGAGCACACACATCCTTTTCAAGATGCTTACCCTTTTGCAAGCCACTACTTGATTAAAGTTCTATTATTAGCTCTCAGATGATGGAATGGAAGCCCGAAACAGGAAGGGAAGCTCCCAGCCTCCAGCCTCCTGGGGCAGGCTGTGAAATGGAGACTCTTGGCAATCTCAGCAAACAGCTTTCTACATCAAGAATGTCTCTTCGCTGACTGTTGTAGAAATCCAAGGGACACTAAATGTTCCTCTTACCTACCACTACATATATATATTGCAACAAATATAGTATTAAAATCTTTCTGAAAAGCTACTTAATATTACACCTTTTATATTACTTTCTGAAGTGACAAACTTTGGTCATCTTTGCCTTCCTCCAGAAAGACTCCCCCTGCAACTCTGTTTATTACGAATCACTGCTATTTATATCTGCATTACTTCATCCTTCTAAGTAAGGTAGTTTTGCCACTGACATTAACATTTTGTCTTATTTCCTTCATTCCAGTACAGCAAGAGAGAAGAAAGCCGAAACTGATCTTGTTAAACAAAGCACTGATTGTGTATTTGAAATAACCTGTTTATTTAGTGCTAAGATCTCCATCAGCAGAGAGAAACCTTGAAAATCATGTTTAACAAGAACACTAATGATAGCTCATCCTCAACAATCACCACTGATATATGGAGCAGAACACATTCTATATACACACACAGATACACATCTAAATTTATATACACATATTACATAAAAAGAAAAGCATAGATGGATGTGTATATAAATCCTTTTCACAGTAATTTCTCTGACTTCAAACTCCCTGCCCTTGGTTTCAGATAACTATCACTACTGCACTTTCTGAAAAAGTAATTTTTAGGAATGACAAGAGCCAAATCTTTTTCCTGTATCAAGCAAAATTTCTGTAAATGGTTTATGAAACTTTAACCATAAAATACTTTAAGTGCTTTTTCTTCTCTCTACTTAAGGTCCCATTTCAGGCAAGTACTCTAACAAAAAAGAGTGAAAAAGTTATTTTGCTTTAAGCAAATTTTAAAGTTTATTCTGGTAGGGTTTTTTGTGCTTTTTGTTTGCTTGCTTTTTACGTTGACCTCACTTACCAGTCCAAATTTTAGAATGAAATTAGACCTTGACATTCTTACCTTTTTTTTTTCTCCTTTTGACATCTAACATCTGAGTTTCTAAAGGCAGACATTGACACAATTCTATTTATAAACAGTGCATATTCCTCTCTCCAAGAATTACTTTTAAACAGAAAAAAAAAAATCATTATTTTTAGAGTGAAAACTTCTCTCCAGAAAGTATCTTTAAAAGTAGTGAATGTTTTCCATGAAAACGATGTAAAAGAAAATAATTCCATACATGCACCAACATGCAGAAACAGTTTCCCCCAAACAGTACAAGTCGAAGGCCACTGTAATGAACAAGAGCCTTTCAATGTCCTTATTAGGTTTGGAACCAAGCCTGTGTGATGAAAACCCAGAAGGTAACCAATATGACCCTAATGAAGAGTTGCAGACCTGTTGTCAGGAATGGCTACTCTACACTCCGCATCAGGTCTATTTCTCCTCAAAATGCAGAGAAATTCAGTGGCCTCTGAGACAATATTCAGTGCTGATGCTTAAGGAGACCAATACAGTTTCATAATGGATGACTACTGCACTTTTCCTGTTACCATATACGGTTCCAGCTATTTGTTTTGAGTTTCCATCAGCTCACAGCTTCTTGCAATCAGCTGGTAACAGCTGGATTAGGAAATACAATCAAGCTGCCTCCCCAACTGCAAGACAAGTCATCATTTACTTTTTTTACTATCACCATGGATGTTTCGCAGAATAAATAAATCAGCCTCCAGGACCTTCTGTGAGCTTCCTCATCACAGCAGAGATTACTGATTGAGCTCAAAATGTTCCTTCCTGCAGTGCATGGGGCAGGAAAGACTGCACGTGCTGAAGGGCAGCAGAGGAGTCAAACACAGGCATCCTGCCGCAGCAAATACCTTGCCAGCAAGGTGCTCCAGCTGGTGCCCTTTGGAGCCCCTTCACGTGCCAAGATGACATGAAACCTAAGCAGCAAAGGCAAAAAGAAAGGTCGAACTAAGCTGTCACCTCAGTGCATTTTAAATGGGAGCTTGACTAAAAATGTCCATGTCTCCTGTATCATTTCATTATAGTGTCACTGAAATTATTACTGTAGCATTTTAATACAGGTTTCTTCACTTCACTACAACATACTTATTCTATTTCCCATCTTGCAAAATACAGCTCTCTAAAGGCCCTGATTAAATGGAAATATGTTTTAGTTGAGCTACATTTTTTCAGAAATCAGACCACAGCTCTCTGGTTATCTATACGTTAAACAAGAAAAGGTGATTTAAAGAGGTCTACACACATTTCTATCTGAAAATGTATGGAAATGACCAAAAAAAGAAATAAAAACTATTGAAACGGGGGTCAAACTGACAAATCTTCAACAGGAATCTTTCCCCAGTCAGATCTGTGACAGTGTATGCCTAGATGTTTATGATCTTAAAGAACTTGTTCAGAGATCCAAATGCACTCATGCTTATTCTTGAAAAAGCAAACGCAAAGTCCAAGCCCACAACTCATCCAGTCCCTTTACTGTCACCCATAAAGGATTAGAATAGTATAATTTTCATATCCATGACATCTGCAGTCCAATTTTGAATCCATATTACTCATTCTGTTTAAAATATTACAGTCATTGCCTGAAATGTCAAAGTCAAGCGGCCCTTTCCAGCAAAGATATACTGGGAAGCACAATGAATTTGTATTTCTAAGGGCAACTAGATTTGAAAACTTTGCTGTGAAATCTATTTTACAATTCAGTCATGCTGAGACAGCTCTTACCTGCCAAACTTTCACATGGGTGGTCTGAAGAAAGATGATCGAGCCATTATACATAAGACAATGTAAAAGAAGTTGCAGAGAAAAAAAAAGGCCGGAACGCTTATTTTTAGTAAACGTATTTACAATAAAAGTTCACTCAACATCTGTCACTGGTGGCTCCAAATGTGCTATATTATAATTTCGCCAATTATACTGCTGGGTAAAACTGTAAAATAACAAAATAATTCACTATGTGGCAAAAGAAGCTACACACTTGGAAAACTGCTGGGCAAAAGAGGAATCAGAGGCTGGAATGTATTAAGAAAAAGGAGGGTCTGCAGTAAAATTTGCTATTACTTGCTGACAAATTCTTCTCTTACTACGCTGAACCTGCTCTGCTGATATCTTCTTTTAAAACAATTATACACATGAAACTGTCAAATTTGTTCATGTTAAGAAAGTGCTTTTCCATCAAAACCTTTAGTAGTTCTTAAAGGTGACTATCCTCTCCAGCTCCATCACCACCACAAACCACAAGCCTGTGTATAGCTCCACACCTTGTACAGACCAAAGTATCTTGACTGAGCTGACAATTCAGATGCGCAAGATTATGCCCTTTTGGCTCAAGCTGTACAAAAATACCTCTGTGACTCTCTCATCTGCAGCTTGAACCTCAATTTAGTTATCTTTCTAATTACATGAGCTGGTGATGCCCTAACAAGAATCATTTTGGAATCCACTGATCAGTTCTGTATACTGATAGAAGATAAACTCTTTTCCCATAGCCATTCTCACTCACAAAGATGGTGCAGGGATACATTAGGAAAGGCAATGTGGAAACAGCTATGCTCTTCACACATTGCCTGGCATGCTTCTCATAATGGGTGCCATTTTAGTTTGCCTGGTGACTAAAATATTCATGAGGATGCTGAATATAAAGTATGTTTACATACTTGTCATCTGTATATACTCTGCTAATTCTTTATACTTGGCTCTGAAAGTGACTCGGTTGTAGAATCCTTTTATGAACAGTACTGTAAAACCAGTACTTTCTGGTTCTGCATTTCTCTTGTCACTAATTCACTATATAGTCTGCTAGCTGACAATAACTTTTGTTAACTGCCAGCCTAGGAAATTCAACCTGGTCAGTGAAAGAAGCCAAGTTTTTTTTTTCATTCTGCTTTAAAAGGGCTCTAGGCCAAAATGCTTTCCCTTACATGTGTGACACATAAGAGATGACAATCTCATGGTTTCCAAAGTATGCTATACTACTCGCTCTTTGTATGCTCAAGGATTTACTGAATCCAGAGCAAGGTAAAAATCTGAAAAATGGATCAGAGCTGGGGGTGCCTATCAATATTCAGTGGCAGAAAATACATGGGCAAAGGAAGTTAAAGCGTGATTTGTAGTTAAACCATATTGAGTAAATGTTTGCCCAGCATTTGGAGAATGGGTATAAGACACTGAATCTGTCAAAGACATCTCACGTTCAGTGCTCTGAACTGTCAGCAAGGTATATAAACTTTGGACAGTTTTCAAGTTGTGTTAAGCATCAAAGCAGTAAAGCCAGGAAAAGTCCAGTTTCCTCATTTAACAGCAATTTACAAGACTAGGGAAATACAGACACCAAGGCAGAGTCTGTGCACCTGGCAGAAGTTGAGTACCTAGTACATTCAAACTGTCAGTCACATGATAAATCTGTTATTTTTGGATATACAAATTGAAATAGAAAACAGCTACTATCTTCCATAGCCACCTCACAGTCATAATTTAAAAGACTAGCTGCTTTGCCTGACAAACAGAACAAAAGCTGTCAGTATGGAGAAAAAGAAACATCATTTCACAAGCTTTCTTGCTGCGTTTCTCAACTGATTAAAAATCAAAATTCAACCAAGCACTAAAAATGTACTGTCAGCAAGTCATCATCTGCAATGTGATAATCATGGAAGGAGAAAAAAGTCAACATAAAAAGGTTAACCCTAAAAGACTACTCAAATTCTAGTTTCCCAAAACTAACCCTGCAATCTCTGCAAGGCTATTCTAAGCAGACAGAAACAGAAGATCAGAGATGCTGAAATGTCACTTGGCGCTGTTCTGGGATGAAAGAAAGCGAATGCTGCCACATATGTCACCTTTACCCTCCCAGCCAAAGGGCTAGTCCACAGCCTGCTCCTATGCTGACACTGTCAACCAACCCAGGTTGCTCTCTAACTCATTCAGCGCACTCTTGTCCAACTGGGGTAATTCTATATCTACAGTCTCTCACACTGAGGGATATCTCTGACACAGGTAAGATGCTAGCAGGTAAAACTGATGGTTTGTAAGGATACAAAATGTTTTACCTGCTGTATAACAAGCCAAAATGCCTTTCTTCAAAAGGAACAAAATTAAAAATTACTTAGGTTTTCGAGTTGCCCTGTTACAGCAGAAATTTCAAGATGTAGATGCTCTGACACAATTTTAAAACAAGATTTTTGTTTGAATTAGAAACTCTACCCCGTTCTGTGGCTCATGGTGAATTAGCGACCCCAGAGCTACAAAACTTATTTCCAGTTTGTAAATGGGCACCAACCATTTTTGTATGGAAAAGTGTAACACCATGAATCCAGAAAAGAACAAAAGAACAAACAAACACACAAAAAAATCCAAAAAAAACCCTCAATGTCCTGTTTGCCACTTGCTTTCACTCCTGCCTTTGAGTCTTCCTCCTTTCTGCTTCCCTTCCTAACTGCCTCTCTCTTTATCACCAAACTTTAGCCTGCAGAAAAGGAGGCTGAGGGGAGACCTCATCGCTCTCTACAACTACCTGAAAGGAGGTTGTAGCGAGGTGGGTGTTGGTCTCTTCTCCCAAGTAACTAGCGATAGGACGAGAGGAAGGCCTCAAGT
>NW_008795365.1:205874-215676 GCF_000699145.1 Aptenodytes forsteri | reverse complement strand
GACCCCATCCCTGGAGGTATTTAAAAGACGAGTAGATGCGGCACTTGGGGACATGGTTTAGTGGGCGTGGTGGTGTTGGGTCGACGGTTGGACTCGATGATCTTAGAGGTCTTTTCCAACCTCAATGATTCTATGATTCTATGATTCTATGAAACTCTTGCCCATTCAGGTGAGTTTTCCCACTCATGTCATGCCAGACGTCTCACATTGTTCACAAACTTCACCTAGGCTTCATACAAAATCTCGTTTCATATTGTCTTTCTATTTTGCACAACTTCTGTTGTATTCCAATTTTTTTGGCTGTCACTGTTTTTTATGGCTGTCGAAGGACAGCAGGTCTTAGGACAAAGGGCAACTTTTTGCTTTCTGTAAAGCACTGTGAAAATCCGTAGACACATGAATATCAGAGAATAAATAGCAACAATACATGCTGACAAAGAAAATTGAATTATCTGAGCTGCATTTCCTTCCAGGCTGGCTCTAGTTTTTCTATTTCTGGTTCCATTGCTTCTTTGTTTTGATACCTGCCCTTTTATTTATTTATTTAGATATTCTGTCCTATAGCCCTACCTCTCTGATTCCATATGGTCACAGCTATTCTCCTATCACAGGAGAAACCCCTTGTCCCTAAGACAGAACAGAAGTGTTTAGTGCAATTGCTCTTATGTTAAACACATGGTAATCAGTGATGACGATGCAAAAGTCTTCATTTCAGTGGTGACAGGATTTCAAGTGAATAAAATAAAAGCGTAAGTCTGAACTCAGTTAAGGAATGGCTGCAATGCACTAACAGTAGTTAATTCCAACCCTGATTTCCTCCTTGAACTGAAATTTGTCTGCGACTGAATTCCAGGCAGACAACCTCCCACAAGAGAAGCAAGGTGAGTCTTGAAAAAAGTCTGTCTGATATGTCGCAGTGTAGGAGTCAGATAGAACAAATGTGAGAAGAGAGAGATCTGGCAGTGTCCAAAAGGAAGTTTTTGACAGGGTAGGAGCAGATAGGTGCCTGACATCTGTAAAGCGAGTTATAAAATGTTACTGCCTGATAGCAAAAAGTGTAAATTTAATTGAGTTTTTAATCAGCCAACACAGACAGAGCTTAAGTTACACAAACATCAGTTAACTTCTCTGCAGCCACAGAATTTACAAACAGCTGATAAATTTTTTAATGGCTCTAACAGGATCATAGCTGCTTATCCATTCATGGCTATGAACAAACCTGCTCTATACCTAAGAGTTGTACTGCTCCAACTGAAAATCCTGGGTGTCAAATGAGCCCAACAGTGCCTTTACAGTACTGTAATTTATGACCAAGTAAAGTGAGTATTGCTGTCAGGGTTCATAAAAACAGGTTGCGCAGAGATAGTTTCTACACCAACTTATTTACATTTTTTTTCATAAACTTGCAGAGAGAAAATTTTAAATAGATTTTGCCTGCTTAACTATCGTAGTCATGGAAACTATACAGGTTCTTTAAGGAGAAAAGAAGAAAAAAGGACAGAGTCAGAAATATAGGCAGTCTGAGTATTTTAGAGACAGCGACCTTGATCTCTTTGCTAGGAGAGCATACACTGTGGCATGTTTTATTACATATCGTTTGTGATTACCAGAACCTAAATCACGTTTTAGATTTCTGTGTACTAGCAAAGGGAAATGAAACACAAGAAGACAAACATGAAATAGGTGGTAACTTCCAGCCTACCAGGAATCTCTGCAGTTAGGTAGAAAAAGGACATTACAAAAAAAAAATTAGAAATATTTTTCGTAAAGTAATTACATGTTAGACCTTTAAAAAAAAAAAGATACAACAATAATTCTTGCTCAAACATGACATCTCAGGTACCCCCGTCATACAAAACTGGGTCTTCATCCTGCCTCAGGTGCCTTCATGCACTGCTACTGGATATACACCTTTCTTTTTCTTCTTTCCCACTTACATTAAAGATAGTAGTAGTAGATAGAAGTTGTAAGAATCAAAGCAAACATGGAATAGAAGCTGCTTATTCTTAAAGACAACTAACTTCTCTCATCTTTCAGACATGTTATGTATAGTTTGACATATGGCAGCTGTTCTCTGTGATCCTAATGGCAGTTTCCTCCACATCCAAGCTAAGTTCTTTGTTGCGTCATTAGCAAGAGCAGTGCAAGACATTGCCTCCTCCTCTCACCCCATATCCAAGCAAACTGTCTCTGAATATGTGTTACTATGCAAATTCTAATAATATCACCTTAATAAACACAAATCTGACCAACTTAGATAAGAACCTTCACTCAATATTCTGGAGCTCAAATCCACAGAGCTACTCAGTCTTTGCTGTTCCCACTGGGAGTCTCTCAGCACCTTAAAATTCATGTGCTGGTGATCCAGATTCCAAATAAAATCGGGAAATTTGCTATCTTTCTGAAGAATCAAGGCATAGATATATCAGAACAACAAACCAGAATGTGCTGTTCCAGATGTACATCAGATGGTGATCAATGCCTAACTGAATACATGCAATTAAATTTTTGGCATTTCAGAGCAACGACATGCTAGAAAATCCAAACAATACTACAATGTGAATGCAAATTGGTAGTTGGAGAAAAATCCTGCAATGTACAAATGAATGAGTGAAGCTTGAAGCTTGCTGTGAGTTTACTTATGGTATTTCAACATTTAAGAACTTCCTGAAGTAAACAAAAATTCTGGCAATAGTTTAAACCACTTGGTCTCAGGAGAAAAAAAAAAAATCTCATCAGGTGTTGCCATTGTATGAAATTACATTAGCACTGGGAAACATCAGAGAATTTGTTTAAATTGACATGCTTATTTCACTAACAGTACAGTAGTAGTTCACAGTACAAACTGACAGCTATTTTCTCCATTACTGTCGCACAAAACACTTGTAAAACTCTCTAAAGGTTGTCTTCAAAAACCTCCTCAGGAGTGGAGTGTCAAAGCACATCAGCAAAGCACACAATAGCATGAGAAAGAGAACACAGGCTGAACTAATGGATACAATTTGGAGAATCTTTAACAGAACAGGATAAATCTGCAGTGCCAGCTGACAATGTTAAACACAAAAAGTCTGCGAGATGTGACTGTGTAACTGAAATGCAAGTAACTAAACTCACGACATATGTTCAAGTGCTGATTCACAGGAGAGACTGGGACTGACAAAATTAACACTGCCACTCCCTTCAGGGCCACTGAAATTCTAGGCATATCTGGGTACATGGTTCACTTCATTTTTCCTCTGAATGACATGTATTCTTTCTTCTCCTCTTCTGAGGAGATAGATTAGTGATCTATCCCGCGGTGAGAACACCTCTGAACTTCAGTGGAACTATGCCAGTTTATACAAGTGAAAATGTTCACCTCTATCAAGGAATACAGTAGTTCAATTCAGTGGCACAAAGAAACCAAAGCAATATTACTGGGATAGCAGGGTCACGATGGAGAAATATATTGATCTCTCAAGAACTTTAATACACCAGTGTCCAGCTAAACAATACAAATAAGGTTGTGCATTAACTGTAAGACACTGAGATGTCCACTATTCTCTATCTCTTTTCCACTGCACCATAGCAAAAGCATAGATTATTATTCTTCTTTGATCAGTGTGGGTTCAGAATTGACTACGCTCGTAAGTGTCAGCTCCTCTCTTCTATGGCTTTTACCATTATTCCCATTGCAATATCGCTTTAGAATCTTATGCTCAGACAAGGAGTCAGTTGTGCTACACAAAACCAGAACTGAAGGATAACCATCATACAAAAGAGCTCAACTGTTTTTGCAGACTCAGAGATCTGATCCTCTTCATCACTTACAGGCACATTCCACACAGAAGGTAGTCATATTAAATTAAAATCTATTTTTAAGTGGTTCTATTGATTGACTATGTTCATATCTTCACAGACCTCCACCAGAGATCCATGGGATGGAAAAGGTTATTTAATTTATTTACAAGTTTAATTACTTGTATCCTCAAGCCTGTAAGTGATGTCTTCACTACCTGCCATGGAAAACTGGACTTCACCCTTGCTTCCATCATAAATTCAAAAACTATCACAGCCCCTTCAAATTGCTTTTGAAATATTCCTATACAACATCATTTTTCTAGATATCACAGGCGGTATCAAAAATATCACAGGCAATATAAAAAATGATAGCTTGCAAACCACAGCAGAAAACCTACAGATCAATTGCCTTGCTTCCAGGCAAAAAGCATTCATTTAAGACACAAAGAAACACCCACTCCAACATCAGCATATTTCTGTTGATTTTATGGAACATGAGAATTCCTCTCCCTCCACCCTCATCTAAACCATCCATACCCGCAGGCTGAAAATGACCTGTCTCTCTCTCTCTCCCCCTTGTAAAATAAGGTAGTTGTCAGCTCCCTTCTAACATTGCAGAGGGGTATCAACTACCTCTTCTCGCAGTGGTTTAAGTGGCATGTATCTAATTAAACTCAGAAAACTGTTCTCAACTCATTTTACCTTTGACGTTTTCTGTTTCTATCACAGACTTGAAGATCAAGTCGTGTGGTTAAAAGCCTGCGTAGTTTTCACAACTACAGCTTGGTCTAATAAACTACAAAGGTCTGCTTCAGCTATGTCCCATTGTCATCCTGCCTATAACAACATGATAATTTTATGCAAACACAGCCTATATAGTCTTTCTCACAGATATCAGTGTGATGTACAGTAAACAAACAGCCTAGACTTGCATTAAGAGTAGTTTTTGCAGAGCGAAGAGGAACTTCCCTGCTCAAGAGATTCCAAGCAGCTTTTTCTTTCTTCCTGCTGGCAAAAATAATTTTGTGAATGCAGTTAACACAAATCCCATTGAAAGATCCCACAATTAATTTCCGAAGGTACTGAATGCACTATGTCTACAGCCAATACCACTTTCTCACTGAGTTTATAATTATTTCACATAGGCACAATGACAATTATAACTAACACTCACACCATGTGGCTTTCTCTTTTTCACATAATTTAATAAATTATCATCTCCTGAAGACCGTAATATCTTTACTTTAATGCTTCCATATCAAGAAAATGATTTTGTCTTTGATGTAAATTTCAGAATAATCAAGTGAAATCAAGTCCCAACTTCTTTCATAACCACATTCCCTGCTTCCCGTGCCTGCTTCTGTTCCACAACATGAATTATTTTCCACTGAAATTCTCCTGCTTATGTTGACATCTATTTATAGATTTGTATGAGAAAGATTTCAGTACTCTGTGGCTTTGCCACAGAGTAACAACAGAGTAACAACCCTGCAACACCAGCTTCCAGAGCAGCGTGAAAAGCATCATGTCCCTCCTCCATCCCCCTCTGCCTCTTGGGCTGCAGACAGTTTGCCTGTCCAAGTATATGTGGCAAGGTGCTAAGGCAGCCAGCATGCCAGGCATGTGGGTCCCACATCCAAGTTAAGAGGCAAGCTGTTGCCAGCAAGTGGAATTTTGTCCTGAAGTTAGTGCTGAGGCAGTCCTTGGCATGGAATATCTTACACCTGATCGGTACTGAGAGATTTGATGTCAAATTATTGACAAATCTATTATTAAATAGGCCCCTTTTTCTCAAGATGTGGGAATTACAGTTGTGTGGCCAAGTACTGGACAAAGCAGAAAAGTCATCAGCAGCTCAGGTCTTCCACTGTGGGGAAGACAGCATGGACTCCACTTGGCAAGCTGCAAAAATTTAGACTAGTCAAGAAGCAGGCCACTGGCTGCAACTGCTGGCAGCAGCTCAGTCCTGAAAGGGTAGTTAGCATTTACCAATAATACTCTACCTTTATCACTCCATAAAACCAGATGTCGCTATGCACTAAAGCTGTCTCCAGTAGCTGGGTAGCCCGTCACTCCAGCCAGACAACAGGTAGTGTCCTTTTACCTACAATTATCCTGAAGGAAAATCCGGAAATAGTGCATGCTACGAGAAGTCTGAGCCTAAATCCCTCTGAGCTATCCCTACCTGTGTCTGCCCTTGGTAGAGGGAACAATCAGAAATCACCCATTCAGCTCTTACGCTTCTGCTAATTCTGGCACTAAGAGGCTGAATTGCATCCCAGATCTGTTACGCTTTTTGAACAACAAGTCATTAAGTATAAACAGAGCCACTGGATCTAAAAGAAACTATGACCTAGGTTTTTCCCACTGTTTTCATAGAGTCGCTCCTCATGGCTATTCTTTGCAAACGAACAAGACGAGCAGGACAAAATACCTCCCCCACCAGAGCCAGCAGCACTGCACAAATAGGCAGTTTTTCGGTATATTTTTTCCCTTAAATTAATCTGCTTTTTATAGATGTAACCCTATATCCACCGAAATACCTATAGTTTCTAAATAGTGTAAGTTTCTACTGTAGAAACTTACACTATTTAAGTTTACTATGTAAACTTATTATTATTACTATATAATTATTATTATTATTATTATTATGCAATTAGAAACTTACACAACTGAATTGTCTTCCCTTAGCTAAACTACATATCTTTATCTCACAATTTTTTTCATTAATTTATCACTTCACCATTGATTCCTCATGCTTTGCTCATAGTTTAAGTATTTCTGGGAAATTATGTCTCATGACAGGTAGGTTACAATGTAACATATACTAAGCAAAAATGCTCATTTTCTTCCCCATCGATCATGTAATACTTCCACATCTGTATCATCAAACCGTAAAAGGCCTTTTATGGCCTCTCCATGCTCCTCAGCCATTTCAGGGGATTTGTGTTAACTTTCACTTGAACTTACTTGTTTTCTGATTTGATTTTCTTTCCTAAGGCATTCTTAGTTTTTGCCTGTCAACTCTTAGTATGAAAGACAAATTCACAGGATGTTATTGATTTTATTTAGCTTAACTTCTATGGTTTTTTGCTGCTCATAATTGATCATTACAGCAATTCAGTTGCAGAGGTTCAACAAAATCTGATTTTCCCCTAAAACGAATAGAGGATATTAAGTAGGAAGAAAAACCATCTGTTGCTATATATGGAAGTGGACATATAGTGCAAAATGAACATAAATAGTACTCAACATAAAGTATGTTTCTTTCCCAAAGCTGATTTTAAACTAACCTTTAGTCTTTTTGTGTTTAAGATATGAAATAAAGTACTTGATCATTTAGATCAATCTTTGGACTTGTGTGGCCTCAAAGTATACTAAACACTGGAAGCGACAGACTGAGACCTAAGGATGTGTTGCTAATTGTTGTTACACTGTCAATTGTAGTGCCAATGCCAATGATCCATGGAAGCCCACCTGCCCCTAGGTTGAAGGAACCTGTCGCTTTACCACTGCCTCCAACTGTAAGGTAACACACACTACATCAAAGTCAGAAAAGAGCAGTGATAAAGGTGACAGATGGAATTAGACTTCATCTCTGATCAAGTTATAGATAAAAGATCATGGTTGTTACCCTAACGCCTTGTAATTAAACAGGTAACAAATGCCTGCACAGAGACATTTAAATACAAGCCACTGAAATTTAAGAGCCATCTCTAAAAATGCAGAGGCAAAAGCCAACCAGGACATCACAACTCTTGAACATAATAATTTCAAATTCCATAAGCCTTTTGTATTATTTAGGAGAGCTACTGAATTTGTGTCTTTTGTCCGCATTATTCACATCACTGCAACATCTCTTAAGACATAAGGGAAACAGCAGTTACCTCGATTTGAAAGGCTTCCATTCTGAATACTTGCGAATGCTATGGGATACAAGAAGTTTCTATATTGCTCTCAGTGACTTTTACTGTACAAAGACTAAAATTACAGGGTTTACTTGGGATATTATTTCCACTGACTCTGGAAATAGTGCCACAGTTGTCAGTTAAGATCTTTCTCCCGCTTTCTTGCTAGTTACATTTTGCTATGTGGAGAAACAAACTAGTGCTATCATTCTCACCAGCAGGAGAATTTATTAGCGAACCACTAGGCTCCTTCTGCCTGAGGATGTCTGTTGCCTGACTGTTATTTTTGCAATTTTAGACAATGTCTGTGGCTAGCAAACTGTGAAGAAATGCAAAAGGCAAATCCTATTTAAAAGCATAAGAGAAACTGCTGATACTTACCAAACTATTCCCTGAGCCCCAGAGCCAATAGGTTTCAAGTTCTGGTAGCGTTTGAGAACTGTGAAGGTTGAGTCACCTACTTCCACGCTGTAGAACTGGTTGTCAACTTTGCTTTTGCTCATGTTGTAATGTTTGGCAATATATGACACATCCACTTGTTTCCCAAATCCCTGTTGTACAGAAGAAGGGAAGGGGGGAGGGAGTGGAAAAAACACAGAAACCAAGGCTGGTAAAACATCAGAATACTAATAAAACAGTCAGCCTATTTTTCCAATATAAATTCTTGTCATCTTAGGCTTATTGTCAAAAATCTACATGAATCCTCAAATGCTCTCAAAGACTGTATCAAACCCTCTTTCACCCAGGAAGTAACCATAAAAAGCCACTGATTAAAGAAAGCTAGTGAATTCTCCAGCTGATGTTTGTGACATAGTTACTCTCAACTACTGGTCTCTGCTTGCCATTACTGCTGCTTTACGACTACCAGCTTATGCATTCATGCTGATTCTGCCCTCACTTGTATTGCAATAAATATCTTATTTGAAAATGAGAAGACTTACATCAGCGTAGAAGTGGGACAAGAGACATAGGAATTAGGCTCTTCATCATTGGTCAGATAGAGCCAATAAGTCTATCCACATGAGCACTAAAAGTTTCCCTGAGCATATGATAAAAGCCTTGAGAACCTTTCAACAGGAGTTGCAAAAGAAACAGGGCCATTTATGAGACGAACTGTGACCTGACATGGCTCAGAATCATGGAGAGTATTCAGTAGCTCAGGAGATCTTCCCAAGTTCTAGGTTCCTATGGATAGAAGAGTTGCTCTCATGACCTGACAAATCCATTAGTCCTAAGCAAAGGCTAATTTTCATGACACAAAGGCAAGTTACTGTAAACTTTTTATGCTTGCACTGAAGCTAGCACTGCAGAGCTGTAACCTCACCCAAATTTGTAGAATTACTACGCAGAAAGTTACATTACGACCATTTTTTGACTACTAGTGAGCTCAGTTCCCTGAAGACCATGGAGAAAGTATACAGTAATTTGAGATAAAAATCAGAATTTAGTGTTTGTAATTTAGGATTCCATACTACATGATGCTGAGCACAGGATGCAAAAATTAAACATATTAAAACAGATCTGTCCTCAAGTAGTTGACAATTCACTTATGGAAGTCAAGACTTTTCCAAATGCCTTCTATAAGGAGAAGCAAAAACCAGCGTGCCTCTCTGCCTCTGCATTTATTTTCAGTGCTTACAAACACAGCTTCTAAATTTTCTTATTTGCTCTATTATAAATTGCTTTCCCCAAAAAATCTGAATAATCAACCGCGTTATGTGGCTATGGACTACTAAGTTGAAGTTTGATGGAGCAGGGAAAAATGTAAAGTCAATTTGGAGAATATTATTTTTTCAATTTAAAAGGCCATCATTCCAGTGTTCCATGAAGCCAGTCATTACAAACAGATGACTGACCTTGCTGAGAACTTGGATTCTCAGGTTTGCCTTAGGACGATTAATACTCTTTTTCTGTCCGTTATCTCACTGGAAGGCCCATTGTCACTGGACAGCATTGGTTAATCCTAACCACGTCATTTAGAGACTTTGAAACATTTTAATAAACGTAGCTGTTCATTCAAACAGAAAATCTCATTTCAGAAGAGTAATTCAAAACATTACATTTACTTGTTAATCAGACACAGGGCAAGGCTTTCCCCCCCCCCCCCCCCCCGA
>NW_008795365.1:204869-205621 GCF_000699145.1 Aptenodytes forsteri | reverse complement strand
GTTTTTAAAAAAGAAAAGAGGGAGGGTCTTCCCCCCCCCCCCCCAACGCAGAAAGTGAGAGATTTATGGACACTGACACAGTGCTAAATTCAAGCTTAGAGAGAGTGAAATGACTCTGAAAGAGGTTTGAATTTTTCTCATCTGAAGAAAGACAAACTGCATCTGACTCACACTGTGTAGCCTTAGTCTTAAAACTCCTTCCATTATGTGAAAAGAGATGCATAAATTTGGCTGGCTCAGCTATCCATACCTGGAATTGAGAGGCTTTATTTTAATAATATGCTCCTGATAGGAAATAATCACAGCTCCCTCTGCTAGAGAAACACATTTGCAGCATGTTTGTTTTCTGATGTCATTATCAGAACAATGCAGATGATATTCAGCATTAACACCCATTACTCTGAAACCAATGTTCTATAAAGTGTCAGCATAAAAATTTCATTCCTTAGTGAGCCTGACATGTAGCGAGCTCCTCTGGAAGTACAGAACTCCTCTGGCTCCACAAGAAGCAGAGGATCCCCTGCCCTCTTGCCACCAGGCAGAAGGAGGGGACCTAAGTGACAGGGAGGGAATGGAAACAGGTCCCTGCTCAGGGTACCAGGCGAACACCTGCCCGGCCTCCCTCATCTTCCCGGTTGCCCTTACACAACAGATATGGGGCCCTGGAACTTGAGGGCCAGGCAAATGAGGATGTAGACGAAGGTCCATCCAGGGGGTCGCCTAGGGTGAGGCAGTCAGCCCCACGCATTATG
>NW_008795365.1:197566-201775 GCF_000699145.1 Aptenodytes forsteri | reverse complement strand
AAACATTGGAACAGGCTGCCCAGGGAAGTGGTTGAGTCCCCATCCCTGGAGGTATTTAAAAGACGAGTAGATGCGGCACTTGGGGACATGGTTTTGTGGGCATGGTGGTGTTGGGTCGATGGTTGCACTCGATGATCCTAGAGGTCTTTTCCAACCTTAATGATTCTATGATTCTACAGATACAGCGACTTTTTTAAACAAGCCAGATGACTGCATTAAGGCTTGGGTGAGCCAGGCCTGCCATAACTTGTTTGTATCCTCACCCCCGAGCTACCCAACAGTTCGTCATGTGGTATGGAGCTACATAGGAAAAGATACTTTGTCACTCTACATTTAGAATCCTGTGCACATCAAAATTACTTGCTTTCAAGTTAGACTGACCCTGTGAACTGCTGGCCTCAGGAATCCCATGTTGCCTGCAGTGGGACTTGTGAACTACTGCAGTTCCAGCAGGTGGTTATTTTAAATCCAGGAATGTCTTAAAAATCAATTAAAACAGCTCAGAAGAACCACTGTGTAGTACCTCAGTTATATGGATAACTAACGTACACAATCACTTCAGTCATTTCAACAGCAATTAAAGTGATGTTGATCAACACGACACAGAAGGCCACAACCGCTAAGACCTGGCAGAACACACAAGTGTCCTCATGAGCAGCTCTCCTCTGCGGAACACAGACTGTTCCTACGACAATCCGCTCCTAACTGTGTGTGAGTAGGAAAAGTAAAGACTGTTTTATTTTTCATGGATTTTTTTTTTCTTTTTAGATTAATATTTTTCTCAAAGTCTGTCTACTTAAAAATCTGTGAGTCATGAGGAGCTTTGATAGGAAATATCAACACTGAGAAATACTTATAAAATTCAAGACAGGCTGATTTGGTTTGAAGTTCACTCCAAGCAGAATGCCTCCTCTGAGTGACAAACACTTCAGCTTTGTGGACAGGCCAAACAGTCTCCAGGTCATCTACTAATTTGCCTCCTCCCTTTAAACCCACACTGCTAAAAAAAATACAAAAAACCCTACTCTCTATATTTTGCTGACTTTTACCAAAGCCTAAATAAGCAAAATTAAAACACAGTAAGCCTACTGCTTAAGCCCAAAGTACTGCTTACTTTTATAAGAACTAGGAGATGAATGATATAATTATCCTTGACATGATCATAATTTAGATCAAATCCCTAAATCAATGAATTAACAGTGTTATTGGATTAATCACATTTGATCAGATCCCCAAACCAAGATGACACGTAATCAAATCATGAACCATCTCCAAGTTGATACAACAGCCACTTCCTAAATGAGAACAAGGAAATGGCAGTTTTGTTTCACTCTAAAATTAAGCTAAAAAAGCTTTTCCCATTAGCAAGGAAATTCATACTCTTAATAGAGCACATCAATGTTAGTTTTAGCTTCAAACCCTGATTAAAAGGTTCTTCTCAAAGTCTTCAAATCCACATTGCTGATCTTAAAGAAACGTACACACCACATTTTGGTCTCATTCTGTTACATTCTCAGTGCTCACTCAAACCTCTTCCAGAAGCCTTGGTGTTGGTATAGCAGTTACTATCCCCTTTCCCCACCCCCCATCTACACCATGTAAGCTATTTCAGATTCAGGTTTTACTGCATAATGCTTACAAGTTCTGTACTGCTAGCTTAAGTTAAAGCTTTGATTATCTGACAGCAGAAAGGAACACAGGGCTAGGAATTTCCAGTATACACCCTTCTGTATACACACCTAAAACAAAAACTTCTTTCAAATTTGATTGATACTGACATCTTAAGAAACTAGGAATTAGCACTTCATTAAGAACTAGCTGGGGAAAGGGAGGGTATACATACACATGGCGATCAGGTTTACTTCTTAGGATATCATAGCAAAGATGCATAGGTCTCATAGAAAAGTGAATTTCACTGAGTTAATAAATTTTCAGGTGAACTTCAAATGAACTTGGGCAAGCTACAATACTGGGGCCCCAAAGTAATAGTAAACATTGCAGGTGTGAAACAAAAGCTAATTTCTCCATCCTTTTCGCTTTGAACAAAACACATCTACTTTCTCAGACCTCTGTGTAATGTGAAAGATTATTCCTCAGAGACAAAGTATGCATTGGAGTGCCATTTGTTCTTGGTTTCCATAAATATTTGGACAATGGAATTATACTACTTCAACACTGACCAGAACTTAACTTTCATTTCACATGTACAAGAACGCACGCACCATTATTTTCTCTTTCCAGTATCTAATTGAAAACTTCTAACATACACCTAATGCCATTTTCTTTCCTCCATACTGAGAAATTTAAGAGTAAGAGAAGTAAAAGTTTTTCAGGCCAGAAAACATAGCTATCCTTGTTGGGTCACTTAAATGCATAGCATCATCTGCAATGATGTTTGCTTAATATCCCAACAATTGGGGAGGAGGAAAGAAAATGAACTGTCAAGACTCAAGCATTTGAGATGAAGGAAAAAGATACTGTCACCATTACTAAATGTTTCGAGAACATATATTTTGCTTTCAAAGAACAATTATTTAAAAATTTGGTGAAACTCAAATAACTTACTGCCTCACACACAGCTACAAGTTGTATTTTCCTTTTTTTGTTTCACAGCATAGAGAGCAAAAGAGAGGGTTAAAAAGCACAACAGACACAAAACGTTATTTTCTGTATTACGAGGTGAATTGTTTCCTGATATCCCATTTTATTTGTCCATTTCTACCCCATCAAAGAACTATGTTATATTTCACTGACAGACCTTTGTTTCTGAACAGCATTCCTGCTATTATTGATGAGCCTAAAATATCACAATTTCTTACAGCTCAGTATCTCATACATCTTCGCTTTTATAAATACAAACCATGCTAGGCAGTTTAAGCTCAATTGCTCTCCTTTGCATTTCCAAGACAATGAGTGCTGTCAGAGTCTGTTAGCGGGCATCAGCTGAGGGAAAACTTTACCTCAATATTAGTATCCTTCCCTGTCTGCACACAGAAATACCTACAGGAACACATCAACTTTTAAGGGTGCTATGATTCAAGGCTAGTGAAAACAACTAAATGACTCCACATGTATGAATGCAGGTGAGGAAAAGAATTAGACAGAAGACTGAAAGGCTGACTCCTAATTTGCAGTTGGCACAGCGCCCAGAGATAAGCAGGATGCAAAAGAAAGGATGTTCTGAGCTAGCAATCACAATGGCTCCCCAGGGGCCCCCCATGTCTTAGACAAAGAGACTAGTATGGCAGACAGCATGTTTCAGAGGTGGATGCCTTCAATTCCCTCAGGATCTGAAAGGATAATATCTTAAAGTTACAATTTGACCTTAAAAGTCAGATACTAAGATTATACTGAAATCCTGAAGCATGGTAAAATCCTCAGAGTCTTCTTGCCAGCTCCGAAAATGTACATACAGGCAAGCCCTGCTCACCTGTGTACATCTGCTAAGTCAACAAATCTATTAATTTAATGGCAATCCTCCCACTTGTACAGCTGTAATTTTCTCAGAAGATTCAAGTGCCAGAATTCTGGGATGAACAGACATTTACTGAACCCTCTGCTTTGGATTTAACGGTCACAGGTTTTGCTGTGTAAATGTGGATGGCCACAGATGCTGCCACTTGAGAAATACAAAGTATCTTTGCATAGAAAGGCCTACTAAATTATTTTTCATTGTGTATTCTGTATATGCCACATTTGTGGCAGAAATACTATCTATTTTTCTCACCATAAAGCCAGACTTCTCACTTATTCCGGCTCTCCCTCAACTCAAAAGTCCATAGATAGGGATCAAATCTCCTGCAAAAAATAAGTTTCTCATCTTGTGTGTGTGTGTTTGGGTGTAGTATTACAGATTTTTATCTTATCAGCCACATCACACAACAGTTCCCCATTCTTCCATCTCATTTCCCATCCTGTAAGGATTGTATTAGTCACCCAGTCTTCCTGATTTTAGTGTGTTTTGAGTGGGATTTTGTGCTGGTTTTGGCCACGATAGAGTTAATTTTCTTCACAGTAGCTAGTATGGGGCTATGTTTTGGATTTGTGCTGGAAACAGTGTTGATAATACAGGGATGTTTTAGTTATTGCTGAGCAGTGCTTACACAGAGTCAAGGCCTTTTCTGCTTCTCACACCACCCCACCAGCGAGCAGGCTGGGGGTGCACAAGAAGCTGGGAGGGGACACAGCCGGGACAGCTGACCCCGACTG
>NW_008795365.1:158425-195991 GCF_000699145.1 Aptenodytes forsteri | reverse complement strand
TCTCCCCCACCCCGCTGGGGGGGAGTGAGCGAGCGGCTGTGTGGTGTTTAGTTGCTGGCTGGGGTTAAACCACGACAGATTTTTAACAGGTTCATTCTCTGCCTCCTTTTAATCTCTCTCCAGCAGTCTTGTCCTAGCCCCTAGACACAATCTACCCTCCTTTATGAAGTCAGCCTTTCAAGTAGCCAACTGACCCTTGCAAACAACTCAACCTTGATTGATTAATCATTGATCTTTTTACTATATTTGCTTTATTCACTCTGTTTTAAAACATCACATTAAAACATTCATATGAAAACATCTTATTAGATGGAGTACAATATCCATAAGTGCTGGTTGAGGTTTTTTGGTGTTTTTTTTTTTTTTTGTTTAAACACACTGTCCTTGTTTAACCTCTTCTAACTGAGATACCAAAACCCCAGCAGATTCAGAACTGGCTCTTACCTAGTTCTGATTACACAAGCAGCAGCAGGACTGCCTTCTGTTTCCTTTTCATCGCTATCTACTCAAAACACAAAGCAAAGCACTATTTACATATTCTTCACTTGTCCTCCACATGTTCACTGAGCTTAAACTACTTTTAATTGCTTCTTTCTTACAGGCACAAAATTTTTGTAGTTCATTTGTAACTGTGGTATCACGTGTTGCTCAGAATTCACTGTGACCCAAAGGTGTCTGCTTCATTCCAGGCTAGACTTCTAAGAGATGAGCAATATGCGAGTATCTGCACAACAAAACAACTAGTTCAAAATGATTCCTCATTCCCCTGACGCCTGAAGAATTCAACAGTGACACAGAGGTAACATCCAACCCCGGTCATCGTACCAAAGAAGGTAAGGACGAGAAGACAGATCAAGAAACACTGAGAAAAAAGATTCCTTGAGAGTGAGGTTTCTTTATGGAGAGGAACTTAATCAGTGATCCAAATGGAAAGCGTAGCCAAAAATACAGGAAAGAAAGATATAAGAGTAGGTGAGAAAAATACGGTAAAGATGTTTGGAAACATCTCATTCAGGCACAGCTCCAGAGATAGGAAGCTAGTAAAGACACACTGTGGAATTGTGTTCAAAATGGAGGAAAGTGATGGCAGCAGCCACATCTAACTCACAGGAGAAATGAGAAGAGAGGAAACACCACAGTTTTTATTAATCAGTTTGTTCTGAGGCCCTAGATTTGAAAAAGAATCAATAGCATGGGAAGAAGCAAGATACAATTAAGATTAGGAAAGAGAAATGGGATCACTAGAAGTTGGTCAAAACATCGCAACACTAAGAAATGAAAAGTACACTCAGTTTATCAACAGTAGTGAAGGGAACATAGAAGCACAGTGTGTTAAGAGCGTAGGAGAGCCAAGACGGGATTAACAGCTCCTCTTTATTTATTGCATGTATTGATGACACAGTATGTTTCAAATGGTTTACACTTCTCAGGAAACTGGAATTACACTGAAATATTGGGTATTTTTTAAGAAGCTTTCTTCTAGTATGCAAGCAGGGCAGCAAGAAGACTGACTACACGAAACAGTATGTCCCAATGCACATCATGGCTTCCTTTAAAAAGAAGGGTAAAGAAGAAGCACATAACAACAGTACAGATGAAGTATTCAAAAAATTAAATTTCTCAATATAATTATATAATTACAGTATTTGTTGTGAAGACAATAGCTAATGAAAAGATTCTCCCTTTTATAAATAAAGACTATAAGGAGCTGAATAATTTAATCACACCTTTTGTTAGAAATAGACAGCTCTTGATACTATGAGGTATCATTTTAGTCCTAGAAATCTAAGAGATAGGTCACTGCTCGTTGATGGCTTATGAATACCAATTAATCTCCTGTTGGATAGAAGGCATAATTATAGGACATTCTGAATCAAGACAGTTTCTTTAATGGTCAGAGTAGTGACTCCATCCAATCTGATTAAAGCATTAGTTGTAATTAAAGCGGTTTATCAAAGTTAGGATAAAATTAAAAAACAGACCATATGAATCAACCAATCAATGGAGAGCAATGCCATTAATAAAGCTGGTCTTTTCTGTGTGTAAAATGAAAAGTTTTTTAAAATCATGTGATTTTTAAACGGTCATTGATGCAATATTGCATCTAGGAAGTATATACATGTTTTGTTCAAGACGGGTAAGCATGACTGTGGAAATAAAGCAAGTTAGCAGAATACAGGGGGGGAAAAAAGATGTCTAGAGAGAAATTAAAGCTTTTAAAATCTTTTTGTTTTGGTTTTTTTTAAAAGCACAAATTGAGTAGAAGTTTGCAAAAATACCCTCGACATGCAAACTAAAATTTCACTCTAAGGTTTTCTTTCAGTGGCATCAGTACAGCACCAATTCTAATTTCAGTATGTAAAATTGCTGACATACTCTATCTGGGACATGAAATTATTTAAACTGGACAATAAAGACTAGTGATGATGCTGTACCAAAGAATTAGCATGTGAATTTACATTCCTGATTCACATTAAAACTTTTCTTAACGTGCATGGCCAGGCCCCTGATATCTCATCTCAGTAATCTTATGTCCTGCTTTTCTGTTAAAAAAATTAATTGTTGCAGCACTATGGAAATACTGTGACATTCAAATTCTAATAATGAAGGTGTGTTTTTCAAAGACGAGAAAAAGCAGGACTACTGCTCCAAGTAAAAACAAAATAATAGAATTGTATTCTAAATAAAGGTATCCTATGCAGCTACAGTTTAGAAAGCCTGAAAATTCTGACAGGCTATGCATGTCTTGATGTTGATTTAAAAAAAAAAAGAAAAACTAAATGAAGGAAAACATGGATGAAGCAGTCAGTATCCTTTAGACATTGTTAGCTATTATTCAGCACTTAAACTTTAATGTCTTATTCTACTCAGAATATACTACTCTGCATTAAGCTGTACTTCAGTAAGAATGTGTAGGGTCCTACAGATAAAACTTATTGGTGATATCAGTCTTACAAAAGTCTAATGAAATTCTATAAGCCTAAAAAAGAAATCTAATTGCCCTACCTTTCTATTACAATAGAAAAGCAGATGTCCTTTTCTTCCTTATTCCCAGCCTTAAAAAAAGATGTCTGTTTCAGAACATGATTTGGCTAGCAATGTACAGTAATGCCAGACTTAGGTATTTTTATACTGCAAACCGGGGCGGGGGGGGGGCATATTTACCCCACTTATGCTACTGAGTATTTCTCAGGAAGGGCTTTTCTTTTTTCCCTAAGTTGGAAATCATTAAGATTCTATTCCTGCTGAATTAACATTTCATCATATAAAACTAGTATACTCAATCACATAAGCGCTGTGTCAAGGGGAACAGCCTATAACTAGGTATACGTCACTTTCTTTCATAGCACAAAGCTACGCCTTTTAGGTTATGAGAGAGAAATTGCCACAAAATATTTACTGCAAGAAAAATACGTCCACAGTAGTAACAATCATTGGAGTACTCTTCAATATTGTACCTTCATAAAAGACACTTCAGCACAACTCTATATTTTGTAGAAAGTCCGCAGTGATGCACAAATTCCAAATGGGAGCAGGACTTCTATTCTACATGGTAAACACAAGTCACAAAATTGCAATAGTCCATTGGATAAATTGTATATTCTAGTACACCATCACTACAGACTCTCATCTTAACAGGTCAACAGGGCAGGATCAAACTATACCACACTGACTTTTTCTGATATCTGTTGCATGCTTATATAGTAGAAATAATTTTTGCATTTGTTGAATCACATGAAAAAAATATTGAGTTGAATTATGTTCTCTGGAAACTACATTTTTGTGGTCTGTTGTCTAGATACTGCTGGGATCCTTGTCAGTTGTAGACACCTCAAGATTTGAGTGGCAGTATCTACCTCTTGCTGATGATAACCATTCTGCTGTCACATCATCATCTTTTGTTAACAGTAGTTCCTGAACCTCTTAGATTTACTGATTCAGCAGATAGAAGTTTCCCAATGGTACAAACGAACTTTACACTTAGAGCAGAATAATTACTAGCAAATCACAGGGCATTTGATTTCCACATTAGCAGTACGAATAAGCATGGAATAAACAATATTACTGCCTGAAGACTGTTGAATAGTGTCTAAATAAAGATCTGAATGTTTGGACCAAGTATTACCAGGATACAGATATAGCCCACATCCCGTCCTATGCAATACAAATGAACAGCATCCATGACAGCTAAGGTCTTAATGCAACAAAACACTTAATTTAGAGACTGTTGTCATACTTAATGCTAACTATGTGCTTAACTGTTATTTGGATCAAGGCCTATCTTTACGGAGAGAATAAATTAACATGAAGCCTGAACCAGCTTTTATCCTCAGGAGAATAAATCTGAAGATCTGAAGACCTTGAAAAGGTATTTGTGTGATAAGTGCTTGAAAGATAGAATCCTGTTTCCTGCAATGTCAGGATAGTATCTCTTGTATGTATTTATTGGATGACTCCTCTTTGGGTACCTGCCGTAGGCATTAAACATGAATCAGTTTCATTCAGTGATAAAAATTCATCCAAAATGAATTTCATCATATATACTTTAACAAAAACATTGTAAATAAGTTTGGTTCTGTATATGCCTCTGAACACCTTTTATTAAGATAGGGTAACAGCAAAGCAATACTTACAGTGGCATGTTTCCACTAAATCAAGAACCCAGAGTGCAGTGACAGAAAGCATTGGCTATACATGGTCACGCACTGATTGATGCCAAGACTAAAGGAGCACTGAACATAAAAGAAAGTGATTAAGAGTACTTTTCCTCTGCACCTGTAAAATAGAAATGTTTCTGTACAGCTCTGCTTTGGTCTAAGTAAAAGGGAGAGGAAAGTTGGCAAGCAGAGCTATGCAAAAAAACTGTATTCTGCACAGTGAAAGTAACTTTTTCATCAATAACGTCTTTTTCATACAACCGTACAAACCATACAAACTTTTTGCAATTTCTGCAAAAATTTTTGAATTTTTTTTTTGCAAGTGAACTCTGTCAAAAATTACAAAAACACTGTGTTTGACAAAATCTTTTCTTCTCTCAAAAACAGTGGAAGAATTAAGCCAGTTAGATAAACATATGCACATGAAGAACAGGAGATTAAAAAGGACAGAGAAAACAGTTAAACAGATTATCAAACTGAATAGCCAAGATCCATCCTAGAGTTGATGATTTACTAAGTGCAGAGCCAACCTTCTCAGCAGAACAAATATTTAGTACTCCTGAGTTAAAAAACACAAAACAAACCTCCCAAAACCTGTCACTGTTTTGTGTTAATGCAATTAATTGCATTAGTTAACTATTATATATAATTAGTTAAATTAGTAATGGCAAGAGTTAAATACAAGTAATAGCCCTTTCTTTTTTAGAAATGTACTTTCACTTACTTGGACCCCATAAGTAATATAAAGGGGAAAAAACAGTGTTTACCATAATTCCATTTCTAAGAATGCAGCATTGTTCTCACTCCTCAAAAAATGAAGAATGTCCCTACTTTCCCTCCAGCTAGTTAGATTACTGGTGTCCCATCTCACCAAAAAAACTATTGAGAGACAGAATTCAAACACAAAACACTGTTCAGAAGTGAGCAAAAAAGTAATCTTTCATTCATGATGGAAAAACATGACTCATATATATATATATTAACTAACTTAATCTAACCAAGAGAACCAAAAACTGGACAAATCAATATGCTTTTTTCTTCATACCACAAAGTTAGTTTCAGCCTTGTAGACTTCCAAGCAATGTGACCAAACAATTTCAAGGGTAATTTAGCAATACAGAATTGGCTATAGTGCAGTCTCATGACTCCAGAACCTGCATAGCACATGGTGTTCAACTGGAGACAAGGCAAACCCCACAATTTTAATTACCCTCCTTTCACTTGTAGTAAAAGGTAGACTAAGGCACAGAAAATTGTAGTCACAGGCTAGAATGTAAAAGGCTCTGTCTCACAAAAACAGAGGCTAAGATAAAATAGTTTTAATTTGCATGTTTCTGTGAAAGCATCTGTGTACGTACAGTTATGTTGTTTGATTCATCATTCAGTTTACTGGAAGTACAACCATTTTTTCTGTATCATTCAGTTTACTGGAAGTACAACCAAAATTTTTTCTGTTTGCAAATTCTGCTATTATTTTTACCTAAAAAAAAAATCTCAGAACTTTAACTCACATTTTAGCAAAACAAAATTAAAAGTCATTAAGAGCAAACTACAAAATAAACTTCAAAATAAATAGAAAAGTAATTTTTGTGATGCATTCTTCTATTTTTTATATTTACTCTCATTCTTATAACCAGTTACTCGCAGTAAGCTGCTGAAATTCACTTCTATTTTTTCTTTTGTTATGGCATGAACAGCAAAAATGAAGTACAAGTATATACTGTACCTTGTTTTACCTGTAAGGAACACACACCTGACAAAAGGCAATCTTCACATCCAGAGTAGGTTCACCACAATAATACAAGAAATGGCGGCTCATAAATATCTGCAATTAAAGAAAAGTAAACATAGAAACCTTGTATGTCTGCTGATGTGCAAGTACAGTGCATCTCTATCTACATCTGGATTATAAAACCAACCTGAGTTGCTACCCAGCTCATGAACAACAGAAATCAGTTAGAACATTGCGCTGTAAATAGGCTCTAAATTCTTTCTGATGCTTGTCAAGGTTATGGCCTCAAATATGACTTGGTTACATCTGCAAAATTTTACAGTAACTGATGCCATTACCTCAAAGTTTATCATGTCACTTGTATATTCCTACATCAACAAAAATAAAAAACAGGTCAATAACATTCTAAACAATGTAGAAATGGGAGACAGTTATTATTATGGGGAGGAAAAAAACAAGTCCTAAGTTGACAATTATTAGGAAAGTTATACAAACGGGAAGACTAATTACATCACTGTATAAATTCATGACACAACCACTTTATGAATATTACATGTAGTTCTGGTTCTCATCTTAACATCTTACAACTAGAAAAGTTACAGAAAATGGCAGTAAGAAGGGTCCAAAGCACATACAGATTCCTTACATGTAACAACTGCACAGACTGAGAAATTTTTTTAGCCTAGAAAAGAGCTGTCTGAGTGGAGATATGCTGGAGACCCATAAAATGGGTGGCATACTGAAAAGTGAAAAGGAACACACTCTTCCCTGTTTTTTTTTAAATAAAAGAAGTATGTGGCATCAAATTAAGTTATCAAACAACAGATTCAGAATCAGCAATAGGAGAGAATTCTTCATATGCTGTTTTGTCAGACTGTGAAACTCCCTGCCTCGTGTTGCTCTGGATGTCAGAAGTCAATGTAAGTCCTAGTATGATTAGGCAAATTCACATGAGAAGGAATCTGCTGAAGGCTCTTAACCTCCAAAATATCATCTCTGACTCAAGACAACACTGAGTCAGTCTGCCACTATATGCTCACCCTATTTTTAGATTCTTTCACAGGCATCTGATATTGGCCAAGGGACCTGTACACTAGACTAAACAGGCCTCCCTGTGTACCCTATTACAGCTGTTTTAACTTAATTCCACAGTACCGCATTCAGCTCTGACTAACCAATCCTTTCCTAGCTGCATTCTAGCATGGGACATCAATGAAAAAAAACACAGTATGCTATCAGGCTGAAATAGGTAGCTATGTCACAGGACTTTGGAGCACATTGATTTTTCTGCATGACTCCACTTCAAAAAAATCCAAAACTTTTAACAGTGCAATTAAAAAACCAGCAACTTTTAGGTAAAAAGAGATAAATAATATAGAACTTCATGTTTTTCTTTTAAATATAAGCTCATTGCAAAGACTTAAAAACCAAAAAAAATGCAACCATCACTCCATTAAGATATAGCCATGATTCTGAAACACTGTGTGCCTCCTTACAGCACTTGTCTTCAATAGGAACAGTTAACTAACTTCAGGTGTAAATGCCACTAAATAAGACAAGACTTCATTTGGAGTAACTTCATCTCACACAAACTGATCAGGTCTTAAGAAACTACAAGAAAGTATTCACCAATACTTGCCAACTTGAATGCATCACGTGCTCCCACGTGTTGAATTTTTAATGAATGAATGAATGAATAATCCTGTTATGAAAGCAAGTGTATGACCTTTTCTGGATCATGTTACAGTGTCTGAGATTGCTGCCTCATTGCCCAGTGAGTCATTACCAGAGCCTCACATTCCACAGAGGGTTTATATTAAAATGAGGAGGAGAAAGAAAGATATAAAAAAAAGCTTTTAACATTAGTCATGTTGCCAGTGATTTCTGGAAAGCCAGCAAATAATTACAGTCTCATGCTGCAGATATATACATTATGAAATCCTAATTGTTGGATGCATTATATTGCTATAATAATCAATGACTGAAATGTCATTAGTCATAACATACCACATTCAAGACAGAGTCTAATAGTGGAAAGTGAACTAAGGAAGGGAAGGGAATTTGGTTCCTCACTGAATTTGCTGCGAGGGTCTAATGTGAAGACACACTTTGTATTATATATGCATTACTTGTCATACACAGCTCCTCAGCTTTCCACAGGAGTGACTGTAACTGTTAATAGTCACCCTGGGCAGAGCAATAGACTGGTGAATTTTATGAACTGGAATACATTTTACAATTTATTATGTTGTACTTGTATGCAGTTACTGCTTATAAAATAATAGAAGTATGACATGTTTTAATGGCCTTGTTCAATACTCATATTCCTCTGTACATGAGATATATCAAATGAACCACTAGAGAACTGAGATCCTCCAGTTGTACACCAGGAATGAGAATACCTTTCTGTAAGCACGGAGGTCTGTAAGACTGTATACGCAGGGCAAAACAGATTTGAGTTCATGTTTTACTTAGTCTGTATCTTCATATATTGAATTCATAGGAGATTCCCTTCAATGCCCTATAAGTAATCACACATGTATGTAACTTCTAATTTCTTCATGCAGAAAATACATTCACACTCAATTGCGTAAATACCCTTGATCATACCTCCTCTGGTGCTTGCTGACACCGCATCACTAGAGACATTGAAGAAGTGTCGGTGTAAAGTGAATAAAGAACTGGCCTGATGTGGAGATAATTGTGTCACAACAGAAAGCAGTTATAAAACAAGAAGCTACTGACAAATGGCCTGACTCACTAGGGATCTGAGCTTTAGGTGAGAGCATAAGCATCCAATATTTCTTTACCCTACTTCTGGCGCTTTATCTTTTCAACCTTGATCAAAATCACCCAGGGTGGGAAGAACTGGGAGAACAGAACAGTGCTGATACAACAAAAGACCTTGCAATAACCCAGGCTGGCATCCCACTGGGAAGCCAGAGATCGCAGTAGCATCACTGGGAGAAAACCTGTCTATGAAACACCAACACCACAACTAGATCTCAAATTTTCATCAGAATCAAGGCACCTGTATGCCAGAACCTGTAAAAACATACAAGTCTCAGCAGCAAATACATGATCTACTTTCAGGCAAGACAAAACTAGGAGGCACTAAAACAGGAGGAAGAAAGTAGACATGAAGGCAAAAGTAAAAAAATCCCGAAAATCCTCTGAGCTGTCCAGTGGCACAGCCCCCAAGTGAACTGCTACCTGGGACTGTGAAGATACCACTGAGGCTTGGCCTCTACCTGGCCTGCAGCTTTGCCATCCTCTTCTTCACTCCACTCCTCCTCCTGTATCAACAGCTACTCTTCCAAACAGAATGTGGGCTAATGACAAGCCCCAATTTCAGGCATGAACTTCCCCTTCCCCTCAGTGTTGCTACCAAAGCCATCTTTTCTGGAGAAGGACTGTTTATTTTTAATAATGCTTATCTTTCTCTCCAGGGGTCAGAAGGATTATCTCATTATTATTCAAACAGCTCTTTGAAGACTGAAAGGATTAAATCAATACTATTAGTATAATTACTGAGAGCAGAGAGGAAACCGCACAATGACAGTAGACAAAGCAGACTAGAAAACCAATAGTAACTGTAGTTCTCAAATATAGCCTCCCCCAGTAAATCTTTCTGCTCGTCCTTGAACTCTTTCCTCACCCTCAAAGCTATATGATGTTGGTACCCAGTGAATGTCTGGGCAATTTGGCAACCAGTCTTTTGGCCTGGGGAGCCTTGTTTTCCTTCCCAGACTGCACTATTTTTCACATAATCAGCTTCTGGATCATGAATGGAGAGCCTGTGTTTGCCTTAGGCCCAATAGATGCAAACTTTGAGCCTGAGGGGCCTGAACTGTTGCTGTACTGGTCTGAGGAGAGTCTCAGCGCGTGCACCCACCATGTTGCCTCTAAGCTGCTTCTCTAGCTGACACTTAACAAGCTCTCTTGTCTGGAGAAAGCATCACAGTCACTTACTTTTCAGAAAATATCTCGATGATGGTTCCTCATCCCTATGTCTCCTAATCAACAGGCAAATCCCTCATGCCCAATGGATATTGCCTTGGCTTGTCAAAGCATATTTAAAGCTTTTTTGTGACAATTCAGAAGACAAATGTGGAGCCTCAGGAAAGTTCCATATAACTTTTTAATTCAGAGAGACGAAGGAGCCAGCTGCCCTGCTGCAATACCTCTTTCTTCATCACAGCCTGGACAGGCAGGACTCTTCACCTCACCCCACAGCAAAATCATCTATGTTAAATACACCAATCCAGGGTTGAAACAAGGTTCTTGATGAGAAAAGCTGCAGCAGCTGTTTGACATATATTTAAACCAGTGTTGCTGCAGTTGAAATGAACTAAGTCCCAAACTAGCCCCGGTGCTGTTCTCACCACCTCCCACACTCCTGAGGCTGTACTCTGAGAGGTATTTACATGTCCTACAACAAAATGAATTGGAAACAAATCCTTCAAATCCTAATTTAAAAACTAACCCTGTGTGGGAAAAAAAAAAATTAAAAAGTACAAGTTCCAATTTAAACAGAAATCAAATGGCAGCTGAAGACGATATAGACAGAACTACTTGTATCTAAAACATCACTAGATTTAAACCTGGCACAGTATGGCTGCAAACTGGAAGGTTTTAACAGAATCACAGGTCATCCCCCAATGATATGCTATAATCTATTCCCAGTCCCATCAAGTGTGATAATCTCAATAATAAGGGGAAACTATATATATATATTCATATCAAGAGCCAAATCCAGCATTTCTGCTTATTTGATATTACCATCCGAATGTATCACATGTGCACAACAGGTGCAGTGAATGTGCTCCCTATCTTCACAGGCATGTAGTTCTATACTTGTGCTACAAAAGGCTAATTAAAGTATTTATTGCTGCCTCATTATATTTCGTTCATGACCTGAAAGATTCAGAGCATGAAAAAAATTAATGAAATAGCACAATCATTTAAAGTTATTTAAAAAAAAAAATCCTGTCCCACTTCAGTGAGAGGGGGCAATTTATCAATTCAGCTGTCACTTAAAAACCTTCTTTGAAAAACACTAATGTTCAAAGATTAACATTTATGAATTATTAATGCTTCCTGTTTTGAAAATGTGTTTGAATCATTTCATGCATTTCCAGTACTGGAATTCCTCTCTCCTTCATCTAAAAATATATACTCTCATCACAGTAACTTATCAGTTACCTGAAGCTTTGAGTAATGCTCTCATTCCTGCAACTATATTTTTCCTTTACTGAAATTTGGCTATTCTGCTCTGTATAAACAACAAGGAGAACAATAAAGAAGTTACAGAATATTGTCAGTATACTCCATCTTTCCATTTAGCATCTTTGTATCCTGAATATATGAAATAATGAAGATCTGACCAAAGTCACATAGCGTGAGAAAGCGTACTGGGAGAGAATGGTAATTTCTGATCCTCAGACTCCTACGGAATTTCATATGTGGGCTCTGCCTTCTTTAACATGCTGGATCAAGAAAGAAGGGATGCAATTTGCTTGAATTTTTCATATAATTGCTGCCAGTTATGACTGGGATATTTATGTCCAAATATCCTATCAAATTAGTCTTCAAAGACCAGACCTTCAGGCTTATCAGCAATTATTATAGAGCTCAATTTTTTTTTTCACATCTAATTTAGAGCACTGAAACAACAGGGCATTTTCAGTATCAGCTCCAATGAGACCCACTGCTTGGCAAGAAGCTTCAAGATTTATTCAGAGGATAAATATAAACAGAAATTTACAAGTGGATTAATAACAGACAAGGAGTGTGCTTCTACTGAGAAAGAGTGTTTTTCTGTTGTGTCTATGCTCTCATTTTAATTATTCTTGGAATAACTGGGGAAAGCAATGGTGTAAACACGGTAATTATTAAGATTAAATCCCAGCAGAGCAGAAACAGATCATCTTCCACGGGGATGAGAAGTGATGGCATGTAAAAATTCACAAGAATCATGCAAGCAGCTCTAAAACTGAACTGCTGGAAGAGAAAAGAGTGGTAAAGAAAGAATTTAGGAATAGCACTGAAAAGGCTTTTGGAGGAAATACATATGAAAGGAAAAGGAGCATACAAACTGAAAAGATAGAGGACTGATAAGCAGGTTTTCCTAATGATCACAGCTCACATCCAGAAGACAGGAACAAATGAGCTCCAAGTCTTGCCTTGCTACTAGCTTTCCATGTATTCTCAAATCAATTATTACGAGTCAGATTTCCACACTTAACAATACCTGGTGTAAATGCCCAAGTTATAACAGTCCAAGATACCACATACCTAAGTAATACTTACTTTTACGAACAGGTACTATTAAAGAACCTGCTCCTGCAAGATGCTGCAGCAGATTAATTAGTCAAAGTTTATGATGATCTTGTCAATCTCTCATACCATCTTTTCATTTGTAGCTGAATATCTTTATTCTGTGACGCAAATTCAAAGCGAAAATGGTCTTTTCTTCAAAGAGAAAATCATCCAACTTTGATGTTGGAAGCAGCTCTGAATTTCCACAGGATGCACCTCCAGTGGTAAGTGTGCAAGACCATGGCTACTATTGTCACCAAAAAATGAAGAAAACCTAATTGGAAAGAGTTGAGCACAGTAAAACACTTACTACTTGCCTATCATAAGATGACAACCTTTACCACAACGGTAAAAGCAAGATTCCCCCCCCCTGCCTTTTTTCTATTCTGGCACTTGGTTTTAATCTGCTTTCTCTTTCTGGAAAATAAAAAAGATAAAAAATTGAGGTAACCATCTCAGCACAGCCGAATGAAAAATTCTGCCCTCTCAGAAATTTGTTTGCTCTTCCTTAGATAAATGTCAGTGGTAAAACTGCCTGAAGGTATGTAATGAATCACATCAAAACTATTTTTAATACACTCCCAAGTCAGAGCACAACCTCCAAACCTAATTCAAATTCAGTTAAATTTGCCTTCAACACAGATGGCCCTGGCACTGTATGACTGGTGAAAATGATATATATTCTATAGAATACATAGATAAAAATATTCAATTACTGTCTGCATCAAGCAGTATCAATAAAATTAATAGATTTGACTAAATTACATATTCTAAGCTCTAACAGTTTGGAATTAATTTCTAATACTGTGCGCTATTGGATCTCATTCTTAATATGCTGCTCTGTAATGCAAGTTAACCACCCCATTAACAAAGAGTGCATGTAAAAATAATTAATATCCTAGTCAAAAGCAAAAGTCTAACTTTGGGAAAAATGTATGAAAGGCTGGGGCACTTAGATGCAGATATAAATCCTGTTTCAGGGTACCTTCATTTTCTGGCACTATGGTAGAGCTATTGGATCTCATTCTTAATATGCTGCTCTGTAATGCAAGTTAACCACCCCATTAACAAAGAGTGCATGTAAAAATAATTAATATCCTAGTCAAAAGCAAAAGTCTAACTTTGGGAAAAATGTATGAAAGGCTGGGGCACTTAGATGCAGATATAAATCCTGTTTCAGGGTACCTTCATTTTCTGGCACTATGGTAGAATAAACAGCAATTTCTATGACATTTTCATTCAATTTAGAGGAAAAAATTATGGGTTTGGTGACTTAAGAGAAACAAATTATGTAAACAAAATATTTACCCATGCTTTTACTTTGATAAAAAATTATATTACACTCTACTGATGTTCACCTTTCCTATATCAACGTTTGTATGATGGAGATACAAAAGGCTGTTTGGGACTATGGAATAACTTGCTCAACTCAAACATCTGTATTTATCATCATAACTTTAAAAGAACTGTATAGCTGGCCACCGAACCGAGCCGGCCAATTTACATCTCACAGTTATTCAGGAACAGAATCACAGAATCCCTCACACTGGAAGGGACCTCGGGAAATCTATTATCCAACCTCTCTGCTCAAAGCAAGGACAGTTGCTTCAGTTGTTTGCAAAGTCAGGATGCTCAATCCCTGCCTTGGTTTGTATTTACATATTAATACAGTAACTACACAACTAAAAATACTATTACTCTAAAAAATGTAAGAAGCTTAGTTCTGAAGTACAAACCTGTGGCCATGAGCAGATTACACTGTAAATTCTGCAGCTACAAAACAGATTATTTCTCATGCAACTAAAATCCAGATTCCTTCCCTTCTGAAAAGCTTTTCCCCCTCCCTAAGCTTTAACATTTGTAAATTTTAATTACTCCCATAACAAAAACGCTACTAGAACTACTCATCTCAGGGATGAAAGCAGGATTTATTGCAAAATCACTGCAAACTGTTAACATCAAATGGCAGTTGCATCTTTTTTAAGAAAACACAGAAAGTATTTGGATACCTTCTGGGTTGTGTTGATTAAAACTCTAAATATGTGAGAAAAAATTCTTAATGGAGTAAGAAGAGGCCCTGTGCTTCTGTTGATCAATAATTAAATCTAATATGATGTGAGACTGGAAAGAATAGCTTGTCTGCTGCTGGACTATATTCATTTACCTACTCTGCTGCTGTTAAGAACGTATGTCATGCTAGTGCAGAAAGGCTAAAGAAACCAAGACTCCCTTCGAGTTAGGCAGGGTACATACCCAGCAGAAGTGGGTGTTTCCTTGCTCCAATCTAGCTGTAGCTAATGCTGGGTGAAAGTTTTTCAAAGGGTATTTGGCTTTGTGCTAAATAAAATACTAATACAGAACGATTTTCAGCTTACAACTAATGCACACAAGTGCACAACGTTTTCTTCTTTAGCCTCCTTGGCTGTCTGTATGCATTAGATGTAGCATATGTACACTGATACTACAATCATTATGTTCTACTAATTCCATGTAGGTTTGTTTTCCCTTCTCCAAATAGGCACTTATCCTTAAGTGCTACATCAGATCTGGCCATGAAGTTCTTACATTAATCAAGCCCATAACTACACAAAAACTGAAGCGTAGCACCTACGCTTTCACTGATGCCCAACTGCTTCATGCCCGACGCACTATTTGCAAAAAACTTAGCTTACTATATTCAGCAGCTAGACCAAAAATAAAACAAAAAAAAATAAAACTGTTACTACAAGGAATAATGATGATAATTATACATCCAGTGAATACAATTAAAGTTCTAGGGTCTGACAAAACAATGAGAGGAGAGCTATTTAAAGAAAGCATATCTACTGCTGCTGAGTGGTGTTGCTGCAAATGTCATTTGTTTTCCCATAAGCAAAACCAGAAATACAGTAGCTGATTAATGCAAAGATACAGAATCATGAAGGTTATTGTTAGTTACCTGTTATACAGATGACCAGAAACTAGCACATTAGAAAAAAAATTTACAGTTTTGTGAACTTAGACTGGACAGGAAAGGAGTGATTAAAACCAAGTCATGTTCCTGTTAGGTTCTTGTACACAAGTAAAACAAGGAACAACACATTAAAACGCAAAGGTTAACTGTCACAAGTATGTAAATTTTTTTTTTTTCTTTGTTCTGTAGCATTGGAACAAAGTGACTTTGATAAAGTCAGAGGGTGGGAATTTCAAAGACGGTAAGTAGAAACACTTCTTCGTGTACATTTCTTTTCAGACCAAGGAACTGATTTATTGTTGCAGAAAGTGCACCGAAGCCAGAAATTTAATAGAGGAACTTGAGCCTTACATGAAAAGCAAGGCTATCCAGGTTTATAATAGGTAATGGTTACAGCAAATAAGTTGTTCTGGTTTACGAATTCAGTTAGGGTCCTCCTATTTGAAGCCTACTGTGCAGGTAATGTCCTATATGGTTATTTATAGATTCTTATACTTACCTGTGAATCTTCTATGAGAGATCATGAGAAGCAGATACAAACAGGACAGCCAGAGTACTCCAATGTTCTGGCTTTGCTGCAACAGAAACTTTGCATCTCTGTTGTATGTACTACAGCAGCCTCTGCCATTTCAGGAGATGTATTTAGAATCTCTTTCTCTTTCAAGGTTCTTCCATTTTTAATAGGCTGTCACAGATTAAATAAAGGAACAGGGACAAGAGATAATGGGGAGGAGTGTGGACTTTCTTGAATCCCATGGCCAGTCTCCATTAGCCTGGGATGCTGGCTCACTTCAAATATTACCCCACAAAACACTGATCCCCACAGAGAGCCCAGCAGTTTATTTCATGGGCAGAAATTGGGAGAGCTGGGATGTAGCACACTCAGAATTGTGCATGAAAATAATCCTAGATTTGGTTCTTTTCCCAAGTGTGAAATGGCCAGCAGGAATCATATGTGCCAAATTTAGTCTACTTTCCTGTGCCAAGTGGCATAAAACAAAACAATTCAGGTGAAGTTAAAACAGCAATATTGAAAAAAGATAACTCTGCTGCAAAATACTTTCCTGTAGTTATCTTTTCGTAGTAAATAAAAATATCACAGCATGAAAGACATTGCATTTTCATGTTCTAGTTGCAATTGCAGAGCTATTTTTCTACTTATATTTTTTCTGAAAGGAAATTTTTCTCTCTCTCTCTCTCTCTCTCTCTGAGTTTTCATCACATCAGATCATCATCGTAACCGCAAAATACTTTCCTGTAGTTATCTTTTCGTAGTAAATAAAAATATCACAGCATGAAAGACATTGCATTTTCATATTCTAGTTGCAATTGCAGAGCTATTTTTCTACTTATATTTTTTCTGAAAGGAAATTGTTCTCTCTCCCTCTCTCTCTCTGAGTTTTCATCACATCAGATCATCACATCGTAACCTTGGAGATACACAACAGAATATGGGGAGAGCGTAAAGACACGTTTGGTCCTGCTTTGCTGAGTGGCAAAAGATTCAGTGATTTGAGGGACTTGGGGATTACATCAGACATTACATCATGTCTTTTACATCAGACACTATCTATTCAGAAAAGTGTCACTCATTCCAAATGGAAAATTTTAAATGCAATTTTTCATAAGCCATTCGTTTAAACAACCAAAAAGGGAGGAAGAGAGAGAAAGTGATTCATGGAGGTGAACTAATACAGCAACATGAAAGTTTCTACAGTACTGAAATGGAAGGCAGCATACCAAGATTCCAGTAACAATGTAAAAACTGTTCTTCACATCACTGCAAACTTAGCTGAAGGTGTAAGGGCAGAGGTGCCCTCTTAGCATGCTCCTTTTAACCAAAGAGCTTCTCCTAGTGCTTTGGTAAGAAAAAAGGTGCCAAAGAGGCAAACTGGGCAATTTGCTAGACAAACGGTTTGGGAAAAGAGAAAATAGAAAGCGAAACAGGCTGTTCTGTAATTTCTCCCTCCTCGTTGCCATGAAGACAGGGACACTAGCTCATACATCTTTCTGACTGTAGGGGAAGACTCCCTGTTATGGTTAAACAGCAATTTGGAATTGATTCTGCCAGGCAGAGGCACAGAGTGCCATTTGAAAGCATGGGCACCCCCACAGTTATAGAGAAACACTGTAAGTGCATTAAAGCAGAGATACAGTGCAGATATTTTAGACAAACAGGTAATTGTCTGCCTCTCCTATTCTCAGGTAGCCGTCGAAAGTTTTCAGAAATACTTGACTCTGGTGAGGAATCAGAGAGTTCAGAGACAGGGATAAAAGGCTTTCAAAATCTACGGAAACACGCAAGGTCAAATACCTCATATGAAATCAAGATTTTCACAGGTACTGAATATAATTCAAATGTGAAATGACATCAAGAACTGTATTCTTTCTTGTACCCCACCCCATCTCCCCTCAGAGCTGGGCAAAGGGGTGAACAGCAACAAGATGCGTGTCTGATCCAGTAAGCCAAGGGAGCTAAGGACAGTACAGGAACAAGTTTAATTTACCTGGGTACACCAGGTGGATTGAGGACTTCTCTCCCCAAAACACTGCCATTAATAAGGTATGGTATATCCTAGCAAGAACAAGCTGAGCATCCTTGAGAAAGTCTTTGCCACCAGAAGAACTCTGCGGTGAGTAATGCCAGGAAGCAAGAGAGAGAAAGACTAAAGGGTAACTTAAATGACAAACCTTTGTATTACATTGAAAGAGTTTGGACTGGAAAATCTGAGATGGGTACCACAAAGTGATATGTTGCCATGATCAGGGTAAACACGTATTTTACCTGAGTTGCTTTTACTAAAGAATTTAAGAAGTACAAGTACAACCTTATACTACTTTTGACTGCCTAAATGTAAGTGCGAGAGTAACTCTCAAGCTCTTCCATTTAGCACCTTTGTACGTATTTTTCCAAAAATGCTGCAATCCATAGCTTGCTCTTCTAATGTTTTTGGCTGCTTCTTCAGCTGTGACTCAATTACCAGAGCTTCCCCACAGCTAGAACACCTTCTGATGTCCATAGTGCCAAGCTTTCTTTAGGCTCACAACAAAATAGCAATGTAAATACTCTATTTTTTCCAGCCCTTCACACTTGATTAATTCTACTCCCTATAAATCATTAACCCATTTGCCTAATATTCACCCCAGTTAGACTAGAAGCTTGGAGAGTATAAACACTACACATTTTGTAAAGCTTCATGCACACATGCCATCAGATCAGTCTTACATAGCAGGAATAATAATCACAACCCTTACACCTGTGCATAATGCACATGGTCATCCAAAGACGAGAAAGCTCTTAAGGGAAATATAAACCCACATGCTCTTTTTGTTCTAGGAAAACCTCAGTGATTTAGTGTGTGCCCAAGGCATAAATGCTTCCTAGAGCTCCCATGGGCACAGTGCAGCTTCACATTAGCCTCAGTGGAGACCTGTGCTCATAAAGCATAACACAGCCCTCACACAATTCCACTGGAGCACTGGTATTCGCTCTCTTAAACTCTAGAGCCCTGGCATATGACCGAGTTCTACATTTTTCATTCATGTTTACACTTCTAGTTTTAGATTAAGGTTTCAGGGTTTTAACGTGTTTTTTGGGTGGCAGCCGTTATCGAGGGCTCAACAGGGGATCGTTTTCTGTTTCTGAAACGTCTGTTGGCCAGTAACGTCACAATTACACTTAGCTCTTTTCTTGCAGCAGGCAAGGAATACATACCACAAAAAAGCAACTGCCATTTGAATGAGCAACAGGCCAGCAAACATAAGGGTTTCTGGATTCACTTCCTAGTGCTTTTACACTTTAACTACAAATGTAAACCTTTCCTGAACTAGATAGAAGCTAGCAGCACCTTGCCTGATTTTACTTTTACTCAGTTTCTATCTTGTAGACTTCTCAACAGGTATGAATGTTATGAAAACATATGAAAAATACATATATATAAAATATATGAATACTTTCCTTAAACACTAGCAGACAAACATCTCAAACCTGATGGACTGTGACTCTTTCTAGTACGCTCAAGTTCCCACACCACTAACAGAGCCATTGGAACTGCATTTTCCAATCTGCGATATATCCAACACTTTAAAAATATTTCTAAACTAGAAAGAAAGCCTTAACAGTCAAAATTTCAAGAAAAAAAGCCTAAAAAAAGATATTCCTTAGAGTACAGGAAAACACAAATGAAATGAAATATTTAGTCTTTGATCAATTTTCTTTACTTTCCTCCCCCCCCGAAGTAAATGTTTCTGTTCTATTAAGAGCACTTTTTGTAATGAAAAGTCTTCTACCAACATTTTCTTCAACTAGCTGTAGTTAGTAATATCTCCTAAAAGTACTTTCAATTCTAAATCCTCAAAGTTCAAAAAAAACCCCCATGCTCACGTGTAGCCTGCTTCGGAAAAAAAACTCATCCTCTGCTGGAGAGGTCTGTGAGGTACTTGTGCCGTCTGAGAGTTGCCAGTCTGGTCACAGCCTTTCACTCCAAAGCTACGCTGTCTGGCAGAAAGAGCTAAGGATCACACAAGCTAAAACATTAAATCAATGTTGCCAGACACATTTTAGACACTGTTGTGTATATCCCTTAAAAAAGAAAAAAAAAAGTAGCCATTTACAAGATAATTTGAAATACATTAGAAAAAGAACACAGCAACATTTCCAGCATGTAAACATGGCAAAATGGACAGGACAAAACTGACCGGTTGGCAGGCTGCGGCTTGATCACCATCTTGTAAATGCTATAATGTGCTTCCTCTTCCCAAGGTCAAGTGTAGTATTTTTGCTCAAGTTATACAAAAACAGTTTATCAAATTGGGGCAGGGGGAGAGGAAATCCGTATTAACTTTTTGTCCACAGAACAACACTAGTCCACATGAATACTTTAAGATAATTTATTTCAGTCCCAAGGTGAACAAAAGATGTAAGTTCATAAATTCTCTCAAACTCTTTCCCCTAGTCTATAAATAAAATAATCATTTTTCGTCTTAGAAAGGCAAGTAATATCATGGCTGTTTTTCTGAAAAAGAGACTGGTGTTTCAGGCAATTTTAGGAAAACGTCCAGCTAGTGAGAAAAAGACAGAAACTATTAGAAATAGGAAAAGACATATGATATGCCAGAAGAGGTGCAGTTTCTAGGTCACTTCATAAAATGCAATAATCGCTTCCAAAAGAAACTATCTGAAGAGAAGACTAATTGAAGAAATACTGAAACATGAATTAAGAAATAAACTACGGAGAACTTCCAGAAATGACTGTTCCCAATTTAAAATGGACGTGAATACATGAAACAGTGAATGAAGTTTAAAGTTCCAGGTAACTGTAATAAGAGCATCCATCACTGACAGCTGCTTTTATTGCTGCTAATTACACACACTTAACAGCTGAGACATTGTCCACACTACCAATAATACGCACCAATCCTAATTCATTCATATTTATCATATTCTTGCCATTTCCCCCCCCTCATTTTACCTTCATCTTGTCATTTATCCTCATATTGCATTATTTCTACACTGCAATCCAGCTAGGAAGTGCCCATAACAACCTTTCAGTACCTACCTGGAAAATACCATGGGCTAGTAGCTCAACCTATTAATACTTTTTGTAAATATTCAGGAAAAAATTTCATGTACAAATACCTGGTCAGTTGGCCTGCACAAAGCTCTATGCTGTTGTCCCTAACTTGCAATCAGAATTTGAACTAGATAGTTTAAAGTCAGTTAAAGTATGTTTCTTCTGAAGCAACTGTCTACTACATCATCTACTGGGGTGGCCCAGCTGGCAGTCTGGGACCCCAATCTTGCCCACGGGCTGCTTACATTGAGATATCTACCCTTCTCTGAGGCAAGTGGCTGCTTCTGCCATGATGACACAGGTGGAGGAAGAGGTATTCTTTTGTGCCTGCACATGAACCATTGCCATTACTCCCTTGATAGAGCATTTTAAGACAGACTGTGTCTTTCTCTGTTCCTATTTCCAGGAGGTTAGGAAATTCAAAATGATTTCGTGTTCTCTTGAACCTCACAGAGGCCATGTGTCCAGAATACAAGCATAAGCAGACCGCTCTGCTGTCTACTTTTCAATGCCAAGCTGAAAAAATGCACTGAAGGACACTAATTTCCTGTATCATAAATAAGTTTGAGCCCTGCTTCCTAAACAAGAGCAGATGCCCAGAGAATCAGATATGACTGTCCCCAAGTATTTTCCGATATCATTTCCAGCTCCCATAGAAGCTGCATATAAGACAAATCAACTTAAATCCAACTGTCCTGACATCACTTGCAAAGAATTATCCCGTTGTGAGACAGCTGATTGATACCTTTTCTCCATTTCAAAGTGGTAGCGTGAGCTACTGCAACACACAATGAATGTCATGAAGCTGCTCCACACAAAAATGACTCACTGTCCACAAAAAAACCCTGAATTTAGATGAAAAATTTCCTTCACATGGTTTCCAGCCTCCTGTAGACTACAGATCAGAGCATACTTTCCATACCCTACGCTACATAAACCCTTTGCAATAATGTGCATAGTTCATGTATTTCCTAGGTAATTGACTGTTTACTGCTTTTTCAGCAAAATCAGTAAGAGACAGGTTCAGTGATACTCCACAGGGAGGAAACCCGATGATAAAAAAACACCTTTTAGACTTCCCTCTCCCTGCCCCCCCAAAGTACAGTGTGCTAAACAAAAGTAGGAGCTAGATGTTTTTACAAGAACAGTTTTATAATGCTGCTCAAGAGCTCTTCCACACACATCTGACATAATAAAACCAAGGCACCAGCAAAATAAATGTCCACTCAGTCAGGAATAGTGGCCTGGGTGCCTGGTTTCAACCCACCTACTGAAAGCACCACTGAAAGCTAATATAAATAGGATGGGTCAAATTCCTAAACAAAACAAAAGTTAAGGAAGACTGGGTTTCACAGAAACCCATCCTTCTGACAGCTGCCCCAGAAACAAAGGAACAAAATCCAATTTTGCTTGCATAGCCAAGTGCTTTCTTTTTTTGTATTTCATTTTTGAATGCAAACATTTTGGAGTGTAGAAATGAGCAGCTGAATAAACTGATATATTTCTCTGTAACATCTAGTATTTTTTTCATCTTTTTTTTTTTCTAGGACATGTTTCTGGGTTTTGGTGTGAAATCAAATGGATACACGAATAATAACAGACTCCATATTCTTTTGAGTGGCAGGGAGTTTTAAGTTGAGCTGGACAGAAATTTGTGAATGATGGTGGGGAAATAGGAAAAGGAACATGACATTTCTGAAGCACAATGAGCCTTTAAAGCACTTGTAAGCGCGGCTATAAAAGTAACTTCCCCCCTGCCCCGCTTTACCTCTCTGCATCAGTACAAACACCTTTTATAAGTCATTCCATGTCTCCCCTAATCCTCTTTGTCCTCAATACTCTGTTCTCCAGGGCACAGCAAAGAGGAAGGCTTAGATTTTGTGTTATTTAACTACCTACAACTACCAATATACAAGCTGTAGCCTTAAAAACAAACAAACAAAAGATAAAACCTTACACCAGATCCTGACCTCACAAGTAGTATTTTACAATACTGGATTTTTAAAAAATTTATTTTTAACCTAGATAGCCCATCAGCTTGATTAACAATTTTCCAGACTGCATTGTTTACCAAACCAGTTGCTACTTTCACAAGTTGTTTTGTTTGTTTGTTTTCTTTCCTTTGTTTTTTGTTTGTTTGGTGTCTGGGGTTTTTGTTTTGTTTTGTTTTTAGTTGGGGCTAATAGTAAAAGGGTCTTTTGCTTTTTTTGGCCTGAGCTGACCACCACTAACAATTCTGATTAAAAGTAGAGTTCTAACTCTACTCTACGCCACACCTTTTTAAAATGGTAACACATACACTGAAGAAAAATTCCATTTTTATTAGAGCCCAACTGCATTATTGCAAGATCTTTAATAGAATACTATTTCACAATATTTACAACAACAAATAAGAACTGGCCACATTGGTTACCGTAAGACGCTTGAAATCTGGCTAACCATCACTGCTGTTTTCTTGTTCCAAACTTTGTCTTCAGCTGCCATTTGTTCTTACCTAACAAACCCTTATGTGAATTGTACAAGTGCAGTTTTCACTCTTCCTGCATTACAACAGAGCACACCTGAAAAGATGCCACATTGAAGGACTGCAATTCCAGTGAAGGCTACCTGTAGGTGCCTGCTAACGCACCGTAAGCTGGACAGACTGAGACAACTCTTGTCCTACAGCATCTCAGGGTAAACTCTGGCATCTTTGCAGACATTGCCAAGCAGGATACCAATCATTGCCATGCAGACTGAAAGCTTTAGCTTGCTTTCCTACAGGAATAAAGCTTGTCTGTTCAACCTTCAACTTTAAATAACTTTTGAAAGTGCAATTAATCAGGAGCTAGAAATAGAGAAAACCAAGTTTTAGTAATTTAAGTGTTCATGAATTAATTTGAGTGAGTTTACAGACATCTTGTCCTCTAGGATGTTTAATGAGTCCAACAAATTCACTGCAGTAGACAACTGGCAAGACACAAAGTTATAAGAACATTTTATCCCTAACTTACACAAAACAGGTTCAAACTGAAGACAGGCATTTTTGTACCTTTATTGATTTTCCATAAATATATACAGATATGTGCAGTAATACAACATAAATAAAACAATTCAGACACTTTCCCAAACTGAAACTCAATCAGCAGAAATGCCACGTATTGACCACAACAGAATAGCAGGAAAAATGTTGTCCTGTTCTCCTTCTCATGACTCTAGCCTGCTTCTCTAACTTACAGGGTTATATCTCTGCAATAAAAAAAAGCATCAGAATTAATCCTTTGTGCCAGCTGCCTTTACTTTGCTTGCATAGGTGCTAGTACCCCATGATACATAATTTAAATGAAACACATTCTCTGAAATAAAAAGAGAGAATCATTCAGCAGATTACTGTGAGTTGCGACGTACTTGACTGATCCTACCTCAGACCTATGCAAAAACTGTGTCCGATTTCAGCTGCCTCTCACAGTCTCTCAGGTTTTCTAATTTACAGCAACATTTTATCTGCAGGTAGCATGTCTTTGTAATTTACAGCTGAAGCTACTATCTTTGAAAAAAAGAAGATTCAGGGAACAGTGTTGCTTTCTGAACATGTAATTTTACACCTCAAGAAACACTGAAAAATTATAAACTGAATGGAACAGGCTTGGCAGACTAGATACGTGAAATATATACGTGTTTGTGAATGCCATGATTTCAGTATGCAACATAGCATATTGGAGATGTTCCTGTGCTGAACTGTACTATTTATCCTCAGATGTAAAGCATAAAGAATTTGCACACATTCAGCACATTTAAAAATATTCTGAGACATGCGTGTGGTGAGAACTTCAGCGTTCTTTCTTGTACCTAAACCATGTAAATAATGACTTCCTTGGAAATTTAAGCCCTGTACATCTAGCTAACAGAGACTATGGTCTCAGAGAGGAGGACTATTTTTGTTTTATATTAAGCACATATATCCTACCAAAAATGTACACGAAATGACTTCTGGGGAGGCATGGAGCCTGCAAGCTTCAGCCCAGATCCTCCCTCCATTAGCTGTAAACTGTCAACTCCACCATTTCAGTGACTCTTGTTGCTTGTTTGCTTTGCTGCTGGAGCTGTTGGAGAACCCTGATACCAAGCGATGTTTCACTAGACACAAAGTGAACAGGGAACAAAGGCTTTTTCTTGTACTCATCTAGACAGAACAGGAACCTCTTAATAAGCACAGGTTGAGTCTGTCTTGCATTTTGGGCTGCCATCAACTCTTCTGCAACACAGATTCACGGGAAGTTGTGTCACTTCTCTAACCTCCCATAGAGGGGTATGAACAGACTTGAATGTTATTATGACAATGCTGCTTCCAACAAAACTAATTCCTGGTACAGGCTCTGCACCGGTGTTCCCAGGCTGACCTGGGAGTGATGCCAGGCAGAACAGCTGGAACAGCATTAACACCTCCTCCCCAACATTACCCAAGCATTGTTTAATGGCAGATTATCTTAAAATGACATATTGGGGACCCAAGAATGGAAATATCTCATTTATTCCTATTTCCCATGCATTCGCTTAACATGTAGCCAACAGTTATAGCTCCAGTAGGGCCGGTACCTAGGAAGCTAAGTTTACCCAGTTACATTATATCATGAACTTAATTGGCTATGTTTATCAAAGTAAAAATAAACAAACCAACAAACCAAGTTAAAACAAGAAAAGCACTTACCAAGTAAAAAAAAAAAAAGTAGGCTACATAAGATACAAGAATACTTTGTGATTTTCTGCAGCTGTTCTCAGCATTGCTTAGCAAATGAATTTAACACATAATGTCATTCAGAATTATCTTTAGTCCTTGTTAGTGTTTTAGCACATTATCATGATTAATCATTATTATCATATTAATGTACGGGCACTTAAAGATGAACTAAGAACAGTCACATTGTACCGGGTACTGCTAACTTATCTTTTATATTATCATTTACACTATTATTATATTCTATTTATATTATAATACTACACACCCATGCTACACAGAGAAGAATATTACAAGTGTATTGAGATCTTGATTTTGCAAAAATTTAAATATGGGCCTAAAGGAAATACCAGCATGTGCAATGTCCTCTAGTCCACAGAGGTAAACATGTGCATAAGGCTTTGCATAGGATCCACAGCTGCACAGTCATGCTCACAGAAGGGAAGTAATACTGGAATTAGATTTAGAGGTGAAACTTCATAGTAAGACACACAGCTAAATAGGTCAGGTCTACAGACTACAGCCTACCTCACCCACACGCTGTCCAGGCTTAGAGCTATCATGCAAAACATCATATTCATGCAATGCTTTTTCAAAGGTTCATTGACTGGTCAAATCAAAACCAGCTCTGTCATAACACTCACAGGCATTTTTTATAAATGAAGTCTTTGGTCACAATAAGTTCTCCCTCACAGGGAGGGAGATACTACAAATAATAGTTACAAACAACAAACTACAGAACACCTTTAGAAAGTGTTTCTTTTCCTGTACTGATTCTCCTCCTATTACTTTGTCTGCATTTTTACAGTATACTCATCACAGTGCAACATGAACATTTCACAAACATGCAACTTCTCCGTAGTAGTTTGCTTCTTTTGCAGAGATTTTCCTTTCTATTAAGCTTGTTTTCATCAGTAATTAGGTGGCCCCAAATGCCTTACCAGGGATAGGATAGTCTGACAGCGAAGTTTTACATTTTGTCCAGGTGACACACTTGTAATTGTTCTGAGGTCTTCCCGGGGAGAGCTGCAAATCTGAGGACCACTGCTCAACAAATGCGGCCTGGCGAAGTTTCACCTCTGTCCCAGTGGAAGACAGCTGTTGAAGGAGTTAAAGACATGCAGGGTTAAGGAAGCCTGGGTCTGAGTTGGGACAGGTAGCTCATTTTGGGACCATTTGTTCCATTTTACCATGCTCCAATTCAAAACAGCATAGATAACATGAGCAAAGGACACTGAGTGGTCCATTTTCTCTCATTAAACTAGCTGTTTTCTTTCAAACCCTCTGCAGCCTTTCTAAGGTCAGTACTTTACCCACTGGTATACTCTGTTGGATTAAAAAAGCCTGGAGGTCACTACAATGCATTGCAATAGTAAATGACTGCAATATCCTGTTCAACTCCAGGTAGAGAACATTTCTGTAGCTGTGGACCTTTGGGTATAGAGAATAGTCTGAAAGGCAAATAAACAAGCAATACATTATTCCTTAAATGTGCCATTGTACAAGAATAAGGAGTCCACATCCTGGATCTTCTTTCTGCACAATACTGAAGGCTTACAGGAAAGAGAAAATTCCTCATTTGGAGAAATAAAGAAACCTTCTGAAGAAAGGTAAATTAAACCCCCCGAAACATCAGTGTTGAAATACTCAAGAGTAGATATTTAACAGAGGCATTCAATAAAATCTTATCAATTGCATATCGGTGAGGAAAGGGTACATTAGAAAGACGTATTGTTGTCCGCTCTTTAAGAATAGTATCGATACTTCAATTTCTACCAGACTCATGAAATTACAATAACTGTTTACCAACCTACCTTTTTTTGGTGCTGCCAACTATACATTTCATCTTTCTCTTCTGCCTTGCTGTCCTGAATAAATGCAGCAAGTCTTACAATCTAGAGATCGGGGAAGCGGAAGGCAATGGCAACCAACAGCTTTGCAACTTCTCCCATTAACTTATTCTACAGGCTGCTTAAAAGTCACTCTTACAGACAACTTGGCACTTCAGACCACCATACCATGTATTTATCTCCATATGCCCTTAGCCTTCTACAAAGGGTTGTACCGTATGCCACATCTGATTTAAGGTATAAACTTCAAAAGGAACAAACAGCTGTTTGAGGCCTTTAAGACATCCTTAGGTGTCAGTGAAAAACAGGGAAGCATTTGTACATCCAAAAGCCTCCATCTTCAAAAACAGTATCCATGAGCATACTCTGCTTTTTACGTAGTCATGGAAGAGTAAGCTCATGTCACAAACCACTGTACAAAGCCACGAACAGAAGATTAATAACCTTTCCTTTCCCTTTTTTTTTCCCCTTACGTGTGATTTTTTCTTTTCTCACCATTTTGAGTTAAATCCTGATATTCCTGGTAACAGAGCTATAGAAAATACTGCTGAAGAAGACACCAGAAATTATCCAGTCTATATTCCTGCCTGACAGCAGGATCAACTGCAATTATTTCTGACAGATATTTTCATAACTTGTTCTTCACAGTGGAACATGCCCTTGCAATTTACATTATATTCAGTGGAGAAGTTCCTGTTTACAAAGAATAAAATCTGTAGCATCAGAAGAACAGTGCTCAACAGAATGCTAGGCTTACGAAGATATAAAAGAATTCACAGAAAATTGATATACTCTGGGCCAAGTTGACCGCTGGTAGAAAGGTTAATCAGGGTTATGCCCACCTCCATGATGAACCAGTATATGCCCTCTATAAAACTTTGAGAGTTTTATCTGTTAATGAAGAGCCTGTATGTTTAGTATACTCTTGTGTCAGTTGCTCTACACACGTGAAATATAATTTTAAACAGCCACTGCATTTGAATTACTGCAATCTGATGAAACAGGTCTAATCAACCCGACCAGAAGAGCTCAATGTTTCATTTAAGTCAAGGAGTTTTCTTATCCACTTCACTACAAGCAGAGAAACTACAGCCAACAAGACATGATCTTCTGGCTCCAAAGCACTTTTCCACCACATTTGCATTGAGTTCAACACCACTGAGAGTAAATGCCTTTGCATGGTAATTTACCCCTGGATTTTGAAAGCCAGCCAGACATAGACTATTAACTGGTAACTGTTTATGGTTGGTTTGTTTGGAGTGGGGGTGTTGGTTTTGTTTTGTTTTTAAATTATCAGTGTCACTTCAAAAGTAACCACAGTAACTATCAATTTCTGCTCAACACGGGATGGGTGCCTACTCTGAGAGCTCACAGAGCATCTCTGGAAAACACAAGAGAGCACATGGCAGCTGAAAGAGCATCTTACTGCAGCACACTTCCTTTGTATGGGGATGGCCCTTAACACTCCCCACGGTATTTTCAAGGCCCAGCTTCCATTAAGTGACTCCAGGGTTACTCAATGCATACCTCATGAGGGATGGGCAGAAGATTCAGAAATAGAATACCACTGGCTTAGGTTCACCAGAGATGAATCACAGACCTGGAACAAGATGAGTGAAAAAACCAATGCACACTGTAGAGCTCAACAAAGGTGAAAATTCATAGCGCTATTTCATATCCACCATATAAGAAACTTAAGGTTTATTTTAGAACTTGCAACAATATCCAAGCTGTTTACCCTCTTGGGAACATGTGATGTCCTACTTGTAGGAAATCTCCAACACAAGAAGTATTTTGTTTATTTTGCAGCTAGTACAAGGGATGTACAAGCCAAGCAAACCCCAGTCACAGAGATAATCTTCCTGGCTTTGCACTTCTACTGTTGACTCATATAATCATTTTAACATGATGCCACTCTTACTAAACAGATGCAGGCATGCAAGAGAAATCACTACGCCCGTTAACATCTTGTAGGCTTTAGGAAAGCCATGCAGGTAGCAATGAAGCATGCCACAAAGAGCAACAGCTTACAACACCCTTCTCCTTCAGAGGCAGAATGCTTTCATCAAAAGTGTGTCAGTATATTTCGCTACTTAGCAATTTCATTAATTCAGAGACATGTTTCAGAATAATTACTCTCCTCTTCACTTCTTTGGTGATTTTTTTCCTTTAAGAGAGATTACTTTCTCTAAACCAGACACTGCCTTTTGAAACGTGAAGTTTTATTTTATCACTTGCTTCTGTCTCATTTAAAGCAGCTCATAATTGCAGCTCCTTTTTCTCTGTAAAATCCAAATAATGTCTGAAAGCTGCTCAATGAGAATGCTGGTGCTTTATTTTAAGCAGAAGCTCTTACCTCAGAGATGCACTGAAAGAAAAAGAAATTCATGTTTGTGGGACACTATTCCCACATGATTGCAGAACAACCCAGTCAGTCAGTCACAGAAGGGTGGGTGACAAGCAACCATTCTTCTATGACAAATGCATCCATTTGTCCTACAGTAGAACATAATTTCCCCAAAGTTAACAGCCATAAACTACCACTGAAACAATTTTACTGGATTGCAAAAAGGGCATTAGTTCTGGACTAATTTTATTATTTCAATGAAATTTACAAATTAAGCTTATTTCATTTAGTAGAATTGCTTCATACTTAAAGAATCAGGCAGCATTTACTGTCAAACTGACATTTGAAGGTGAAACACTAAGCGCATAGTGCAGTGTTTGGGATTTTGGGGGGTTGGGTTTTTTTGGTAGACAGAACTTACCTGCGATACTTGAATGGTTAGAGAAGATCATCAGAACCTTTTCTAGACTAGCCAGCATGTGCTGTTCAATAGTTAATCAGTCCTGAAGAACATTCAACCATGATGTAAAAAAAGAAATTTCTATCCTACTGTTAAGCAGGATGCAGTTTATCAGTCCATATGTTGAAAGAGATGTTGTACAAATGAAATTCACAGCATCAGCAGTAATGAATTGGATGCTTAAAAAGCTCGTCAAAGCAAGATGGACGCCTCCAATTCTCAACCAGAAAGGCACATTAAACCAGTCACAGAAAGACATTTCCATTTCCAAGACATTTTAATGGATTCATGCCTAGTCCCGGCTGCATTTCAATGAAGATAAAAATAAAATGACATGTACACTACACCAGCTCTACAGTAGGTGCACTGCCATGACTGGGAATGGAAGAGAATTTCTGAAGTAGAACTTCTCAAAGACATACAGAGTCAGCAGAGCACAAAGCAGCTGTTGCTGCTGACAGGATGGAAACTGAATTTGCAAGAAGTCTACTTTGAGTTGGAAGAGGAGAAGGGAAAAAGGAGAAAAGGAATGTGACTACCGCAAGTCTACAAAATTTACCACAAGTCTTCCCTGGACAAATTTCAAAGCTGTAATGGAAGGGCAATTTTAAAACCAAACACTACCAGTCCAGAAGCAGAGTTTTGTTGTGATTATAAATAATCCTCAGCAACAGAAATGTTTTACTCATTTGCATAAATCCATAGCATAGTGTAGCCTTTCCAGCTTCAGGTGTGTGCTATTCTCAAAAGGCTATGAGCCACTGCCCAACATGAGCAGCCCTTGCTCACTTTTCCTATCACTAGTACTGCTAGTGCTGACAACTCTTATTATGGTATCACAAAGTCCAATGGCATTTCTTGCTCTTCTCAAAGCTTCAGATTAAGAATTTTAACTTTCATTTAAAAGACATTTCTGTCCCTCACAGTTGCAGAAAGACAACAGACAACACACTCAACAGCCTCAAAAGATGAAAAATAAGAATACACAAAGATTCTACATTTAAAAATAAAATGACCCAATAATTTTTTGAGACTTCAACTCATGATTTATGAGTACACAGAGACAAAAATCCACTTTGCAAATGAAAGGCAGACCTATGCATATGCTTATTTAACCAACCTGTAGCCATAAATTCAAGACAGTTTCTTGTCTTGAAAAGATTCCTTCCTCTAACATCAGTAACTCTACCGGTTATTTCAGTGGGAGGAAAAGCAGGTTCATTGGGGAGCAGTATCAATCACTGCTAGTGAAGGATAAATAAAATTTTTCACTATACAAGAGTTTCTTTATCATGATTGTTAAAATAAAGGTCAGAGTAAGTGAAGAGTCCAAACAAAGGCATGCGAGCAGGATGGACAATTAATCTGCTGAGAAAAATTACCACCAAAATAAAATTCTGCAGCATTAACTAAGGGTTAGCTTGGAGTAACGCAGAGCCAAAGTATAGACAAAAGCTCATCTACACTGCAACCGTGAGCACTGCAGTGCAAACATTTTTAAAAACCTTGTCAGTGTATAAGTCTACTGCAGCCCTTATGAATACATACAAGCAAAGCACATGTGTGTGTGTGTCAGTGTGCTACTGAAATCTTCTTGGCTTAATCTGAAAAAAAATGCATCTGAGAAGGAGGAACTGTAGGACACTGTCTTATAAGAGAGCTTTTTATTTGTCAGAAATTACTCCAGTGTATCAGAGACACTCTGTAACAAGAGATTTCAATGTAATTATTCTCATGTAAATGTGACAAAATGACACAGAACACTGAAAAAGTGCGAAGAAAAGACCTGCATGAAAAGTGTGAAACATTTTCAGTAAGAACTGTCATCCCATTTCTCTGACAGCTTTTCAGAGATTGATAGTAAGACAAAGTATTGAACTTTAAGATCTTGTATACCATGCTATTGTCATAATAGCATTATTACAAGAGTATCATATTGTGTTTTGTATAATACCCCTATTACAATAACAAAACCCAATAAAATACAAATAAAAGATAAATAGTATTCAACAAGAATGATAAATGTATTAATAAACAAATTCTGCCTGAATAATGTAAGCAAGCAAATTTATGCCCATAAGAATAACCAGAAATACTGTCCTGCACACGCAGTCTTGTACAAAAGTTCCCGCTGAATCACAGTGTTGCCAGGGTTAGGGACTTCGCACAATGGCCATGCCTAAGCCCTGGCTACTTGCTGAGACACTCGATGTTGCAACAACTGACTGGAATACAACCTGTATGTTCTCTGGCTATTTCTTCTCCCAAATGCTGACCCAAGTCAAGTATCCAAGTAGCTAATGATGTGAAACTTGGTGATCAGAATGAATGCTAAATATTTAAGCATGAATTATAGAATCCTAGAATGGTTTGGGTTGGAAAGGAACTCTAAAGATCATCTAGTCCATCCCCCCTGCTGTGGGCAGGGACATCTTTCATTAGATCAAGTTGCTCAAAGCCCCATCTAAGAGTAGCCTACATACACTTCGTTTGAACCATGGTTCAATTCACATTGCAGACTGCCTTTCACAAAGATAGTTTCAGTAGTTTGTTGAGTTCATCTTTACACTGTCCTCTTCTACTGAGATTACATAGGAGCTTTCATCAATATGAGATTTTATCAGCTTTCTCTGTACAGTGGGCATTATCCAATCCCTCTTTGAGTGCAAATTCCCAGTGTCTACAGGAACATAAGTTATATTTTAAACTGGAATGCCAAGACAGACAAAAGAATTCCTCGCTAGCCAACGTATTTCTCAGACAAAGCATGTGGGTGGAAAAGAAACCAGCAGGACCAACCACATGGATTTTAACTATGGATATACGCAAAATTTTAACACCATCGAGGGAAATAAATGATAAAACTGTAACAAAATTAATTACGATTTATTTTCCTCATTACATTATAGGTATGAATCCATGCTGCCATACTTAAACCTCTTCTTTCTCACTTGTAAAATAATGTAAACCCTCTGCACGAAGTTACCTCTAATGAATCCCAGTTACTGCAAGTGAATGCTCACTGAGGAAACACTGAATGGCAGTTACTTAAGATGAAGACTGGAACAATTGAAACAGCTTACAGCTGGGGGAGGAGGGCAAAAGGGAGAGAGAAAGACTGACTTCTTTTTGTTTTCTTTCTATTACATTGACTAAACCAGCCTATTTTGAAACACACCTCCATGAAGCAGTTAAGTACTGCTATCACTATGCCAAGGGCTGTTTCACAGTAGAACCAGAATTCTTTCTGTCACAGACATTAAATCCGGTAAAATTACTACAAAGTGGGTAAGTGTCAGATAACATGCTGAATTGCCCTGACCTACAGAAACTGTGAAGTGCCTTGTAGTGCAGGTTATAAAATAGCTATTAAGGTTAAAGATTGGACAAAATGTTTAGGAGACATCCTTTACAACATCAATAGGTTATGTTTGTAAACCAATAAAAGATTTGAATGCAGTAAAAAAAATGGAGCTGTAAAAGCTCACGAAAAGATTATATCTGGTTTGATCACCAAGAGGCAATCATACATGCTTGTTTTGGGCTGAGACTATGTGGTCTGGTTTAGGACAGGCAAGCCTTTCTTTTAAAAATAATTTGATTACTCTGTAGTCTTCACCCAGGAGATAACCTCTCCACCCCAGGCTCCCTTATGTTAAGTTCTGAAGAATGTATTTTGTCACTTTTTTTGTTTGTCTGTTTTGTTGTTTTAGCTTTTTTTAATAAACTTTAACCAAATAGCATAAACCTTGGATTTCTACATGTCTTTTTGAAAAGAAGGGCCTGACAGACTGAAGGATCTCATCAAAAGCGAGGGGAAAAAAAAAAGAATTATTTTTGGTATTGTCTATCTGCTTCAGAGGGAAGGAAGGAAACAAAGGTCTAAATACAAAGGACTTAGTCTCAGGAAAAAATATACATAATTAAAAAATGTAAAATAGCTTATGTGATCAAGCTGCCTAAAGTCCTGTGGGTCAGGATATGTCATTGTGATAAAATAAATCATGAAGGTGACAGAAGCTTATAAGCCTTCCTATACGCCCACATCTGCAAGGCATGCAGTTATCTGCTACAGAAGGAACACATTTCAAGTACCAACATTCACCTAGCTTCACTAACGAGCCTCTCCTTTTGGGCCTGCAGCTGTAGTCATAGTCCTAATGATACACCAAATTGAGTATGGACCACTATGTCTGTGCACTTCAGGAGCATCCCTCCTTATATTTATGCAGACCCTATACATGTCCGAATTCGCAAATATACAATCTAGGATAAGCTGCAATTCTCTCCAGTTCCTTCAGGATTTTCCTCTTACAAGATGCATAGCCAAATTAGTGATGAAAAAATCTAAAGCTGGTCTTATCTTGGAGGAAAACCAGTTTAAGCATCCTTGACTCTACTGAGATTCCTTCATTTCTGTTCACACTAAATGAGTCATGAATAGATAAATTATTCCTCTGTTCAGGCTCATGTTGGAAAATACTGTGAAAATACTTTCTTCTTCAAGAAAGACGATGACTCAGTTGGAAGATAGCCACCTGATGCTGAGCAGTATTTAATCACAAATGTGAATGTGGCTGTAGATCACAGAAATACCATGCCAATACCCTGTGTTTCTCACTTCTTGTTGACTCTAGCTCACTGTCTACAACCACTGTGACAGACTTCACTGACTGGGCCAGCCTCTACTCACAAAGAGAATAAAACTACTAACCACGTGCTATGATGGAACAAAGTTCATACTCTGGCATCAGCACGTTTTACTCTATGTTCCTACTTATCCCATGGAAACCACAGATAAATAGCTAATTCACCCTGCCTAGTGCCTAAATAGCAAGCTCAGACTACACATATTTAAAATGTATATAAATGAAACTTATTATCAGAGAAATGCTTTCAGAAACACCACCCCGCAGGCCATTAGGTTTCACTGCCAAACAGATACATATTCTCTCTACTTACAGCGCCCAGAGCCCCCTTATGTCCTTCATCTGAAAAGATTTCAGCCCATGTAGGTCCATGTGTTGATTACCTGTCATTCCTCAAACCCATACAGGCACAATGAAGTAGCACTGCTTGCCAGTAGGGTTACATCTGGGATTCCCCAGGTCCACAAAATGAGTGTGTACTACCTGTCCTTCAAAGAAATAAAGCATTAAGTAAAAAATAATCACAATTACATTGTCTTGAATAACTGTCCACAAGCAACATGAACAGAAACAGCAATGTACAACAGAAACAGAAGACAATCCTACAAATAAAACAGGAGAGCACATGGTACCATATTCTAGGAAGTAACTGTATTTACCGTGATACACCTGATAGAGTAGTTGCATGTAAAAAACCCACAACAAACTTGCTTCTTCATCAAATGTAAACTTATCTGCTGTATTCTATGCAATATGCACCACAAATTCTAGGTGTAACTCATGTAAAGATAAGCTCAGATTAGCAGGTGTCCATGAATATATTAACATGCAGCAGTCCTTGCAAGCATATGTCTTTGTATAGTTACTCAAATTTACGTAATTGTGGTAAATGTATACAAATCTGATGTTTGATTTCATCAACCTTTTGTGAAGTGCTGTTCAGCACTGGTTTTCAAACAATGTATGTTCAAGGAGCTCACAGAATGAATAGCCAAGAGATACTGATGTCTTTGCAAGAAACGCTGATACCCAGTTATCACCAGTTACAGACTAGGAGGGTTAAAAATAACTATCTTCAGAGACCAGATACATGCGCAACTGTTACCTGAAGCAAAGTACAGAGATACCACTACCTCTGAAAGGACCATCACTCTTGGAAACATGGAGATGGTAAGTTGAAAAATGTACCCATACTGATCAGAAATTCTTATTTCTTTAGATACTGTGCAAATAAGGAGTTCTGTAGGCAGGCTAAAGTAACTACAGTAATTGGCTCAATGACCTTTCCATAAATAAACAGATTACAAAGGCACCCTTTGCAAATTTATTAAGGTACACAGGAAGAATTCAGTTAACATTTTTCTCAAATTCAAAGGGATATTTTAGTTTAGCTATTTTTATTTTAGCTATTTTAATACCTTTTCTGGATTTAGTGCAGCTACCTTGCTCTGCACACTGCTAGATCACTCATGCTAGAAATGAATCTACACCGTTTCCACCTCTACAGTGGAATGAAGCACATCAAATGGCAAGATATTTAAAAACCTCTCTGGCAGAGAGCAAGCACAGGTCTTTGTCCTTTACCTCTTTGTACTGTCAGATATGCGCATTCTTGATGCATTTGAGCTCATCAAAAAGTTCAAAACAAAACAAAAAACCCCCCTTCATTAAAATTCTGGCTGCACACTGCCATTGCTACAATCGTATGTGTCACACAGGAGGACATTGTGAAGTTTAGGGACAGATGAATAAGGACGTAAGAGCCAACTCCCTTTGAAAAGGAAAGCGTTTGATAGCTTGTATCTTTTCTCTGTTTTGTACTAAAACTGGACACTAAATCCAAATGCCTTCAGGTCTCAGGGGAACTCAAACTCATATTATGAATCCAACATCTACAGTCAGGTCTCATACTATCTGTTGCAATATTGAAACCAAGCCCGAGTTCCAAAATAGGTTTAGCATTCTCGCATTAAATTATCAGTAAGTTCAGAGTGCTGTGTCTTCAGCTTAAGTACACAGAGCGCACAAGCTTTGAACAAGCCATCTTGGGCGCTGCTAATAAAATAGCCACAGTAGCATGCAGACGAGCAGCAACAGCTGGGCATCAACCTGTTTTTGCTGCAGTTCATAGTGAGTTCCATAACTGCTGGGACTCCACTCTTCTCATCACTCAAGTTAGCTAATTTAAAACCACTTGCATGTGCACTATAATCTTGCAGTGACTACAGCGTAGACATACATTTAACAAAAACTAAAAAAAAAAAAAGGAAAAACCAGGTTTTGTAAACAACACAGCCCACCAAAACAAT
>NW_008795365.1:157307-157996 GCF_000699145.1 Aptenodytes forsteri | reverse complement strand
AAAATTTAACAAAAAATAAAAAAAAAAAAGGATGGAGCCAGTTCTGTATATCACACAGTCCACCTAAAGCATACAGATACTTCAAAATAACTTGGTTTTCCCTGCACTTCATGTATGGATAAATAGTTTACATAACTGGTAATTGTGTTAAAAATAGGAAAAGATAAATATTAAGATAGTAACTAAAAATAATAAAAGAAAAAATAAATAAAACTAGGCAAAGTAAGATCCACAAATAGCAAGGTACCTACAAATTTGGAAAATTAAATGATATCTGCAATGACTAGACACAGAAGAAAATGGAGCAAAAAGACAGATCAGTGTTTTAATATTTTACTCTTAATACCAAAAAGGTTGTCTAGTCAACAGAAATGGACTGTAACACTGCAACGTTACAATATTAAACATTACCTAATGAGATAAAATATTTGCATGATCAAAGCACTTGATAGGATCAGTATAGATACAAATGTATCTGTGTCCTGGTTTCGGCAGGTATAGAGTTAATTTCCTTCCTAGTAGCTGGTACAGTGCTGTGTTTTGGATTTAGGGTGAGAACAATGTTGATAACACACCGATGTTTTAGTTGCTGCTAAGTAGTGCTTACACTAGTCAAGGACTTTTCAGCTTCCCATGCTCTACCCACTGAGAGGGCTGGAGGTGCACAAGAAGCTGGGAGGGGGCACAGC
>NW_008795365.1:118173-157101 GCF_000699145.1 Aptenodytes forsteri | reverse complement strand
GGGGGAGGAGTGAGCGAGCAGCTGTGTGGTACTCAGTTGCCAACTGAGGTTAAACCACAACAATCTGTAAGGCTGTATTTATTTTCTATCAAAACAAAAGATACTGTAAACAAAAACACCAAGACAACTGAGTCTAATAGAATGAAAAGACTGCAACTAAACATATACAAAGGGAAGGAGGAGAAGTATGAGGCTAGTCCCAACTCATCTCAAGATAGCCAAAAGGAATAGGCTGTACAATTCAGGTTTTAATAGAGGCTACAGTTTAACATGCTTAGTAAAGAAAGTACAAAATGTGTCACTGTGAAACTAAATTTTCAAACAAACAAACAAGAGCCAGAAGGGCTTGTAGTAATGAAGGGCAAGAATTTAACATCCATAGTCTCAGCCTGGAGAAGACATACATGTATCTCTCAAAAGACATTCACACTCAACAAGAATTAAGCTAGCAGTGGGGCAAAGACAAGATAAATCTTACTGTACAGTCAGATACTGACAGCAATTGTTGACCCCCATTCCGTGAATATCAGTGGCACCTTGTCTTTGGACTACATTATTTATACAAAATACAAGATTTCTTAATCTCATAACAGAGAAGCTTTCTATGATTGATATAGATGTTTCAACCTTAGGGATCATTTTTTGTGCCAGTTCAGTAACTTCATTTCTGATTATACAACACATTCACATTCACAATCTCAAGAAAATGACTGCAGGTCACACTTTGTCTGGTACTGAGTTAGTGTATTCAGTAGATATCTTTCTACTGATTTCACTGGGCTCTGGATTATTTCATTAAATGGTGTTCTAGTTTGCAATAACGGCCTCATATTTACAGCGCCAAACTAATACCTTTCAGTTACATTTTACAGGCCAGATTCAGCAAAGTAATTAGTCTAGAGCATTCTACTTCCCTGAGGGATGTGCTTAAGGACTTTGCATAAAAAATCTAAAAATCAAACTAAAAATTGCTTAACTGATAAGCTGAATTTTAAGCTAAAGCATCCTTATTTCACTAGCTCTCTTCTCCCTTCCAATCAGTGTTATGCATGTAAGAAAATTTTGTAATTTTAGAGAAAGTTATCACCACTTAAATATTCTTGAATATCCAAGACCAACCATCCACATTTTAGTCAAAGCTGTATAATACAAAGCAAGAGTAAAATAAATTAGAAACTTCTAGTTATTAACATCTTAACACAAATCAGTGCGACATTACTGACCGAGCTGTAGCACTAGGCCATTGTTCTAGTTAATGACCAGAGAAAAGAAGAAATGCCATAGAGGAATGGACAACGTTATTCAACACTGGCACTCACAGCTCCTCTTGTGATACAGTGAATAGATGGAAAATGAGTCCGACTATGGTGGGAGCAGCCGGCACACTTCTCTGGGCAGCAAGAACAATGGCAAAGCCACCTGGTGAGTCTCTGTCCTCCTTCACTGATTATACACTGCCGCCGAAAGCAGGTAGCCAATACTCACATTTTTATGGTAAACTGTTATTTGGCAATTATTTTTTTTTTAAGCCCTTAACTCTCAAGTCATGTAAGGACCACAATCTCATCTTTCATTAAATATATATACACACAATAAAGTCACACACTTTAATGAAATATATTATATAATTTTATTTATTATGAGATACATCTTTAACTATATCACAGATATAGATTATTATTTTTTATTTATATACACATGCCTTTTCTGCCACCAGGGTTCTAGAGTTTAAAAATGCAAAATGAAATGGTGTAAAAAGTTCAAAAAAATTACTGAGAGCAGATGCTGCACCAAACAAGTGTGGAAAAGCACAGCAGCTATGTAGATGAGATTATAAGAAACAGCATCATATCCAGCTGCCTTTGACGTCCTCAAAACAAGGCACTAAGTTAGATTCACCAAGCCAGTTTTTTGCTGCTGGACATCTGAAGCAAAGCCCACTCCACATCATTCATTTAGCATCTCCCCCCCCAAAAAACAAACCAAGAAACCAAAACAACCACCACAAACAAACCACATACAAGTCAGATAAAAAGGTCTGCCACTGATGATTTTCAAACTTGCATTTCTAAGACACTTTCACAATCTCAAGGGAATCTTTCTTAAGATTTTTTTTAAAAACTTGAGAGGACAATAATGTAACCATAAAAGCTGTTGCAGGACTCACACTGTCAGACATAGTTAAATACTAGCTCACCCTCTTGGTGCCAAGGTCTGCATGAAGCATAGGTAGAGAAACGTGAATGAACAATAGTGCTTCTGAAGCTGCCTTCTCTTCCACTCTTTGAAAAGTTATTTTGCATAAGAAAAGCAGCAGAATATCTAAAAGCTGAAATATCAAAGTGAAATTACTGGTTCATATTTCATTTAGCTTGGGCCATAATTCTGGTCTCCTCTGAGTTCATTTCACCATCTGGTTCTCATCTTCTCTAGATGTGGTTACTCTTCACCTCTTTGTGATCTCTGGTGACATGTGAATACTGACTGATTTGGGGGCTGCTTTTGTAGGTGTACTGTGACCTGGTACATGCTAAACAAGATTTGATTCTTACTACTTGGAACAATGAGTGAGGCTTCAAGCATAACCAGAAGCAAAGCACTACAGAGCAAGGTTGTATTTCCATGTAGCTGCTCTTTGTTCAAGGGCCTCTCTAAGTCAGTACATGAACTGCCTGAGAAATAACAACTCGCAATCAAAGTATGTTTGAAAGTTCTCTATATTTTTTCAAGAGAGAAAAAAAACACCCACCAAAAAACACCTAAGCTACTTGTTCATCTGCTACAGCTGGAGTAGTTTTCAAAAGACTCATAAGGTTAAAGTATGTATTACAGACATAATATTAGTAAGGAAATCATACCAATTACTACATCACATCCTGAAAGTTAAAAAAGCAAGCAAATGAGATAGCACTGCACTGGAGTTCTGTAAAACCAGTGACTCAGCTACAAGATTTACCTCTTGACACACTCACTGCTCATGCAGATAGTTCATACTTCCCAAGGGAGAGTCATGTCTGGTATTACCTCCTACTAACTGCAATTGCATAGCACAGTAGCTCATTAAAACTGCCCAGGAAATATTAGAGTGGACAGTCACAGACAAGCCCCATCGTGCCCCTGGTCCCATTTCCTCATCTAATTCTCATCTGTCCAGGATTCGCGGGCAGGCAAGACACAATGAAATTAGTATTAGTTACCTACTTCACTTTAAACATCACCAAAGGCCCATCCCACCACATTCAACTGTGCCACTTTGAATACAGCCTCTCATAGGTATCAACATAATTCAGATCGGAACAAACGAAGGAATGGCATGAAGGACAAGGCTGCCAACTTGTGATTTTGCAACTCTAATTGACTTTAGCAACAAGCCTTATGGTAATGCTGAGCAGGTGAAGCATGGTATGATGGCTTGATCAAATCCAAACAGTTCCTTGCTGCATCCCATTCCATGACTTCCCATAAGCCAATTATTTCCTGCGCAGAAACTACAATAGCATGGCAATGAGCCCCAAATAATAAATGCTGCTGAGAAATGTGGTAATAGCAAACACTGAAGTTCCAAGGCTATAATCAGATTGTTTTCTTCAGCCAAGAATTTTATTTTAAATTGTATTCAGTAAGAAAAGGCAGGTCAGTCAGAAATTTAACTGGTTGACCTAGATACCATGCACCTTAGTTAAACATTAGTCAGTTACTTTTTACATCTTTTTTTCATGGGTTTATTTTCCTGGACAAAAATTCATTCGTAAGTGTTCTTGCAGTTGACATATTTAGCAAAGATCCCTATGTATGCAATATTCAATGGGCAGTATTCATAGTATTTATAGCATGTTTTGCCTCCAAGTATCTAAAGATGCATTTTCACTGGCTTTAAAAGAAAAAAAAAAAAAAAAGCTTTTCAGTTCAGAAATCACAGGTTACAGTGACTGAAGAGAGTTCTGTCTCAGTAATTCCAGTTGGCTCCTCCATCAGTACAACATAACATGACAGCTTTCACAATGTATCACCTTCCTTAAACATAAAAGCTATCTTTTTGAAGTACTGCCAAGATGTTTGGCACAGTTGCCAGTCTGGATTACAAGGAGCAGACCATTACAGCACTGACTTGCTCAGAGCAGAATGCTGTTTGGGCAAATACATCTACCCTTTTGCAAAAATTAAAGACAACAGGTGAAGTAACAGTCATAACCATGGTAGTCATCTATGATATGTACAGCAGGTAACCTTCGGTGATAAAACTATGAGCATCAGCTGTTAATGCTCTAACCTCACTACCACCAGTGGGGTTTGGAGGCTTTGCCTGGTCCTAACCAATTTTAAGAAGAGAAAGACAGAAATGAGCTATTGCAGACATTCATCACCCACACTGCTGATGTTATGATTTCTAGGACTGATTATAATGTTCCACTCTATCACCTACAATATATTCAGCTTGCCATCTAAAGCCACCTGTTGGTTAACTGGAGTTATTTACCTTTATGGATTTTAGCAATAAAATCTGTTATTTGGCTGCATAACTAGCTGTATCTTCCACTGAATTTATTATTAAGAATACAGCACAATACAACAGTTGAACAAGACATAAGCTATTGCCATGGCATAGCACCACACATTTTCACAGCTTTCAGATCAAGTACTAAATGCTTCAGCAGGAAAGCTCAGTTCCTGCTTCACTGTAGCTGAAGGCAGGCATAGCTTTTTGTGGCAATTGCTATATGAGCAGTTCTTTGTAGAACAGTCACATCCAAAAAGACATGATCTGTGCCCCACAGAGCTGTTTATCCAAAATGGCAATAAGTAGTACAACAATAAAGAACAAATGTGAAACAGACAATGGCAATGGCAACTAGAAAGCTGAAAATATATATTGGTTGAATCAACAATGGATCTATATATTTTATTTCTTAATGCTTTGTTATCGTATTATTATTGTTGTTAATGATATTAAGACTCCCACTTTTGCTACAATGATCAAAAGGGCAGGTCAGTGCTTTGCTGAGAAAAAAAATGAGGCACCTTTCAGATGTTTTTTGGGGCTGTGTGGCTTACTCCCATTTCTCCTCACCACACGAGTCTGTACAAATTCACTGCCAGAGTTCCCAACTCACTAAACCAAATGGTTTAACAAGCTGACGGTCACTGTAAGGAAGATTTCCTTAGCTGCTGCCTTCATGTCAGACACTTTGGTTGGTATGAGCTGCCTGTCAGCCAGAGCTATAGCCTGTAACACCAAAACACAGCCATAAAAAACAAATACAGTGAAAGATTAGGTTAACAAATTGTTAGTGTTCTTGTACTGGTAAGTATCAAGCTCTCAGTGAACTGGTAGACAAAAAAAAGTTAAAATTAAAAAAAAAAAATCCTTTCTTCCACAAAACAACATAAGGGATAAATAGTTTGAGGTTCCCCCCCCCCAAGAGAATGTCTCTTGAATGTCTACCACCAACGAAGAAAATCTCTCTTCCAAAATTAAATGAAGCAAACAAAAGGGTTCTTTAGAGCTCCCTGTGTCCCCCTCCCCACCTCTCAACCCTGACTATTTACCAAATCCTGAGAAAACGTTTGTCTCCATTCTTTTCAAGTTTGCTGAATGTATTAACCTACCACATCCTACTGGTATATCTTTATTTTCTCATCACAATAAATTGATATGCTGCCAGACTACTGAAGGCTTTCTGTGGTTTCCATTTCTTTCCCCTTCCCTCTCTCTAAACAGCACACAGCCTCTCTAAACAGCAAGCTCCGGTATCCAGTTCACTTCTGTCACTGCAACGCAGTCACACCCAATACAGCTGACCACTGTCTGCTCTCGACATGCTGCCCAAGAACACTCCTCCTCTCCAGACTTTTTTCTTTATTGTTATAGCCTCACCTGCTTTTGAAGGTTGTGTAAAGAGAGCATACACATTGGATATGTTTTTTTAAACAGCACCTTTCTTCATGGTATGGGCATGTTTTCCAGAACTGACACCTTTGTGTTGTCTACATCTCTGGTTCCCAAATTATGCATTTCTTTTCTTACAATATTTCTTATTGTGCTTCTTTTCACATATTTTTGTGTGTTTCTATTAAAGCTAACAACATAGCATTTTTTATTTTAAGCATTTTTCCACCCTTTTGTGTGTGTTTCTATGAACTATATAGGAACTTTTGGCATCATAGAGTGTGAAGCTGTTCAAAATTGCCTATTTTGGGCATGCTGATGTGTCAACAAAATTATATACCCCAGAAAACTTCTTGGAAAATGTCTCTATAATCTTTAGAAGAAAAAGTACTATCCCTTTACTAACTACTGCATGCTTTAGTGTTTTAGATATATGTACTATATAGGTATGTACTACAACCTTTCCTCCGAAAAAAGTTTTTCTTAATTCTGCTTAGAGATCACTTTCTGTTTCCTCATGGGCTGCAGCTTTTCCTAGCCTGTTAGCTCTTTTCAGAGCACCTAATAATTTCTGATTATTTCGGTTTGCTGCAGTACAGAAGAGTGAGGAATATCCATCCAAATTACAAGTAAACCCCTACTGTTCCCATGTGGGTTTTCTTTTTAGATTCTATCTCATGTCTTCTATGATTAGAAACTTCCAGCAACAATCACACTCAACAAGCACAGATTTGATCACTGAGTTTTAACAGTTTTCTGCCCATTGGTGAGCCCCATTGAGATCCTGAGTGTTTCATATATGAAACATAAAACAATTAAGACTTTATTTAGTGACTCATTTAAAGATTGTCAGCTTTATCATGTAGATTTTAACTTACTAAGTCTGTTTTAATAATTTCATAGACAATAAAAACCTTAGAGAAAAAATTGTCTGTACTGACTCTTCCTATCCATCCCTCTCCAGGGAGACTCAGTATACCCATATCACAGGCTTTTTTTTCAAGAGCTCATTTTTATGAAGCTGCGTTATTTTTTACCAGCAATCTAGACAGATAGCCAATGTCCATTTCAGACTGGGTGTTGCACATCTTTATCCTTTGAGCTTATATTTATCTCCCATTGTTTCTACCACAAACCCTACAGCAAACAAACAGTAGTCACAAGCTTGCAGTGGTCGCTATAGGATTATCTGTCAAAAGCAGTGAAAGCACAATTCCATACAAGTAGAAAAAAGGAACTTGACTTCTTTCAGTGAACTGTTTGTCCTTCAACTTTCAGAGAATCTGGGCACTGAATTGAAAGATGTTCTTAACATCTGAAGTTTAAGAACAGACACTATAGTAAAATCTGAGTCATCAGGCAAGGAAATCCTCACTGATTTCAACGTGACTATTAGAAGAAACTATCAAAGTAAGAAGCTATAACTTGTTCCAGAAAAAGTGAACTCTTTTCTGCTCCCTGCCTGAGGTTATTGAAACCACTTTGAAAAGCCCCCAGACACTGCCAAATATTTTGTAAATTGCAGCTGCCAACCAAAATCACTAAAAACAGAAAGCACACAGGGAAGCCTTCCAGAAATTATTTAATGACATGGAATTATATCTACAATAACCTCCTTTCTCTGGGATGCACAGCAAGTCCAGCCCTTCTTTGTGTCTGCTTTCTGGGACGGGAGTTCACTGGAGCAGAAATTCCCTTTGTATTTGTGTCTTGTGCAGCACAGATAATGTCGCTAGTTTTCTGCAAATACAGCACTGCAGCAGAACATCAGCACTAAGCAGCTCATCGTCTAAGTCACTTTATAAACTTAAAACTTTGTTTCTAGAACATGGATGTGCTTGGGACTTTTTTTGGTGCCTTAAACTGACAAAAAACCTTCTGCAGGCTTAAATAAAAATGAAAGGGATAATACTGCCTGTTATTTCACTTTCCAAACTACAATTTGCTGTATCAATCCAAGTAACTTTACGTTTTAACCCAAACAACATGGGAGGAAACTTAAGACAGTACTTCTCTACCTCTTCTTGTTTAAGGGAAACAATACAACTAGCACAGACAAGCTTTTTCTCGGACCTCTTGTGCCTCCACTCTTTAACAATATTACATGCAGCTTTTAGAAAGCAATCTAATTAGGAGAAAATAAAAAGAGTAAGTCAACCACCTTTCTCCACATGTCATACATGCTAGTAAACCAATGGGGTTTGCTAGCATGCCAAAACAACGTATGACCCCAGACTGCGTTAATGAGATTAATCTTTTAGGTTCCCTAAGGTGAAAAAAAAGAACACTTGGTATGAAAAACATTATTGGGAAGGCAGAATTTTTAATATCTTTGTCTATAATTCCCTTTACCTTATGATTGTAATTTAATAGATGTAAGGATAGTAAAGGGGGATAATTCTCTTGCAAAACAAAATGCCAAAGACCTTGTTCTACACAAATTTACCAGTTTCATAAGAGGGTTGGACAACTTTTTGCATGATACATTGTTTTAAGTGAAATGAATTCTACTGGGTGTCATAATCTGTTAGTTAATATTGGAAGTGGCCTGAAGGCCTTGTAACAAACGTAACCTTCAAAAATGGCAGCTCAAACAGTCTAAACGCGCATCAGACCAACTGAAATGGTCATCATTCAGTAACCCCTTAAAGTTGAGCTCCATTTGACACAGAACAAATGACTACTTCGAGCCTTATGACATATTCTTGAACATGGACTTTTCAGCTTCCTTATTCTTTGAGATGGTTATTACCCATCAGTCAAAGCATTTAATAAGCCATGGTTTAGGGAATGGACTGTGAACTACAGATACTCTTGTATCAGAAACCAGACCATAGACGTGACACAAATATATTTTGCTATTTTTGTATATCATACTCTGGTCTACAGAAGTCCAGTGTGAGCTTATCAGCATCCCATACCAGGGAGTCAGATATATTACTGTAGTGCAATTATTGGACAGACAACAGCGAATTGTAGAAAACTATAGGAAGACAACAGAAAGAACTTTCCATAGCAGTAAAACAGTCTGATCCATTGAGAAAAAATATCTGTGAAAAGACAAAACAAGAAGGGAGTAGGGATGGAAGGAGAGGGCCATTATCTTGCAGCATATTACAACGGAAACTGTGTCTGATCATCCTGATGTGCCTACATCAAAAAACATGTCAAGTGTCCAAAATGTACAATAAATGAGAAATGTACAAATAGAGGGTCTTCCTTCAAAAAAAAATTTTTTTTTCTTGTCCTCATTCAATATGTTTACATACAGTTTGGGTTTAAAGTATTAAAAATGAAATGGCAATATATTTTCCTTTTCTCAGACTACTGCCCATCTTCTAATCACCTTTGGATGGGCCTTGGTGGTTGCTTTAAAGAATTAATTGGTCTGACTTTACTACAGAGGTACATACATTCGTGTAGCTGAGCCTCCTCATGCAACAGTTCCTCCTCTCTGACATTCTCCCTAGATTCTCTTAAGTCCATTACAAATGTGGGCAGATATACTTTCTTGATGACATTTCTACTTGCATAGAAAAATTGAAAGCTTGTCAACCTGTCTCATAGATCCACATTATGATATCCAATCATGTCCTTAATGATTCCATCTTTATTGTAATGAGTTTACCGGAGTTGCTGGTTCTTTCTCTTTAACTGAATTGTAGAAATGAGCTTTCATGCTCAAACAACAGGGAGTTGTAATACTGTTAAAAGTGGTTTTTCACTAGGGTTAAAGTGCAAGAATGTTTTCATTGTATCAAAAAGTAAATTGCTTCTTTGTTAACAGGAATATAAGCAGAAATTGACTGTTTTTCAAGTTATTGAAGGAATGCAAAGGATACTAATTATTTTCAGAATGTCCTGTCAAAATGGCCCTTTCATTATTTCAGTGGTTGTCCTAAGACGTCGAGTTCTAGTCTTAAAAAAATTAAGTTCTTCATACAAGGACATTTTATTCACCACCATAACCAAAATACAATTCTGTTTCTATTTCTCTGCCACTTACCACTGTTCTTCCTTTCCTATTTCCCAATTTTTATTACCATTTTTTTGTTCCAAGGAAACCTTCACTATCCCAAAATATGGAATCTTACTGAACGGTAGTCATCATTTTAAGGACTGACTTAAGTTCACACAAGACAAGTTTATATATCTCACATTTCAGCAAAACTGACCAAAGGAAATTTGGGGTGTTAAGTTCAGGCCTGAACTTTGGCATAGGCAAAATAAGCAACTACTTACAATAGCATGGTTCTGGGCACAGCACACGCCCATTGACTCCTCTGCCTAATACCTTTGCGCCCAAGCCCCAGAGACAGATTTCCCATAGCTACTTGATAAAAGTTAGCGTATATGGGGTCAGGGCTACTATGGAAGCAATTTCTGTAGTCCCTGCTCTCTATGCTCCCCTTCCTCAGCACTCCATCAGCTGCAAGAACAGCAAACCTGGCTTTCCAGAGATCTTGTCCCATCAAGCCAGGTCCCATACCTTATAATTCTGGTGACAAGACTTATGCTGGTAACACACCTTCAGCTACCTTTGACTGAATATTTTGAGAGACTCAACTCTGAGACATTCATTAGATCTCCTTCCAAATATATCAACCAGAGGAATGTGCCTTGCATCCTCTCCTACCAAGTCCTATGGAGGCAAGGCAGACTGTTGCAGGGTGAAGTGGTTCCCCACTGAAGCTAGTACCTGTAGTTTTCTAATAAAGTTTGAATGCTATTTTGGTAGTATCATTTCTGAAGCTCAGACCCTGCACTCACTAAAACAAAACATTTTAACAGTCTAAGGCAACTACCTCGCAGAACATGAAAGGAAATGTTTTGAATGAAATGGTTTCAACCTCTGATCATACACTGCAAAATTTTCTGGCGTTTTCCAAAAAGACCGAACATACCTACAGTAATAGAATCCTTATGAGACATGATAATGTAATTATTACCAGAGGACTTTAAGTATTAAAGACTATGAGACCATAAAATATATTTGATAAGGTTTCTAAAAGACTAGGTGTATCATCAGAATACCTAAAGTTAAGTAGAAACACATGCAATAAACAACTTGGCAATGCTGGCACAAGTTGTATTTACCTTCTACTTACAAAAAGACCAATACCTATTCCAGCCATTTCTGTTTCTATAGTCAAAATTCATGCTACTACTACTACAAGAAATTCTACCCTCCTCTCTCTGTTTCCTAATAAGAAACTATTCAAGGTACCTGTTGTATGCTATTAATGCCTATAATGTTATACCCACAAAAGAAAACATACTCCCTATTCCAAAGATACTTTTGTCTGTCTGCATTGTCCTGATTCAGCAAAATAAATTAATATGTGTCTCACTTCAAAGACAATAGTCATTACATTCATTTCCATGGCATTTCTTACATGCTTAGGAACTTGCTAGTGTGCACTAATCAAGGACAGCAGTACACTATAAAAACAGAGCAATAGCGCATTCCTGACATGAAATTACTCACTTTGTATGGAGATTTAAATTTACAATTAATTAGTTAAAATGTAATGTCAGAAAACACAGTATAGGAGAGGAGATTCACTAGATAATCTGAAAAAGTAACTGAATTTGACAGACTGCGGTGTGATTTCAGAATGAGGTCCTGCCATTTTGCACATGCGACTATCTAGAGCAATTTCACTGAAAACAGTTAATCTTTGTGGTAAAATTACAGGCACAGCATACCCTAGCTAGTAGAATCCAGCCTGTATTCTTTGTGTGGCACCTTGTCAATCTTTATGTGGAAAGCTATGGTTTACTTGCAGTAATGATGCCTCCATGACCACCTTGTTTATTTTACTAATTGCTCTTCCTTCTGGGCATGATTTCTTAACATCCAGTGAAAACTTTCTTCCTCCTTTAGCTTCAGGCCATACTTCTTGCCCTAGAATCAACACAAGCATTTGCAAAAGCAAATGGGGACCAAACATCCCAGTCTGGTCTTGTTTCATTATTCTTCTGTTTGTTTTCTGTACAATAGATAGCATTACTTTGTTGGTACAACACAAAAAGCCTCATTTGGAAGGGCCGTAGGCGACCACAGTTCTGGCTGTCTTTAACATATCATCAGCTGTTCTAAGGGAAAAAAAAGCATATGAATAATATTCCTGTCTAACAGCACACTGCATATCTGAATGTTATCCAGGATAAATCAACCTATCTATACGAAAACATTTAACCAGTCAACTGCCAAAAAAGTTTTTATTACAATACCTGTACTCTTCCTCCTTCCTACTGTTGATAATAGCAAAATGCCTATTTTCAGTACTAAATATAAAACCATCATCCATGGAATTTTGAAATTGTACACAAGTCACTTTAAAGTGGTATTTTAAGTTTTTACACACTACAGCAAACCAATTCTGAATCAAAGCCATTGACAATAAAAGTAGATGTAAATGTGTTTATTTGACTATTATATGGTATCTTTGTATTGCCAGGATGGCATAATGTGAGCAGAGCATAGCCTTAATCTGGATAAAGAAAGATGAAGCCATTGCAAATATAGGAAAATCTCTAAATAAAAGGACAGCTTATAGATGAATAGGCATATTAAAATCTACAGTAAATTAATCCCAATTTATCTTAGTAAACTGCCCCCCAAATTCCACTGTATTAAAGAAAACGAGAAGCACTGATAGTGAAATAAGCCAACATTAATACAGACCCTAAGACATCCATGTCATCTTCCTATGTGACAATGGGCACTATCCTGCAAAACATTATTTCCAAAACATTAGCTAAGGTACAAACAAGCTGCATCCAGAACTGAGAAAGGAAAGTTAGATATTATTTCTTACCATAGGAACATATTAATAAGCAGAAGTCAGATGAGGTAGATGTCACGTACAATATGGGTGCTGTACCATGTTAAGAAAAACACAAATGGGACTTCAAAAAGCAGTTACACCTTCAATCACTTCTTATGTGTGAAATACAGTCTACAACAAAGACTTTCTACAAACGGATGCATTTTGAAAAGATGTCATATTGGTGGAAATAAAGTGCAGTAGGACAAACAGCTTGAAATATAATTGACCCAACCAGTACCTTTTTTAACAGAACTCAACATGTTCAGAGATTAAATGATCCAACAATCCAGGTGAGGCTGCTTTTACCTGCACGTGCAATGTAAAAATTCTACTTATCTGGGAGTACCCAGATTATTGTTGTAAATTATTGTTGTACATGCATTTCTCAACAAGGCTATTCTACCCACAGTAAATGAGGCTGGAAATATCAAACATAAATCACAATATCCACACGGATATTGGGAATGGTCAGATAAAATAATCAAAATAAAATCCAATCAGCCATACCCTACTACAGGAAACACACAGAGAAAATGGCACAGGATAGCTATCTGCTCACCGAGCTGGCTGATATTGATGCCGTCCTGTGCCTAACTGCTCAACTCTTCCAAGGCTGAGAGGTTTCACAACACCTTAAATTCCAGGCAACAATACCATTTGTGTTGTTGCCACAGCATTTCTGATGGTATAAAAATGGATAACAGCTTACAATTCACAGGGGGCAGCTAATGTCAGCAATTCTCTTCAGCACACCGTTCAAACATCCTATGTCAAGCTCTGACTATGTGAACTGTTTGGGAGAGCAAAAATCTAGGACTAGTAGAAAACGCACAAATACAGTAATTTTCCATAGAAGTCTGGCCACAGTCAGCTCCTCAGAAAATCAGCTCCAAAGTATTCTTTCATTAGGAACTCAAAAGTGAGAAGTACTCCAAATCAGTGGAATCCTTCAGAATCTTGCTTTAATTTCTGCATCTCTGTTTTAAAATAAAGATAGTTTTATATGTATGATTAAATTGCTGTGAGGCTTCCTAAACACCTGCATGCAACTAGCGTCTTTTACAAAAGATAGGAAAAAGAAAAATTATTTGACCTAAAAAAAAAAAAAAAGCGCTTTAACCATTGTGTATAAAGGTAGAAAATCACAATTGTGCAGTGAAGTAGCCAATGTTATCAAGAAAGTTTTACATATAACAGAAACAGAAAAGTATCTAACATCAATATGACAGATTACAGCATAACATTTTGTGCCCATTTATTGCTAAGTACGTCATAAAACTGCCGTCTTACTCATCTCCTGTATTTTACAAACTGAAAATATGGGAAAACAATATAAAGTATGAAATACCTCGGGCAACTAAACAAACACATCTCAGTTCATTGTACAAAAAAAAAAAAAAAAATCACACTTTATCACTCTCCAATTCAAAGCCTTGTACACATGCCCAAATCCCATCAAATAGTTAAAAAAGGAAGGCTCTATCCCAGCCAAAACCAGGACAGGATCTCACATGTGACAGCAAAAACAGAGCCCTATTCATACTAATGCTATTTACCTTTCCTAAATCAAAAGCACTTCTTTCTAAAGCCCACATTATACTGCAATGATGCCTAGCACATATACCAGCTATATGTATACTACATAAATTTATCTAGTCATAGTCATTGAACATATGTGGTGCTTTGAGCATGGAAGTCTACATAAAACTAGCCTTTTAATTTGGCAGCCAAAGCAACATTTCTTGCCTCTTCTCCTGTCCCTCACAGTGAACAGTAACATTGCTCAACTTTACTGCAAAATGGTCAGTGTTCTCATTTCTCACAAAATATGTTTCACAAGATATTACTTCTATTTACTCATTGATCTATCACAGCAGACTGTAATTTTAGTTCATTACAAAGAATGAACCCTAGGAACACTGTATGCAATCTAGCCATGTCCCTAGTATTACTGTTTTGAAACTGATGTAAAACATAATCTTAATTTAAGGAGTAACAGCTGCTTGGTTTTGGGTGCCTTTTGAAGGGGGAGGGGGAGAGTGGAAGTAATAACAGTTAATGTTTCATATTCCAATTCTAAACAGCAGGTGTTCAGATGAAAGTTCTGGGATTTCAATTTGAAATTAGCTCTGAACAGTTTACGCCGCTGACAGTGCAACTGTTCATTGATCATTTTAATGGTGTTGGCAAGTCTTTTCATGTCAATAACCACTTATCCTCAATATGGATTATTTTCTTCAGTATTTTCTTCAGTATTTTCTTCTTTCAGTCTGGACTACCTGAACTGCTGATTAAACTTGTGGTTCTGATCTATGACAAGGGACTGAGCAGTCTGTGATTAGGTTTCAGTTCAGCAGGCCATTTTACAGGCTGAAATTATTTCAAGCAGAAGTGGAAGGTCGGTTCTGCTTCACATACCAGATGTTTTTCATGCACAATGACATCACACATTGAAACACCACCAAAGACCTCTCCACCCAGAAAACGTGAGCATTTCTTCAGGACATGTGGAGAGCCTCAGTATCTCATACTGCATCAATGTTGTGCTGCTCAGCAAACAAAAAAATCCTTTGGCTGATCAAACTGTTTTCCTATGCTTGCTAATATGGGTTTCTGAGATGTGAATCTATCATCAAACCACAACAGAACACACAGCCCAGCATGCTCTGAACTCTAACTCTGAGGACTCTAATCCTTTCATGCATTACCCTTCGCAAAAAATTATTAGTATAGACTGTGTCTATTTTGTTCTCAGAACAGTGCAATTAAGTCAAAAGTAGGTATGCATGCTGCTGAAATGCAGAAATGTTGCTGCTGATTTGAAATGATTAGAGACAGGTCAAGTATACAAATGCTTTAAATACTATGTTGTCACCTACATCCCTGGTTCAACTCCATTCGCAGACTCAAAATTAATTAGTCTATTAACAGGCTAGTTACATTTGCACCCTTTCTATACTCAGTAAAATGCAGAACCTTCAAACCACCGATTCCATCCAATTCATGCACTTCATATGAAGGAAGTGGGGCTCTCTAACCAGTTTTGGATAAAAGCTTAATTAATATCCTGCCGGCAATTTCAAAGATGCTGAACAAGTATTTACCAATTAATTTGTCGGGTCATGGTTAACTCAGTTCTGCTTTACAGAACTACGCAGGAAATAGTTTTGAGCTTACAGATCACCAGAAGAATCACTGATGAGAAGGAAAGTTTTCATACTGAAAAAACAATTGTTGCTGCAGAAATGGCTTGAAGAGTAAAACAGCATGTACAACACAAAAAGGTGTTGCCTACTCTAACACTTGCTAAGACTTTTTTAAAAATGTGCCCCAGGTTCTCTAATGACCAGAACTGGAGATAACCTCTGCCTTACCCACCAGAGAATGTCAAGATATATCAGTTACAAACAAAATAAATGGAGTTATTTATTTAGTCAGGAAAATTATTAGAATTCATTTATCAAACTATTACAATTTGGCTAAATACCCAACACAAATGTAACAGTTTGAATCGCATGCAAATTGCATTTTGTACCTCAAAGTAAAGGTCATGCTCGGGCAGTTACATGGAAGGCCTCAGTGCTTTTGACAGAGATGTGCAAGTAGTAGTTTAACTTGCTGTTCCCTCTATTTAATGGCCAAAAATAGTACCTCTGTGCAGACTTCGTAACAGGACACAGTCTGGAAGTCATCATCTCACTTAACAATGGTAGTAATATGGACAATAAATAGCAGTCTCAGACAACAGAAGTTCTGAGTTTTTAACAATCACACTAGCGGTCGGTCTATTAACTGCCTTTAGCAGGAGTCATCACCAGCCATGTCACACAAAGGGCACAAAATCTTGCAAAAAGTTTACAGAAGACACTGGAATGAAGGTCTTACCTTCTCCATGGCAAGAAAAGACCTAATTTATGTCCAGAAGCTAAATCCAAAATTCTTCAGATCTTTTGGTCTTGTTTACCTTTTATAATAACTTAAGGCTATTCTTACTTCTTTATTTTTTGGTCTTGAGACATTGAATTCAGAAACAAATATACCATACACAATAACAATTTTTCTACTACTTACATATTTGGTTTCATTGACTCTTGTCTCTGGAGTCAAGAAATAAACGAACACACATGACAGCAAGTGTTAATTACATAAAACACAGGTGTATGTCTAGCTACTTCATCTTCTGCTTATTACTAAACCTTGCAGAGGCAAACAATACTTAGATGCACTGTACTGAGCATAATATCAGCATCAGGTCAAGATGTCAGGTCTCACTCAGAGGCATTTCACAACATTTGAACATTACACCAGTGACAAGAATATGAATGAGGTCTTTGCAACAATCACACACTATCAGATAGACAGGAAAAACTTATTTCTGTCACCTGTGCTGTCAGTTACTGCCTTGAAGAAGCATGTCTCTTGACAAATACCAAAAAGGGGGTGAAAAAGTGCAAAGAAAAAAAGGGACATGAAGCAGGATTTTAGACTGCCTGGTTTTAGTGTGTTTACTTTTACAAAAGCCAAAGATAAAATCACTGCTGTGATTTTATTAGAACTGGACTGTTCTCATAAAGCTATGTTTCTCCAACAGCAAGTCATGACTGCCTTGGGAGTTATAAAAGTAGTCATCAGCAGCTCACTTCTACCCTAATCAACAGTGGTTTAATTCTTGCAAGGTAGAAGGAGAAAACCCTAAAATTACCAACCGTAATACTCACAAAGCAACCACTAATTGTCTTCAATTGCTGGCAACAGCTGCCATTCTTCTAGAGCTTGAGAGGGACTATAAGCAACCACGGTGAGGAATTAGCGCATGGAAGACACACTGAGGCTGACTGAAGATGCCACAGGAAGACAGAGGAGACAAAGGGGATCATCCTTCTGAAATGCTTGAAGAAAATGGCCTTGTGGGGAAGCACACAATTCAGATAGGGGATGGTATCCTTCTTCACTCCCCCTTAATTCCATTCTTAAACTTGCTTGCTGCCTTCACAATTCAATGCATTCCTTCTTTCAAGTATCTTTTTTCTTCTGCACCTCATTTTCTCTCCTTTCTCTTATTTTGTTTCTTTACTACGCCTTTTACCACTTCCTTTTCTGCTTCTTCTACCCATACTGTCTCCTCCTTTTCTATTCTGTCCACTGCTGTTTTTCAATGGCCGACACTTTTTTTTTCTTTTTTTCTTTCTACTGCCCAGAACATCCTCTTCTCATCTCTTCATTCTGTACGTCTCTTCCTGAGCACACCTTTCTCACTTCTACACTTTCTTTCTTTTTCCCCTCAAGGACACTTCTTGACTTTTCCCGTATCTTTAGTTACTTTACTCCTTTTCCTGTCTTTAGTCTCCAGACCGAAAGAGATTCCAGAAATGAAGCCAAGCCCAATGCCCAGTGTAAACTCTGGCATAATCTTCAAGCATCAATCAGAACAGGAGGGCAGGTTATTGGCTTTACTGGTCCAAGAAAGTGAAATAGACAGATGAGAAACAAAAGCAATATAGTCAAGAACAGTACTTTGATCATATCGATGCTGCACCTCTAGTTGTTGTAGTTTGGAAATCACTAAGCCTTACTGCTAGGTACCAATACTTTCTGCTGTTCTGCCTGCACACTCTTTTGCCTCAAGAGCCCTCATTTCAGCTGGGGTTAGCTGAACAGGATTTTTGAAGAGAGGACATGATTCACACCAGACTGAGTAAGGGAAAGAGAAGAATCCCTATTTTATAACAGAGCAGACAGAATGGCTTCTTTTTTTTTTTTATCTACTTCATGCAACCCTTGGATACCTACGTCACCTGTAGACATGCAACCAGCACAAAGTCTGTTAGGCAATTAAAGACCTGTTTTGAAGTAGTCAGGCAACCAGCACAAAGTCTGCTGGGCAATTAAAGACCTGTTTTGAAGTAGTCTGGGAGAAAAGAAATGGTAGGAAGTGAGTGACTGATTTCCCAGTGATGTGCCCCATGGCTAAGTTACCCTAGAGATAGGGAATTGGAGTTTTAAATTACTTGACAATTCTACCTGAAATTCCTCATACTGCTGAATTAGTCAGTGAACTCCACACATGAGTTGAGGCACAGCCTCAGCAGGCAAATAAAACAAAAAGCACACCAAAAAAGTCACTTTTCACACACTGGTAAAACCGACAAATGGTCAAGTCACCCCAAACTTAATTTGTGCATCTAAACCCGAAATAGCTCCACATAATTATTTTCAGGAAGCCCAAGACTGGGCTACTTGTGTTTGTTTAATTGTAACACTGATTAAGCTATCATCAGTATTCCTGATTCTCCAAGCTTAATAATGAAAAATAGCCTCTTAAAATTTAATCCAATGGATCACCCAGCTGCCAGAAAACATGGACAGGCTCTCAGTGTAGATGGAAAACGTGCTCCCTGGGGAACAGTAGCCTTACACAGTTCTTTCTCAGATTTCTGAGGAAATGTGTAAGGACACAAATGCACAACCCCCTGAACTCAGAATATCCATATTAACAGACTTCCTTCCTGCCAGGATAAACTTCATTAAACTCCCTTCATACACAGCAGATTAAGTGCAATTGATCACATACAGAGTCAGATGGAGTTGGAAAATTAGCTGTTTTAGAGATGCAGTGAGCAGTTGAAAGCAGCTGAGATTTTTCATTCCATTTTCTTAATAAAGAGCAACAGTGACTAAATTTAGTATTACTTCTTGGCTGAAAAAAAAAAAGCCAGCTGTAAAATCAGTTAAGACCTGCTAACATTCTGCTAGTTTCAGAAGTTATCATACATCAGACAGTCTGGTAACAGTCCCATTTTGGTCAGGAACACACAGGATTTTAAAACCCATGACATGTGACAGTCTTCTTCCTTCCAAGTCCTCCTATAGCAACTGATCCATTCCTCACTTGACTCCCATAAGGAAGTCCAATTCTACATCTCCAACTGCCCCTGAAGGGAAGCAAAAGATTTCTGAATGCCTTAGTGTCTATCTTCTCCACCTTTGCCTATCTAACAGTTGCCTAAGATAGATCTAAGAGACAAGGAAAAGCACAGTGCAGATTTCAGCATCCTGCCAGACTCCTAATGCTTCAGGAATAAATGCCTCTGACAATTCACTCTTCAGTCCCCAGGTTTCCAGTTTAGGATGAAGGGAGGACAGGCCAAAGGGAGGCGTAAGATGAACTGGATCACATGAAAAGCTATAAAGGAGATGAAACAGAACAGAATGCTGATGGAACGAGACCACATGAAGTTACGCATTACAAGACAAAAAAAGAGATACTGCGAGGGTTGAGAATTTGGGAAGGCATTGTAGATAGGAAATATTTTAGATAATAGCAAAGAGTAAGCATTTTCTTCTTTCAATGCAGAAACAGTCAAAATATGTCCCTGTAGCTTATACCTGAAGAACAAAATTGAAAGAAAAAGTATCCATTTATTCTCTGTCTTTCTGATCTCTTCTTTGGAAATCTTTGGTTCAAAATTTAAAATAGTTCACACTAGTGATGAGGTACAGTGAAAAACAAAGTATTTCCTATTGTTAGAAACTGCCTCTTCCTTTTCACAGGTTTTGCTTTATTATGGCAAAAGCAGTTAATATATATGAAAAGGAAAACATCCTGGAGAACAGTAATCGCTTAACACTGTACAGCAGAAAGATGCTGATGACTTTGCATGGAAACAAACCCCAAGTTTCTTATTTAACCTCCTGAAAGCAATTGGTACTGACAAGCACTTTAAAAAAAACCCCAAAAACCACAAAACACATGAATACCAAAATGCATAAGTGTTAATTAAGTAACATACACATCATATAAAGAGCATAGTCAGACAGAACTGTTGAGGGGTTTATCTCAAATTTTTATAATTTGTATAACTAAAAAACCAAATTTTCCCACTTATCTTCTATATCTTTCTGCAAAACTACTAAACGGTCTTTACTGAGGAACCTTATAAAATACCAACCCTACTGGTAACATTGCTATCCTATACAACACATACAGACCAAGTCTCATGTCTGCTCACAGTCAGACCAAAACCAGTAGAGTTGAGGTCTCTAACTGCCTCATACAGACTGCCTGCATCCAGAAGACAAGATGTCTGGTGGTTCTTGATGTAAGAAAGAAACAACTGCAGACTGCTTTGAGAGGATTAAGGGAGTGAAAGAGACAACTATTCTCACAACCAGAACAAATGCAGAGGACCTGAGTGAGAAAGAAAAACAGAAAAGAACTGGATTCCTCAGGATGATAGGACAAACAATTCAAGCACAGCAAAAGGAATCAAATGGAAGGGGACATTATCCTCATACAGTACCTGGTTATGAAACACGTTGACTCATATAATCCTCCTTCAGTAGCTTCCATTTGAAAATTGCTCATGATTCTTCTTACACTATCCAGTATTCCACTGAACCAGAAATTTTTCAGAATACTTTATTATACAAGCCTAATGATTTCTGTCCTTTGGTATTTTCTCTTTCCCATTAATACACACCACTGAAAACAAAGTTATCATTAAAATAATGCATACATGCCCCAAGTCCCAATTTTTTTTTTCATGTTTCACGGCATCCTAATATAACCTGTTGAACTATTGATGTGTCCCCCACTCTGTTAAGAGGAACTAGTAAATGAGTATCTGAACACACAGACTGGAAGCTCTTTTCCTTTCACCAGCTAATATTTTATAAGTAACTGCCCTGACATTCATAAGAATATTTGTGGAATAGGACATACCCAGAAAGAGGAAAACATTCACCATGTGCCCCAAGTCACTGTAGATTTAGGACAAGAACCTACAAACTCCATTTCCTTCTGCCAACCTCTAAGATTTCCTCTTCCTCTCAAATTACAAGGTTTCCTCTCCATTTAACTGCACTGAAAATCCACCCAAGTGTGTTCTGAGGAAGCCACTTCTGAACACGCTGAAATCACACAGACCTGGGACACAAACTGAACTACTAACTGGCATTATCTTACACTTAAATTTCCAAAGAGTTTATAAATCCACCTATACATTTGCTGGAACAGCCACATTCAATAATGCAACAACGATAAAACCATAAATAACACTCTCAAGCAAGCTCTTTCTCTGCCCTGTGAACCTGCAGATATATCATAAAATTACTCCCTGTTTGCACAGTGCTGCTCTCATTCCTTTGAATTTCTGTTGGCTTGAAAGGAGGAAACTGAAGTAAACAGAGGTATCAGCTATGATTCTGCTCGAGGTTCCCATTCTCTCTGTAATTAAACTGGTGTAGGATCTAAAGAAATTCAGCAGAATTGTTCTGATGACAATGAAAAAGCAACTAAGACACTGTGCACAACTAATTTAACTTTCACATATAATGACTACTTGTGAAAGGTGAAACACATGACCCAAAGAAGACATGGAAGAAACTGTGCAGTAGAATGTGGCATCCCTCCTTGCAACTTTCAGACACAGGCAAGTGTGCAAGCTGAATGAGGCCCTGAGATGTTCCCCTAACAGCTCAGGGCCCCAGGGGCTACTCTCCTAACAACCAGCTCCACAGTGTGCTACAGCACTGAAAAGGGCTGGTAATCCCTCCCCTTCTGCAGCCTCCTTGGGACCACTCTCCTTGGCAGCTGTCCTCGATTCAGGAGCATCACAAGGTAACAACTCCGTAGATGCTTTTTGTATAATGATGTTAATATACATCATCCATCTATCACAGGTGAGCCACCTGCCTGCTCCTGTAAAGGTCCCTCGTGACCTGCTTCTGTCCCTCTTACAATTTCCCATCAAGGCTGGTATCAAATGAGTAGCCCTCACATCAGCCCAGAATGCCAGTGTCCATCATCCTGTAATCCTCATGCTCACTCATGTTACCTGCCACAAGTAAGAGTAATAACCTCCAAATGTCTGCTGAACAATGTCAGTTTATTCCTTAAAACAGTAATTTTCCTGGACGTACATAAAGAAAAGGAAGAAAGACCATAAAGCCATGGGAAGTGCCTTTCCATCACTTCCACATTTTTTTTTTCTTTTCTTTCAAGCAGAAGCCAGGAAGACTGGTCAGATTTTCACCCAGGCCAGAAGATTTTTCCAGAGCTTTCAAAATACAATTACAGCAACTCCACCAGGCATGAGAAAAACAATACTAAGTGTTTGACAGGGCCTATGGAGAGTTACAGAAGTGCAGATATAAAAGGCTGATGCCCAGTACTGTCAGCAGTAATTAATTATTGCTAATTTTTGCTCTAATAACTCTTTACACAGGCAATGGTGAATTTATTATTTTGTAACAGGTATGATTATTTTGTTACTCATCGGTAAGGTACATGTTATCTGAGCTAAAGTCAGGGAGGTTTCTGGACAGAAATAGGGAGGAGGTACAGATGCACTGTTTAATTTAGCAACTGTTGCCATGGAAATATCTTTTTTTACTGACTGCTGATGATAATCTCATGTTTGAGATGTGATTTATGCACATTCTACATGAGAACAGAGAAGCATATTTATAGATGAGTAAACTAAACTGTGGTTATTCCAACATTAAAATGCAGCATGCTCCATGTACTTTTCAGAAATACATAATTTGTCAAAATAGACTATTAATCATGCAAATATATTGGCCTCCTGCAGTATATAACGCAATTACCAGAGTAAAGCAGAAGTCCTTCCCAGATCTGAAATAAACAGGAACAGGAAACATAATGCAATTCCCATTTTCTTCCTCTTATCCTCTCACAGAAAAGGAGAGGGACAGAACCAGAGAGACTAGCTGGTCCAGCAGCTGCTATTGTTATGAATTTACAAATGCACAGGCTGCATCAAGACATATTCAGTCTACTGCTGCAGGATTTTTGTCAGTTTTTCTTCATAATGGCCTTTGTGCCTAAAACTTGTTTTTAGAATCAATGCTCCTCCACAAGCTTAAACACATTTGTTTTATCTGCTTTGTCCTGATATTTGCCTGCTGATCAATCATCTCTCATTCCACACACTTTTCTATTTTGAATGATCCAGCTACAACAAACAGAAAAACTATGGGGATAATACACTTACTTTTTGTGTCTGTGTCTGTGTGTGTGTATAAAGCAAGCAAGGCCAAAAATTTAGTATCTCCATTCCTTCAACTCCTTGAAATGGTAAGGCCAGAAAGTGAGGTTTTCTTTACCACTTGCAATGAAAGACAATGAATGAAGCCAGCAAGGATGAAAACAAAATGGATAGTGGTGACTAGAGTAGCTTCAAATGTAGGGGCAAAAAAAAAAGCCTTTTTCTTACTGCAAACTGTCAGAACAAAACACATAGCCCTGTGAAGAAGTCCCAGAAGCCAAAAGAAAGGACCTATTTGAGAAATGAGACCTAAATGGTAGCTTCAGCTCAGAGCGACTTACGCTACCAATGGGCAGTATAAGCATCTAAGAATCAAGGAAATAAGCACCATATCTTTATACTTAAAGATAGCTTGTTTATATTATTACATACAGCTTGCACTGCAACTCCTGAGTAACAGGGGTAAGGAGATGTTTCTATTGCATGGAAGGATATGCATTTGTGGGTAGCAGTAGGTATGATCATCTCTTCTATCAATGAACTAGTCTAGCTGTACTGTAGCTTTATACTTACGACTGACTTTCATGCTGAATACGAAGGCAGAGGAAGAATAGACTGCAAACTGCCATTCTGGTCGAGCAACAGCTAGAACAATGACAATACATTACTGCTTGAACTAAGATGCCCACCATTACCACCAGATGTATACAATATAGAAATATTTAAATTTACTCGGAATATTCCTTTTGTAACATTTGTCTTTGCTATTATCTGTAAAGTTATCAAGAGGAAGCCTGATGCTGGAACGCACACCAGCAGAGAGAGATTTCTTTTCTTCAGGAAATAAAGGTACTTAATGCTTGTTTTTAACTAGTTCTGGGTATGTCTGCATGTAAGAAAAGAATAGCTTAGACAGATAAAAATAAAAACTCTTCAGAATTAAGAAGAATTACAGTTATGGATAACTAGATAAAAAGAAGAGGTATTGAAAGTCCCTGTTTTAAGGTGCAAAAAGTAATGTATAATTGCAGATCCTACCTTAAGTCACAAGAACCCAAAGGTGTCATATTGACCAGCCTGTGTAGCCAGTTGCACAAAAGCAGTTTCAAGGTAAGGGAAGGAGGAACTGGACCAATAAAAGTAAACATGGAACAACAGGTCACACAAATTGAAAAGACTCTGTAATTGTACAGAGCCACACAGAATATGCTCAGTATTTGAAGTAGCAGCAAAAATGCAGACAATTAAATGTCTGTTCTCCTACACAAATAGCCAAAATTTAGCCATACAAGACCTACAAATTGTTTGCTGAACTCAGATGAGATCAAGTTGCTCTTGTGTATAAAGTATCCCAGATTAAGAGTAATTACACAGTACAGTGGCTTCCAAACTACAATTTAAGAGGGCAAACAGACCACAAGCCATCTGTAGATGCCTCAACCCTCACACCAACAGAGGCACAGTCTCAGTATGTTTAAAATCTTTGCACGAAAATACCCGAACTGCAGACATGCTCCCGCTAGGCAATGCAAGCTATTAGCCAGGCTCCTTGGGTACACTCCTGTGTATCAGGTCTCATTTCTGAACCATACAGCTGGGGAAGGAAACCTGCTAGTGGAGTGGAAGACTGGAATTCAACTGTACTTTGTTCAGTACGAAAGCAATATACCTATGCATTTCATGTTACCGCAGCTAAAATTCGTCTACTACCCCACATTTGAAAAATGTATCAAAGGTATTTAAAAACCACTTGAATGTTGTGTTTGTAATATATGAAGATTGAGGAAGAGTCGCTGGTGAAATCCTCCATTAGAAATGACAATGAAGAACAAGGCCACTCCTCAGTTTTCTCCCGCTTATATTTTAATATCAACTGTCTAAATGTATAAAGTTAAAGCTAGCATGCATTATAAGCTTACTAAAAACAAAGATGCACAACATCAAAAAAGAGCTGATTACACAATATCCAGAAATTTTGACGAAGTACAAGAGTTCTTGAATAAGCCCAATAAATACATCAATTGCTAAATCACCACCATCATATGTGGATGCAGAAATACATTCTTTGCAATGACAGATGTAGGGAGCTGTACGCACAGAGCCAGTAAAAGGAGAGACTCACAAGTGAAGCAAAGAAGTCCACTCTACACCTGGCAAAAACTTGAGACACATAGCAAGAATCCACCTTGATTTCAGGCATCTTAACAAGGTTATCCTGAGACAGCATTCCTCAGTCCCCATAGCAGACATTCAGTACAGCCAAATTAATAAAAACATACTTAGTAATCCATACAGATACTAACAAATCAGATCTCAGATAATCAACAGTCTGAACCACGTACTTTGAAGGGGCAGGGAGGAAGAAAGAAAAAAAATGTTTTTCCATCTACTTATTTTTGGCAATCAAATCAGCTGACAAAGTATTTTTGCTAACAAACACAGAAAAACCTGGAGGTGTTTCAGCATTTGTATAATAGCTGATGACACGATAAGAGCATCAGTTCAGGCAGAGACTGAAGCTAGAGATGGCAAAGGCCCAAGCAGAAAATTTTAAGGTCAGTCCAGGTAAAATCTAGTTTGTGATGAAAGAAGACAAATACATTGGACACCTACTCTTATTTGACAGAACTCAGCCAGTGAATTCAAAGCCACTTTTAAATCTAAAATTGTAAAGAGCATTTCAGAAGATCTAGTTGCAGAATATGCCAGATAAAACCTATTTTGACCACTGCAGCAACTGCTACATGACAACAGCTTAGCAACCAGGAATAGCAGGACAAATACTCCTGACAGGAGAGACAAGTCACCTTCTACACTCAAGACTGTGCCTACAGATAATGACCACTGGTGCCCAGCATTGCAGTCATAGCAAATTGAGACATCAGAAGAATATCAGGGCAATGAACGGGAAACACCTAACACTGTACTATGTGACATCTACATAGCACGCTGATTTATACTTAAAGAACAGCAGAAGCAACAACCAAGATTTGCACCAGCAATTAGAACTGCCACCACCACCTTTAGAGATGCACTTTACATAAGAAGTGTCAGTAAACAAATTAACAAGTGGAAATGGTTTATGCATTTTAGCTTGACAGTACAACACATATGACAGTTTCACTCAGGCACTGCATGAAGGAACACTCAGAGAGTAGTAAAGATTGAGCTCTGACCAGTTAAGTGTTAATAATACCAGACACACATGGATGAGGATTAATCAGGGAGTTGTCAGGACTGTTATAATAATGGCTGCTTGAAATGCTGTTCAGTGGGAGGGATTCTAAAGATAAGAATACATTCACTTAGCAGTATATTGCAGTGCTCTCTTTAGAATTAGTCATGAATAACCATTAGAGGGCTTCTGGTTGGAAGGAGGGAGTATTTCACATGACCCAGATCCTGGCTGTAGATCTACACAGATGGGATTATAGCTGTCTGGTATCTAATAATGAGAGCTTTGTTTCAGACTTACGGCTTTTATTTCACTCTTCGTCTCTAATATTGGGAAGCAATGACAGAAAGTTCAGCAGTTTTAGCCAACAAACATGCTGATATTGCTAGGGTTGAAGAAAACTATGATGTAAATACAACTATGCATGTGGGAGGTTGACAACAAACTGGAGAGAAAACTGATTTCTGCCTGTGGAAACTTTTTTTGCTGTGTTGCAATTATGTTTTTCTGCATTCAAACCTAATGTAGCAATGTTCTTAATGCTGTGCTTAATTTTAAGTACCTGAATAGTCCGACTAAGGCACTGTTCAACTGCTTCAAGTTAGATTTGTCAGGATGGTTCAGCTGCTTAAAATTAAGTATGCATATAATTATCCTGGTAAGTTGAGCTGTCTCTTTTTCAGTCCTGTGGGTAGTACTGGATCCAGAAATGCTGTTGACAGAAACAATAAAGCAGCCAGAAAGGACAAAATGCAGCTGAATACTTTTTTCCATAACAAAAATTCAATTGCCGATGGATGCTGTTGTTTCTCAAATCAAAGTTAAAAAATTAGCTGCAGACTAATAATGCAGATTAGTATCCCAAATTTTGAATTTCTTCCATTCCAACTCCAGTACCCTGATTACATTGCTTATCTTGCTTCCCTCACTTTGAGGTTGTCTTATTAGTCCTCCTAGAGACAGACTAGAGTTACTTCTACTAACACCGACAATGCAGCAAAAGGATTATATTCCTTCCTATTAGAAAAAATTCTTCCTTATCATAGTTGTTCATTCCTAAAAATGAACTGAGACACAGCACTATTTTAATTTCTTTCTCCTTCTGTTGTAGTCAGGTACCAAACACTGTCTCATTGCCCCTTTAATCTGTGGGTCAAATATTAATATGCTTGAATGCAAATTCTATTTAATAATTAATTTAGGTCCAAATAGTGCTTAGATATGCTAAGTACTTGAAGTTCTAATGTGCACAAAGGTTAAATACTTGTCAAAAATACCTTATGTTCTAATATCTAAATTACCTCTCAGGAAATAAACAGATTTCTCAGTCATGTCAAAATGTTTTGCATATAAATTTGTAGTCTTGAATTTACAATACATATAGACAGATTTGTATATACTATACAACAATGTATATGCTGTTATATGGGGAAGTGCCTTTTCAGCCATGGGGATGCAAGCTGTTCATCAATGTGAATGGCATTGACTTCTGTGTTTGTGAACTTTTTACATACTACACAAATACCATGATGACACTTGTGAATAATATCAGTAAGCAACACTGGAGTGTAATTAAGTCAGAAGACATCAGCAGTCTTTGGCCACACCAAAATTCTTCCTCTCCCCAAGAGGTGGGCTTTTAATTTCCAGGTGGCTTCATCACTATTTATTATGGTTTGCTTCCATTTTTTTTTTCATTATTTTTTTCTTCTACTTTCTTACTGTGTGATTTAATTTTTTTCTTCTGAAGGAAGGAAGGTTTTCTATTCCTTGCCTGCTGTGGTATGCCTTCCATTGAGGCATCTGTAATTATTTATTCTGTATTTCCTGCTGCGGTGCAGGTTAGGATATATTTCTGGAAGTGGCTGGTTATATGTTTCCTGTGAATTTACGCTAAAAAAAACCTGCAAGATCAGCTTTTATTTAGTCCAGCAATTTTACTCTATAGCTTTTTAATCATTAAATGCATCTTGATGAGGTCCACCTATCTACTTCCCAATAGAAAGGAAAGTTTTCCCTATGTTAACATGCAACCGATGTTAGACTGCTTTGTTTTCCTGCTTACACCCTTCTCAGTGACATATGCCTTGAGCACAGAAAAATATTGTGGAGAGGTCATGTACAAAGTCTTTGCTCAGAAGAAACTGGAAATACTTTGAGGAGCTGAGAGGTCCTTCAAATCCAACTTGGGCTGGGCATTTTGTCAAAGGCTGGATCAAAGTGCTATATCCCAGCCAAGATTCAGGGTCTTCCTGCCTGAACAGGTGAGCTGTGAAATAATAGATTGACCATGATGCTTTGCCCAGCAAAGGCTCATGGATTGCTTTTGTGGTCATCCACTGCAGGCCATGCTCCTTGGCTCTTAATCTCCACAGCAGCAGAGAGCACAGAGAGACCTCTGTCCTCGCAAAGGATGATGCACTGCAGATCTGCAGGCCTGTCTTGGGCCTTCACACAGCTGAAGTTCAAGGATCTACATTTATGTGTCAGAAAGGCACAAAAGCATGTTCAGAAGAGAAACTACTATTTTTACAGAAAAAGCTGAGCAGAAGACCTCAGAAAAAAAGGCAGATCAACCAAAACACCAAGTCCTTGTCTTTTGCCCAAAAAATCTGAGACCCACACTTTCTGCCACAATACATGTTATTTACACAAAGTTTTTTCATCTACAGTAAGCATTGTTGAGCTCATTTTTTTGTTATTAAACCTTAATATTTAGGGATCTACCCAGCTATCTGCACTTTAACACTGTGGTCCACACAGTTGAAGGAGTGTCCAGGAGCTGCCCTTTGCAGTATTTGTCACTTCAGAGCAAATCGCTTACCCTCAATTATGTTTACCCAACTGTAAAACAGGGGCAATAATACTTATTTTTCAAAGTTGATATGAGGCTTATTAATGCTTGTTTAAGTGCTTTGTTATGCATGAATGGAAAAGGAAATTATTATTATAATTTTAAGTGAAGCTTAATTATAAAACTGTTAACATAAGCATATTAGAAAAATGAACTCTGAATCACAAGCCAGCAATTGCTCACTTACTCTTAAAACACTACAAGATGATTTTATATGCATCTTGCTATCACTAATCCCCGCTTTTCTAAATCCTACATTTGTTTTCCACATTAAAGCTAAGAGGCAACATGCAAATTAAATTTAGTGTCTAATCAATCAAGAAACAATACCCACTGCCTTACTTGGTGACATGCCATCACTGGAATCTTGATTAAAAAAATAGCCTCCATAGAAAACTATTCTGTTTTCTATATACTAATTTAAGCTACGCATTTGATTGTCACTGGCATAACTCCTGACCTGGAAAATAGGCTAATTTACCAAGATCAACTTACCAAGTTACCAAGATAACTTAAAATTTGTAGTAAGATTCTCTTGCAATGTTATACACAAATCCTAGACAGCACAGCTCTTCCTTTAATCAAACAACAATATAAAATCCTTTAAGTGGCTTGCTTAGAAGACAACTTAGGACTTACAAAAGTGTATGAAACTGAAGATAGTACAGTTTTTGTAAGGAAAGAATTGAGCAAAATAACTTGCTTTTACCTGACATAGCGTATTTGTCAAAACAAGTATCACTTCAAATCCTCACTCCCAAATCTTCTGCAAATATGTTCTATGAGCTTAAGCTCTGTCACTTATAAAATGTATGCAAATAAAGACAGAACTCCAGGCTCATTTTCAGACAATAAACAGAAAGAAAAGCCAACTATCTCACTCCATTTCCCCCCACCCTACCACCTACTTGTACTTCAGAGGCTCATCAGAAGAGGTAAATAACCATTAAATCTGTTTAAATGAGGCATGGCTCACAAACCTTTTAAAAAGAGGATAAGTATTTGACACTAAAACAATGCATCCTTAAAAAGGCTCCTCTACAGTTATGTGTTTGTGCTACTGCCTACCCAGAATTGATATCTCTTTAAAAAAGCAATGGTGGTTTTCAGAAATAGTCACATGAAAAGAAAATGAACACTTCATGCTGGGGAAGGGTCTGAGGAGGCAGTGTGTGAAGCAACAAAAAGACAAAACCAAAACTGATTTCCAGCAAAAACCCTGTCTTGAGATAGAGAGATGCATAAATGGCTGTTGTCCAATATCAACCCAAACCAAATGTCTGTATCAAACAGGATTTGAGCAGAACTGAAGGAGACATTAATTCTTCACTGAATGTCAACAGGAATATTTCATCTAATTTAAATTTTGTAAGCCTAAAAAAAAATCAAGGCTTAAAAGGAAACACGGCTCTCGATTTACAACAGCAGTAAGAAAACTGTCAGTAAAATCAAGAGATTTCTATCAGTTATGGTCATGAGATGCAATAGCACTCACATGTGGTTGGACCTTGCCCTGGAACAAGAGAACACACAGCAGATTGTCACCACTATCGCCCCCCCTCTGGAGTGCTCTTGGAGCATCATCTCACATGCCACGCCAAATACCACTCCCCAAGCACAAGATGGGAAAGGGGAAAATGGAAAGATGGGAGAGTAAATCCATCAAAATGATTTGACAGAATGGCCTTGATGCCTTCTAGGCAAAGGGAAAATAAGGACAGTTGCAACAGTAAAGCCTTAGTACTAACAGGTCTCTGACAGACTAGTGAATACATACAATGTCACAGAGTTATAGCAGAGTGCTGCTACAGAAGTGACCAGGAAAACCTGCAGTTAAGAACCAGAATGCGCCTGGTTCTTCCTGCCGCTGTACCTTGTCTCCTCTCCCAGTGATATTCTGACAGCAACTAATTCAGAGAGCCACAAGGTTATCCACTGGGTTGCTTGCTCTTCCTTCCTGCATGCAACGATGATGTCCTCCCCCGTCTTCCAGACAACTTAGTTGAAGGCAAAGGTTTTGCTTATTTTGAACTACCAACAGTGTCAGACACTTACTTCTACTTTCCTACTCCAAAATTTATTAACAGATCAAAGTCATAATTTGAATGGATATTTCAAATGCTGGTAACTAATTGTACTTTTTCCCTTGGCAGATTTTCCCATGGCACTGGCTTGTCCTACCAAACAACTTCAATGACAAAGTCTTAATATCATATTAGCAGGAGGCTTTTTCTGCCCTCTTATGCAAACACCCTTTACATTGTCCTCCATATTTCTAGACCGCTGGTTCTGCAAGCATAGCACACTTGTCAGCTAGACTTATCGAATGTTTAACAAACACTCACTGACTATGTGAAAGTCTCCTGCAAAAAAATTGCTTATGTCACATACAGCATCAAAACTACCTTGTCCTGGACTCCAAGAACAACCATGTCAAAGTTGCCGCCATTTGTCTTTGCTCTGCACCATCTGCCCTTTCTCTTCTCCTTGTTTTCACTCCTGGGGTTACATTACATTTCAATACTAAACATGGTACTTTGCAAACAAACACACACTTATTTATCATATGCAAGGACAAATCAATTAATTCACTGACAATTTTAAGTCTCAAAAGCCAGCTATGATTTACTACATATTCTATTTATTTAAAAAAACAAGACTGACAAATCAATGTAAATAAGCAGCACTGATGATGCATTGTGCTAGAGAATTAAGCCATAAAATTCTATAGCATGGAAAATAGTGCAAAATACCACATGCACAGAGAGGCCAAGTTCTGTGTCCTGAGGAAATAGCTTTGTATTCACAAACTTGCTGCATTTTATATCTCACAAAAGGAAATTACAATAAACCCTAGCATAGCTTGGGATTTTTTTTGTTGGTTTTTTTTCCCAACTCCCCATTATATGCATTATGGGGTAGCCCTCATTAGAAGGCTGACATTTAACATGAAAAAAAAAACCCTAAGGACTAAGTGCCAAAAAAGAAGTGTAATACCAAAGCAACACAATTTTCTGATGGTAAATTTGAGCAATTTAATGGCAGCATCTGTCCTTTTTGATAAGTAGGCAGATGATGTATTTTGGGCCTCACCCTAACTGAAAGAAAATGCTTGCATCACTTGCTAAAGAGCAATATTTAACATAAACTTACAATGCCAAAAACCATAATGAAAGTCTTATTCATTCTGATGACTTACTAGCCTCGCGGAAGCTTTGAGCCCAAATATTTCTTTCTACTATAGGAACAAAGTGATTCTAGACATGAATTTCATGTTATCCATCTGCAGTACTACTTAGTATCAAAGATGGAATAACTACTTAGATCTCTCTTGACACCATTTCTTATTTTCATACATGGTAATAAAGAGCAGAAAGTTTTATTAATGTACAACCATAAAATCTACTGGGATACAATAACATCTGCAGTACTACTTAGTATCAAAGATGGAATAACTACTTAGATCTCTCTTGACACCATTTCTTATTTTCATACATGGTAATAAAGAGCAGAAAGTTTTATTAATGTACAACCATAAAATCTACTGGGAGATACAATAATACTATTCACCATGAATATAAATTAAAATTTTGGGGTTTATGGCTAGTTATATATTCATTAAAGCTACTGTAAACAATATCAGATGGAGGTGTAATCAACATTACAAAGCTCTCCATGTGTCATTAAGTGCAATGGTGTAACAGATATAAATCCAACATAACAGCACAGTTAAGTATGTCTTATTTTAAAACTCATTCTGCCTCTACCTTGCTACGTCTATCCCCATTCTGCCTCCATCTAGCTGCCAAGACTCCTAGTTATCTTTACTTTTACTTTATCTTTTTTCATATTTGTGACCCTCCTCTGGACCCGCTCCAACAGGTACATATCTTTCCTGTGCTGAGGACTCCAGAGCTGGATGCAGTACTCCAGATGGGGTCTCACCAGAGCAGAGTAGACTTGCTAACTAAACTGATTTATGCTTGCAGACGATTAAAATTAGCTCACTGAGCACTAGAAAGTTTCTCTGCAGTATTTCCAGGTGTGAGGTCAGAGGTCAAACTTAATTTAGTGATCACCACTTACATCCCAATTTGGACTTTGTTGCTGACAGTCAAATCCTGACAGAAGATTTAGAATATATTACTAAATTTTTCTCTCTTTCCTATTAAAAAAAAAAATCATTGTCATGTATGATGGGCTGTTTGATTTATGTGCCGTAGGGTCTCTAGGAAGTAATTTTACGTATAATTTTTTTTGCCATTTTAAAAACTGCCACTATTGCCTTCACCCTGTTAGTTAAAGTGTTTACCTACCAGTGGATTAAACCCCTGCCACTATTGCCTTCACCCTGTTAGTTAAAGTGTTTACCTTCACCAGTGGATCATGTTCTCTCCTGCCACAGTTCAGCATTGCTCCTTTGAAAATGCCCAAGCAGTTCTAGCTTGAACCAGCTCCAAGTCTGCTTTGATCTATTCTGATCTCTTACCAGTTGTGTAATACAGAGCTCACACATAAATGAATCATTAGTCCAAAAGTAATCTTACAGTGAGGAAAAAACAGTAGTACTTGCACAAGGATTAACAATTCAAGTGCACTTGATACACATTTACTCTGAAATCTTGGATATCATGACTCAGCTATAATTTTCAAGGCCACTAAAGCCTAACTTGATTATAGCTCTCCTCTTTGCAGTTCTCTCCAGTTACTGAAACTTGAAGCCATGAAGAAGAGCATCTGGTCCTCTATACTAGCTAAACCCTTAAGAAAAGCTGCAGCATAACTAGCTTAGATAACAGTATCACTGTCAATTACACGGGACAGTATGAGATGTTCCTCACTACTGCAAAAGGGATTTGAGAAAGAAAAAAAAAAGAGGAATGTGTGGCTTTATTTTCTTTTGATTAACACCACCAGAATCTAGTGTCAAAAAGCTTATGTTCCTGATACCATTCAAAATTTGAGCCGAGTTTTAATTTTCCTTTCATTCATTGACAAAAAGAACAAAGAACTAATGAGAGAGTAGCCTGATAGCCTCAGAACTATAAAAATAGACTGCACAGCACAAGGGATACATCTAGATTGTCTTTGTCTGTACCGTTTCCATGACCCCACCAAGTTCTGCTTTGCTGGTTAATTGGTATGGACTACCTGGTGTCCAGACTATTCAGATGAACAAACTATTGAGCCAACTAGCCAAGTCTGTACTAAGTTTCAGGTGGAAAAAGATGTGGGGCAATGTACATCTAAACTGATAGTGGGAGATGCAACCCAGGGCAAATTCGCCTTCCAACTGCCCACCTTCAAGATACAATAAAATGTGTCAGAAAGCTTCCTTTACATATAAAGAACTATTTCATTTTATAATTTTAACATTTGATAGCCATTTGGGGGGATCTTGAACTATTTTCCAAAAAAAAGTAAGAAGTACTTCCCAGGTCAGATTCTACCTGGTAAGTATGCTGGGCAGTTGATCCATGCATAACTGTGTTTCCAGCAAAATTTGCTGTAAAATTTATCCCACCACTGCTGACACCAAAAACTTTTGCTGTAATTTTCCTATTAACTGGTTTGTTTCCTCGAGCCTATCTTAGGTTTTTACGCCCTTTTGGTTTTCAGAGAAAACCTTAACAATGAGACCTAAAGGTAGCCTACAAGCTCACAAACAAAATCAAACAGCCTCTGAGTCTGAACATTTCACTCAAGGTTTTTTGAATATTTCAGTTTTGACAATACTGCTTCATATGTGACAGTTTCAGCCGCATGTAATGTTGACAGCCAGAGATTTTTTTCCACATTAATGAGAAATAAAAGCTCAGAAATTAAGCTTGGGTGAAGTGGAGGAAAAGTCTGTAGTCCAGAAACTCAGCCTCCATCGAACCAGAGAAGTTTTCTGCAACAAACCTAGTGCCACCTAAAAAAAAGATTAAATCAAACCTACAGAATGCAAATCTCAACTGGTGTAAATCATCCCATTCTTAGGGCAATCAACATAATTATGTAGAAGATTTGAGCCTATGCATGTAAGTTCAACTAACAATTGCCACAGCTACCTAAAAAAGCCAAAACCAAGCAGATATCCTTGTCTTTATTTTTTAAAAACCTCAAAAGAAAAGCAGAGAATTGCTCTATGGGTTTGTTAGATTGAGGAGTATACACCACCTTGAAATCACTGTTTTTAATGAAAGGATTTATAGATCATTGCCATTTGTACAAACATGTAGGTATTTTTTAAACATTATTCTGTAATGGAAGACATCTACCAGATTCTCTTCATGCAGCTTGACAGATAATAAAATTAATTTTAAGTACAACAGCAAATCAAGCATTCATGATGCCATAAAAACATCTATCTACACACTGAAGACTGAAATCTAACATAAAATTAATGCAGGCATTTAAGTAGCATTATGATTCACAATTAAGCCATGCAGATCTTTTTCAGGAACAGCTCAGAGAGGATTTTTGGGGGGGGTTATTTCAAGAAAAGCAGCATTAAAATGTATTTTTCTTTTTTGCTTGCCTTTTTTTTTATGTTCCTATTTAAGGATATGAACCAATTTTTAAACACTACCTCTGAATTTTCTGAGGTAAATTATATACACAGTATTTGGACTAGGCATGAAGTAGCAAAGTTAAATGGTGAAAACCCACCAACAACAGTAACCACTTAGGTTCAGAGAAAAATTTGCTTTGAGAGTACAGGGACAGGAACATTTGGATACTATTATAGGTCATTATGTCATCTGGTTCTGATGTGCAACCAAGAAAAATCTTCACGCGCACTCTATGAAACACAGGGTAATTAATTCCTCCCTGCTTTCTGTTGTATTCTCTATTTCAATCCTAACAGCTTATAAAGCAAGAAAATCCTTCCAACCTTCTCCCCTCTTATGCAGTGTTGGCAGGTCAGAACAGAGAGCACTGACACCTGCTCAGCCAACAGAGAGCACTGACACCTGCTCAGCCCACCCTACACGCTACTCCAAGGAAAGTAACCCTACTAGCTGGATACCTAAGTGGAGTTAAATTTTTCCAGAAGCAAAGGCAGTAAGGAAGCAGATTAGGAAGTCTCTGTATCATATGCTGCATTGATCTAGATGAACTAGCTTGGGATAGTAGCCATGTTAACACAAAGCTACATACATGATAAATTACTCCAGAGTCTGCTGTATAAACATTACCTTTAGCAATGATTTCATATCTGCTACGAATCAGAACTTCTTATCAGGATGCTATTATATATTCATAGTACTTTCAAAGCCCCTGCAGTCTTACAGTGGGTTCACACAAGAAGAATTTTTTTTTTCCGGGATAGGACCAATATCTACACCTGACATCACTTTAAAAAACAAACAAAAATCCAGCATTTGTAATGCAGCCAGAACTTGTTCTTTATATTGAGCACCTAGAAAAGAGGTCATAAAACATGAACTGGGCAGAAAATGTTGAATTAGGGAACAGAATTTTTAACACAAAGAAACAATTTCTGTCTCAAAAAAAATCAAACTTCTGGAATACAGGAGGACACAGCAAGAGAAACAATGATTGCTTATCTTGCTCTCACTTTTCTTCACCAAATATTTAGCTAAGAGCCACTGAGGACAGAAGCCTTTGCTAGATGGATTTTTCCTGTCAGACTACTGGCTGTTCTTATATTCTTAATCTTCTTTAAAGTGATTAAAAACTGTAAGCCTGAACAATTCTGATTTTTATAAAACAAAGCCAGAGCTATTCAACATCCAGCAGCTCAAGAATGCCTATTTAATAATTACGTCTCCTCAAACTCATCATAGGTGAATTGCTCTTATAAATTTTGCCAGGAATTTAGAGCATATTAAGAATGCACAAGTACTGCACCACGCCTGCAATGTTCACTCTCTTTTTGCCAACCTGCTACCACACAGCAGTCTGCATCCAACGCAACAAGGATACATCAGATGCTGTAGATGAGGCTGTGGATGTACGAGTTTAAATAACCTCTGGATAACCTCACCCTTCTGGATAGTCCTCCATCATGCATATTTGCCTTTGTCCTTTCACTTGTCTGCCACACTCCATCCCAACACACAATACTTAAGAGAGAAGGATCATGACATTAACATTATAATTGCTGCATTGCATCGATAACCCCGTACATGTGTTTCACTCGTTTTACTCCTTTTTTATAGTTGGGAAATGACTGCCCCAAGAGCTTAAAGCAGCTAACCTGATGCCTGTACAGCAGTTAGCATACCACTGCCTTGAGCCAACTTGACCTAAACCCTAGTGCAGTGAGCATGAACGTGATACGCAGTACTGCCAGTACTGCGGATGCTTCCCTCTACAAGAGCTATGTTCTTAACTCACAGTCAATGCTCCCCTTTCATTCTGATACAAACAACAGCAGAGGGAAGGTGAGCAAAGGAAAAGCTGATGGTCTTACACAGTATGTTCACGTTTCTGCTCCTGTTGACAGATTGTGATAAGAATTGTGCCATTTCAGCGAAGCCACAGAGGCGAAGGGCTCCGGAGTGGAGGATCGCTCCGGGGGACCTTTCCTAAACCGGCAAAACCGCGGCAAAACCCGCGAAGGCAAAAGCGTAGGGAGTGAGAGGGTGCCCCAGCCCCCCAACTCCCTGAGCCGGAGGAGGGAGCTCCGGACGAGCGTGGGTGGGGACAGGAGGGACGGCGGCCAAACCCCCCTCACATACAAGAGCAGCCCCCAGGGAGTGCCCCCTGGGAGCACGAGCGACCCGGAGCACGGCGAACAGGGCGTGGCGTGTCAGAAGGGCGTGGCATGGCAGCTCATGAGGGAGGGCGTGCAGGGAAGCTAAGCGGGCGGGGCGCAGTCCCCCTCCTGGCTCTAGAGGCCAACTCAACTAGTAGTCGTTGCCCTCCCAGAACAGGACCAGCTATGGTTTCCACTCGGCCAAAAGCCATCGCCAGAAGGAATGTGGTGACTCACATGGAGCCCTCACACAAGCGTACAGCTGTCCAGGTCACCGGCTGCAGGGAGTGCCTGAGCCTGTCACTTGTACCGGAGGGCAGCAGAGACACCACCTGTGCGCGGTGTGACCAGGTGGATGATCTGCTCGGCCTGGTGGCAGAGCTGAAGGAGGAGGTGGAAAGGTTGAGGAGTATCCGGGAGTGTGAGAGGGAGATAGATTGGTGGAGCCGCACCCTAC